>NW_021703778.1:131432836-131888962 GCF_005190385.1 Monodon monoceros
ACACACACACACACACACACACACACACACACACACACACACACACAAAACCCAGACCGGCCTGATTCTCAAAGCCATCGTATTCAATCTCTCCTTTTCTTTCTAAAAAGAGCCTTCAAGCACAGCGTCCATACAAGGTAAAATTCAGACTTTGGGAGAAAGGGAGAAGCCTTGCTTAGGTCCTGAGGCTAAACACTACCAGAGCTTTGCTTTGCGAGTTAAGGGCATTGCTAAAAATGAAGTGAAGTTTACCATCTTCTTCCATGATTTCAGGAGGAGATGAAGGATCATCCACTGGATGATCTGAATTTTACAATGTTGACTTTTTGTTACTCTCTCTGGGGGAGAGCATGGGTTTGGGAAGCAGACAGCTCTGGGTTCAAACTCTACCCGAAACCTAGTAGCTGTGCCCTTGGGCAAGGTAGCCTCTCTGGGCCTCAATTTCCTCACCTGTAACATAACGATACTAACACCCACTTCACAGAGAGGCTGTGAGTTTTCATGAACTCAGATATGCTATTGCCTCATAGAGTGGAAAACGCGATACAGCTGTCACAGAGCAGCAGTAGCATGATTCAGAATTCACAGCCTGAGTCCTTTGTGTGCTATGCTAAGTTAAGGCTCCTGCTATCTCTTTCAGAATGTTTCAGTCTCAAGCATTTCATCTATGCTCAATCTTCAAAGATTACTCTGCACACAGTTCAGCCTTACATTGGTTACAATCTCACCATGGTTGCACATAGTACATATTTCAGTATAATTTTCTACTAAAATCCAAGAGATAACTAACTCCTTCTTAACTTACGGCATAGGCTTAGATTTCCATTCCTGGTTTTCTTCCCTAATAAGTTTTCATGTGCCACATGTTACATGTGCTAGCAGTTTTACATGAATGAGCTTGACATAGAGTGTAAAACTTTAAAGAAGATAGATATCTATACACAAGTATGTTAGACATTTTACCTCAATTTTCCACCCCTTATCAAATAACCAAGCTTGAGTTGGGAAGGGTACCCAAGTCCAAAGTCACAGAGCATATCCCCCATCTCCTTTCCTCTTCCTTTCTGAGAGACAGCCCTAAGTCACACTTCGGGGAGTAAAATTCTACACACCCAGCAAATATAATCAGAAAGCAACAAAGGTGCAGGTGAGTAATAAGGCCATTGAAGACAGCTTCATTAAAGACTACACAAGGGACTGAGAGTGGAATTAATAACATCTGGTGTGGCCTTCGGTTCTCTAACAAGCATAATTGTGTCACATTCTCTAAAACAGGTGAGCCAAGATTTAGAAAGGAAAAAGAAAATCAGAGATGTCTTGGACCATGGTAATCAGATAATCTGCTTCAACCAGAGTTCAATTGCATCACCATCAGAATAATCTCCCAGGGACCTCTGGCAGCCCAGTGGTTAAGACTCCGCGCTTCCACTTTGGGGGGCACGAGTTTGATCCCTGGTTGGGGAACTAAGATCCCTCATGCCATGTGGCCAAGAAGAAGAAGGGGAAGGAGAAGGACAAGAAGGAGAAAGAGAAGAAGAGGAAGAGGAAGATCCCAGAGGGAAGGGGCTAAGAGGTCATCACCAGGAGATTCATCTGAGTCATTCTGAACTCCTCCCTCAGATGAAAGTCCCTCCAATCCCAAACCTTGTTCTCCATTCCATGCTTTATAATGATTTATTAACCTAATGGGATTCCTTCCACATGGGTAAATGTCCATGTTGCCAGATGACTGGACCAAGTGTCCAGGGGTAGCAGATTATGGCAGCCCACTGCCTCTCATTTAGTCCTACAAACACAACAGTCAGGCCCCTGGGAGTGAAACTCCACTTGTCCTTTAAAGATTCCAGCCCAAGTAACAGAAGAGTTTTCACTGTATTGTAGCCTAAGGTGCAAAATCACTAAGAGCAAAGTAAATTTTTGTTCCTGAGAGTCTTTAGTGGATTTTCCTTTGAAATTCACTTGCACATACAACTTACAGATCAGATCCACTACAGATATACATGAGATCACATTCTAAGATTTTAGTAGTCAAGAGTTTTTCTTGAATTAATACAGCTGAGCAAAAACAATACTTGGAAAATCGCAAACAAACTCATGGCTTATTAACAATGGTTTTCAGCCCATGCTTTCAGTGCCCCCAACATCTGAGTGGACGCAAAGTGTCGGTGGGGCTGTGGAGAATGGTGGGAGCACACATGACATGTCCCAGGCCAAATCCCCTCAGACTCCAAAAAGATTCTTTGCACAGAGAGGAGAGGGTATGGATACCCAGCTTGTGCTAGGAAGGAGAGAGAGTATTCCAATGTTTTGAGTAGTCAGTGCTACACAAGTGTGCCCTATGGATTGATCCTGGCCATGAATTGTGACCAGTCTGTGGCAAGATATAGACATCAAGAGTAAGCAGTGAGAAAAATTGACAGAAAGTTGACATTGCTGTGATTGTTCCGCACATGATTATTTTTCTATTAGTTCATTTTTATTGATTTTGCAAGAATTTTGATCTGTGATGAGTCAGGAATGTAAAAACACAAACTGGTTCTTCACCACAGATAATTTGAGAAGCATCGCCCTAGACCTGTGTTTACAGCCTTGACTGTAAACTTCATTGGACTCTCCTGGGGAGCTTTAAAAAGTACTGATGCCTGGGTCTCCATCCCAGAGACTCTGTTTTAATTGGGATGAAATGCAGCCTTGTCAGTGGGATTTTTTTAGAACTCTCAGGTGTTTCTAATATGCAGCAAAGTATTTGAGAACCACTTTCCCCATACTGTTTAGAGATTAGGGGATGCACTTAGGGGTGAGTGAACTGGAAACACACAAAAGTAATTATTTTATGTTACTTTGAAAATTTGAAAAATATTTTAAAGTGGTAATTCCACGTCTTATTAAAAACAACAGTAAAATGAACTGGAATGCTTTGACATACAGCCATGTTATGTACAATTTTTAATATAAACCTTTTATGACAATATAACATGCATACAATAAAGTACACAAGTCTCAAGTGCACCGCTTGATATTTTCATAAAGTAAACACATCCGTGAAACCAGCATTCAGAGCAAGAAATAGATAATGCACAATATTATTTGCCCCTATGTTATGCCATTTTTTTTTAATGCTAGCACTTTTTTAAAATTTTTTATTTTATTTATTTATTTTTGGCTGCGTTGGGTCTTCGTTTCTGTGAGCAGGCTTTCTGTAGTTGCGGCAAGTGGGGGCTACTCTTCATTGCAGTGCGTGGGCTTCTCATTGTGGTGGCTTCTCTTGTTGCGGAGCACGGGCTCTAGGAGTGCGGGCTTCAGTATTTGTGGCCTGCGGGCTATAGAGCGCAGGCTCAGTAGTTGTGGCGCACGGGCTTAGTTCCTCCACGGCATGTGGGATCTTCCCAGACGAGGGATCAAACCCGTGTCTCCTGCATTGGCAGGTGGATTCTTAACCACTGGCACACCAGGGAAGTCCCTGATATCTTAAAATAGCTTCCCACTGAGAGGAAATAGAGACAATGTACTCTGTCACTATGAATATGATATTTATCTTGGTTTACGGTAGATCTAGTTTAAGTTGGGAGACTTCAAAGAATAGGAATAGAAAGTACAATGATTCTTCCTGGTAAAGACAGCAGATTGAAATACACACACTTCTATTTGTTCATTCAGGAAATTCCACTAAAATGACAATAAGTGCAATTTTAAAAACAAGAATCAGGAAAGAAAACAATAACAAAATTTTTGAAGCTGGAAAGTGGTAAATGACTTGTCAGGCTTGAAGAAACTGAAACCTAAGTTGAATGTAGGAAAAATCGATATTAGTCCAATTTACAACACAGAATTTTCCAAACTTACCAGTTGCCAAATTAACAGGGATGACAGTGAGGCTACAATCAGTAGCCTTGTTTAAGTCTTTTTAAGAAGACTAATGGCTTCTTAATTCCCATCCTCGCTCTGTACAGCATTTGACTACACCTCCCTTTACTCTGGCAAAGGCCAGAGCTTTATTCTCTGGAGAGGTCCAAACAGAAGTCCACAGGGACCCCAGGCATGGTTGAAGATTGGGGTACCATACCAAGATCACGGAGGAATTAGGTGAACCTACACACATTGCTCAGTGAGGTGCCCCGGCTTCCTTCCTACTTGGTTCGCAGGATGCTAGCAGCCAGTCAGGAGATTAGAAAAGCCTTCTATGATCCAAAGGAACAGATCTCACAAAAATGAAATTGAAGGTTCCCAAGGAAACAGCTCAGCTATTTGACAGTGAAGTCACGATAGACAAGCCCCTGTTGGGAGATAATTCTCTATGGGTCTTTCCTCCATTTCTGAACATCTTGTGTAGGAACTGACAACTTTTTGTCCTGGACTAGCTTTTCAAGACCGTGTATAGTGAAGTTTGTCTCCCTCTAGAATAGAAGGCAGGTTTGTTTGCTAATGTCTCCCTCTGGAGCAAAGATTGGGTAGGTTTGTCTGTAGACCATTATAAATGATTGGAATTTCTTGAGCTCAGGAGTCCTCAGGTATGACATAAACCCACTACACAGTGAGGACCCACCTTGCTTGCTCTGTATTGTCCCTGTGAAATTTTCGGAGCAAGGGGAACCACCGTGACCAGGAAGCTCATGCTCCTTGCTGAACTGTGAGTAATAATGTCCTTTGTATCTGACCCAGGAATCTCATGTCTTCTGGTAGCATCTATGAAAATGCAGCAGATTAACTTGTTAGTTTGAAAGTGGGGTAAGACCCTTCATAGTTCCTGACCAACTCAACCATTCTTACACCTCCCAAATAGTTTTGGAGCCCTCCACTCCAGAATACATGCAGATACACAAAAATCATCAAACATCCAAGAATATTGGCCAACAATAATAAAAAAACTTTTAGAAAGCAACTTGGAGGAAGTGGCCCATTCAAGAGAAAAAAACTTTCAAAAAATGGTAAGATCCTCAGGGAATAATAAAAGAAGCTATTATATCCATAAAACAAGAATAAGGTGACATTTTTTTAGAATAGTAACAATTTTTTTATTGAGGTGAAATTCACATAACATAAAATTCACCATTTTAGCCATTTTAAAATTTACAATTCAATGTCTCTTACTACATTCACAGCATGGCCCAGCACATCCTTCACTGAAACAATAAACATCTGTAAACAAGTGCTGGGTTTTGGGTTTTGTCCACACAACTTGAAAACAGAAGTGACGCAGCTTCTAATGAGCCTATTTCTGGAGATCATAATCATAGGAAAAATAAGATGCCATATTTTTAAAAGAAATATTAGGAAAATAAAAGCGCTATTATAACTGAAACTTTAAGTGAAAAACTTTATAGAATAACTTGAAAGTAGAGTTAAGAAAATATCCTACAACGTACAGCACACAGATAAAGAGATGGAAACCAGAAAAGAAGAGATTATAATCTGGGTACTTCATTCCAGCATAAGCCATTAATTCAGCCACCCCACCTCTCAACTTCCTGCTCGGAAAGAATAAATTTCCTCATTGCCTAAGCCAATATAAATTGAGTTTTCTTTCCTTGCTGCTAAATTCATCCTGGGGAGAGGGGAGGAGCCAAGATGGTGGAGTAGGAGGACATGAAGTTTGTATCTCCTCACAACTAGGTCACCTAACAGGCACTTGTGGGGGACCTCGGACACCTAAAGGGACAGGAGGAATCCCCGTGTGACCAGGTAGGACTTGGTGGGGAAGGAGGGGGGAAGGAAAAGTGGAGGGAGGAGGGGACCAGCACCCCTGAGGGGTGGCTGGGGGAGGGGAGGGGTTCCCACGATCAGAGGGTCCCACCCACGGTGTGGGGATCAGTGAGGACGGGGAGAGACCTTCAGGGGATCAGGGGATCGGAGGGAATGCAGCTAGCATCTCCCCCAACCACTCACGCCCCGGTGAGCCTGCTGGGGTCCCAGGCCTAAACCTCAGCCCTCCAGGGCTCCCTCTGGCCAAGAAGGTCCCGGGAGCATGGGAGTGAGGTGGGGGGAGGAAAAGTGGAGGTGGAACAGGACCAGAGCCTCTGAGGGGCAGTGGGGGGAGGAGAAGGGTTCCCACACTCAAGGGGCCCACCCATGGAGCAGGGGTTAGCAGGGACAGGGTCCTTCAGGGGACCAGGAGATCGGAGGGGAACGCATCCAGTGTTTCCCCCACCCACTCAGGCCCTGGCAAGCCTGCTGGGTTCCTGGGCCTGAACCCCTGCCCTCCAGGGCTCCCTCTGTCTGTGCTGAGCCTAGGCCCCACCTGGCCTAAGCCCTGCCCCTGCCTAAGCCCCAACCCCAAGGCCTTTTCCAGCCTTTTTTTTTTAATGAATTTTATTTTATTTATTTTTTTATACAACAGGTTCTTATTAGTTATCCATTTTATACATGTTGGTATATATATGTCAATCGCAATCTCCCAATTCATCCCACCAACCCCCCGCCACTTTCCCCTCTTGGTGTCCATATGTTTGTTCTCTGCATCTGTGGCTCAATTTCTGCCCTGCAAACTGGGTCATCTGTACCATTTTTCTAAGTTCCACATATATGCGTTAATATACGATATTTGTTTTTCTGACTTACTTCACTCTGTATGACAATCTCTAGATCCATCCACATCTCAACAAATGATTTAATTGATATTTATAGGACATTCCACCCAAAAGAGGCAGAATACACTTTCTTCTCTAGTGCACAGAGAACATTCTCCAGGATAGATCACATCTTGTGTCAAAAATCAAGCCTTGGAAAATTTAAGAAAATTGAAATTGTATCAAGCGTCTTTTCCGACCACAACACTATGAGATTAGAAATCAATTACAGGGGAAAAAACTGTGAAAAACACAAACACATGGAGGCTAAACAATACACTACTAAATAACCAAGAGATCAATGAAGAAATCAAAGAGGAAATCAAAAAATACCTAGAAACAAATGACAATGAAAACATGACGACCCAAAATCTACGGGACACAGCAAAAGCAGTTCTAACAGGGAAGATTATAGCAATTCAATCTCACCTCTAAAAACAAGAAAAATCTCAAAAAAACAACCTAACCTTACACCTAAAGCAACTAGAGAAAGAAGAACATAAAAAAAGTTAGTAGAAGGAAAGAAATCATAAAGATCAGAGCAGAAATAAATGAAATAGAAACAACCAAGACAATAGCAAAGATCAATAAAACTAAAAGTTGGTTCTTTGAGGAGATAAACAAAATTGATAACCTTTACCCAGACTCATCAAGAAAGAAAAGGAGAAGATTCAAATCAATAAAATTATAAATGAAAAAGGAGAAACTACAATGAACACCACAGAAATACAAAGGATCGTAAGAGACTACTATGAGCAACTCTATGCCAATAAAATGGACAACCTGGAAGAAATGGACAAATTCTTAGAAAGGTACAACTTTCCAAGACTGAACCAGGAAGGATTAGAAAATATAAACAGACTAATCACAAGTAATGAAATTGAAACTGTAATTAAAAATCTTCCAGCAAATAAAAGTCCAGGACCAGATGGCTTCAAATGCGAATTCTCTCAAACATTTAAAGAAGAGCTAACACCTATCCTTCTCAAACTCTTCCAAAATATAGCAGAGGGAGGAACACTCCCAAACTCGTTCTACAAGGCCACCATCACCCTGATACCAAAACCAGACAAAGATATCACAAAAAAAAGAAAATTATAGACCAATATCACTGATGAACATCAATGCAAAAATCGTCAACAAAATTCTAGCATACAGAATCCAACAACACGTTAAAACAATCATATACCATGATCAAGTGGGATATATCCCAGGGATGCAAGGATTTTTCAATATACATAAATCAATCAATGTGATACACCATATTAACAAATTAAAGAATAAAAACCATATCATCTCAATAGATGCAGAAAAAAAGCTTTTGACAAAATTCAACCCATTTATGATAAAAAAAAACTCTCCAGAAAGTGGACATAGAGGGAAGCTACCTCAACATAATAAAGGCCATATATGACAAACCCACAGCAAACATCGTTCTCAATGGTGAAAAACTGAAAACATTTCCTCTAAGGTCAGGACCAAGACAAGGATGTCCACTCTCACTCTCACCACTCTTATTCAACATAGTTTTGGAAGTCCTAGCCATGGCAATCAGAGAAAAAAAAGAAATAAAAGGAATCCAAATTAGAAAAGAAAAAGTAAAGCTGTTACTGTTTGCAGATGACATGATACTATACATACAAAATCCTAAAGATGCCAGCAGAAAACTACTAAAGCTCATCAATCAATTTGGTAAAGTTGCAGGATACAAAATTAATGCACAGATATCTCTTGCATTCCTACACACTAACAATGAAAGACCAGAAAGAGAAGTTAAGGAAATAATCCCATTTACCATCACAACAAAAAGAATAAAATACCTAGGAATAAACCTACTTAAGGAGGCAAAAGACCTGTACTCAGGAAACTATAAAACACTGATGAAATAAATCAAAGATGACTCAAACAGATGGAGAGATATACCATGCTCTTAGATTGGGAGCATCAATATTGTGAAAATGACTATACTACCCAAAGCAATCTACAGATTCAATGCAGTCCCTATTAAGTTACCAATGGTATTTTTCACAGAATTAGAGCAAAAACTTTTACAATTTGTATGGAAACAAAAAAGACCTCAAATAGCCAAAGCAATCTTGAGAAAGAAAAATGGAGCTGGAGGAATTAGGCTCGCTGACTTCAGACTATACTACAAAGCTACAATAATCAAGACAGTATGGTACTGGCACAAAAACAGAAATATAGATCAATGGAACATGATAGAAATCTCACAAAGTGAGAGAGTGGCATGGACATATATACAATACCAAATGTAGAATAGATAGCTAGTGGGAAGCAGCCACATAGCACAGGGAGATCAGCTCAGTGCTTTGTGACCACCTAGAGGGGTGGGATAGGGAGGATGGGAGGGAGGGATATGCAAGAGGGAAGAGATATGGGAAGATATGTATATGTATAACTGATTCACTTTGTTTTAAAGCAGAAACTAACACACCATTGTAAACCAATTATACTCCAATAAAGATGTTAAAAAAAAAGCTCACAGATAAACCCACGCACCTATGGTCACCTAATCTATGGCAAAGGAGGCAAGAATATACGATGTAGAAAAGACAGTCTCTTCAATAAGTGGTGCTGGAAAAACTGGACAGCTACATGTTAAAGAATGAAAGTAGAACACTCCCTAACACCATACACAAAAATAAGCTCAAAATGGATTAAAGACCTAAATGTTAGGCTGGACACTATAAAAGTCTTAGAGGAAAAAATAGGAAAAACACTCTTTGACATAAATCACAGCAAGATCTTTTTGACCCACCTCCTAGAGTAATAAAAATAAAAACAAAAATAGACAAATGGGACCTAATTAAACTTAAAAGCTTTTGCACAGCAAAGGAAACCATGAACAAGATGAAAAGATAACCCTCAGAATGAGAAACTATTTGCAAATGAAGCAACTGACAAAGGATTAATCTCCAAAATATACAAACTGTTCATGCAGCTCAATATCAAAAAAACAAACAACCCAATCCAAAAATGGGCAGATAGCTAGTGAGAAGCAGCTGCATAGCACAGGGAGATCAGCTCTGTGCTTTGTGACCACCTAGAGGGGTGAGGTAGGGAGGGTGGGAGGGAGACGCAAGAGGGAGGAGATATGGGGATATATGTATATGTATAGCTGATTCACTTTGTTATACAGCAGAAACTAACACAACATTGTAAAGCAATTATACTCCAATAAAGATGTTAAAAAAAAAAGTGGGCAGAAGGTCTAAATAGACATTTCTCCAAAGAAGACATACAGATGGCCAAGAGGCACATGAAAAGATGCTCAACACCACTAATTATTAGAGAAATGCAAATCAAAACTACCATGGAGTATCAACTCACTCTGGTCAGAATTGCCATCATCAGAAAATCTACAAACAATAAATGCTGGAGAGGGTATGGAGAAAAGGGAACCCTCTTGCACTGTTGGTGGGAATGTAAATTGATACAGCCACTATGGAGAACAGTACAGAGGTTCCTTAAAAATACTAAAATTAGAACTACCATACGACCCAGCAATCCCACTACTGGGTATATACCCTGAGAAAACCATAATTCAAAAAGACACATGCACCACAATATTCATTGCAGCACTATTTACAATAGCCAGGACATAGAAGCAACCTAAATGTCCATCAACAGATGAATGGATAAAGAAGATGTGGTACATATATACCATGGAATTACTCAGCCATAAAAAGGAATGAAATTGTGACATTTGCAGAGACGTGGATGGACCTAGAGACTGTCATACAAAGTGAAGTAAGTCAAAAAGAGAAATACAAATATCATATATTAACGCATATATTTGGAATCTAGAAAAATGGTACAGGTGCACCTATTTGCAGGGCAGGAATAGAGAAACAGATGTAGAGAACAGATATGTGGACACAGAGGCAGAAGCGGAGGGTGGGACAAACAGGAGATTAGGATTGACATATATACACTACTATGTGTAAAATATCAATAGATAGCAGGTGGAAACCTGCTGTATAGCACAGGGAGCTCAGCTCAGTGCTCTGTGATGACCTAGATGGGTGCGACTGGGGAGGGAGAGTGGGAGGGAGGTCCAAGAGGGAGCAGATATATGTATACATATAGCTGATTCACTTCGTTGTACAGCAGAAACTAACACAACATTGTAAAACAACTATACTCAAATAAATAAATAATTTTTTAAAATTCATCCTGGGGAGACCTTGGGAACCAGTCTGCCCTGGAAAAGGATAAACTAGTTTGTGGTCTGCATCAGGGGATAAAAATGGGAGCAGTGCCTTTATCAAATAAAGTCCTCTCAAATCTTGCTCTTTTGCCATAATTTTGGTGCAAACATTGGAGATACTAGCAGCTATGCTATTTCCCTTTAGCAAATGACTGCATATCTCACAACTCCTGATTTTCTATTATATGTATATGAGTGTCACCTAAGGAGAACACCTATTCTGTGAGCTTTTTAGGAAACATGAACGTTTGTAATGTCAAACAAACTGCACATGGGGAGGAAAGGAGGTTGTACTGCTTTGGTGATGAGAGTAGCTTTGCATATCAGTGTAACTTGCTGCATGTAGTAACCTAAAATATTGCCAATGATCCAACAAGAAGCCTTTTCTATTACCTTGAAAGTCAATTCCATCAGAGCCAGTGAAGAGAATGTGGACTTCTCTTTGACTACTTTGAAGCTAATATCTTTTCAGAAATCTTGACTTGAAATCTTTGAAGGACATTTGTATCACCTTGAGGAAAAAAATGTGAAGCCCATCCTTAGTTGTTCAATAAGGAGAACTTCATTCTTCACTTTGCTTACTTTATGGATATGAACATGATACAATTTCGGGGTCTAGTGGTTAACACTCTGTGTTCTTCTTTAGGGGGTGCGGGTTCGATCCCTGGTCGGGGAACTGAGATCCCGCATGCTGTGCGGCCAAAAATGATACAATTTTTCATTGAAAGCCTTAAAGTCATTATTATAATGCAGCTGAAAACCACAAGGTCTTTTGGAAATAGAGCTCCTCAGGAAAATAAGGATACAGAGTGATATGTCATAAAATGTCTGTGCAGATAAACAATCTGGAAGTACCTAGATACACTGCAAGATATATTTGATGACTAATTCTGCTTAGACAAACTTAAAATGAAATATGGATTCATCATTCTTTTTTTGCTGACAAAGACAGCATGGATGATGCAGATCTTGCCTCAAAGATGACCTCAGTGACTTGCGTACGAATGAAATGATGTGACATTAATTCAACTTGAAGAGTCTTCAAGAAGTTTCTTGATACAAATCCACCTTTCCCTGCCAAATAAGCTATGGGGTCTCTAATTTCATTTGCTACCTCGTATCCTTGTAAGTCAGAGTTTTTAGAAAGTGTTAATATTTTAACCAAGTTGCAGTAAACTGAATATCAAAGATGAGCTGCATATTCTCATGCCTAAGACCACCCCAAATTTTCAGCTTCTTATTCAATCCAAACTATGAGAGCTTTCTCACTAAAATCCACTTTTGAAAACTGAATAAAACTGAAATTCATTTTAGTTAACAAATTTTAATTATTTCAATTTTCCAGATATTACCATCAAATTTCACATACATTCTCATAAAATAGAAAAACAGACATGACTCATTGGAATTATCACTTTTATAGCGTGTTCCTATGAAATAATATATTTCCAGTGTAATAAAATGAACTGCATGAAAATATTTGGTGTATATGTACATGGGGGGAGTAATTTATAGTTTTATTTAGATTTTCAAAAATGCCTATGTTCCTCTAAAATGTTAAAAGGCAGAAACATTAAAAACAAGTGTTCTACACTATAGAACAGTCCTCTAAAATAGTAATTACCATGTCAAGTCACAGGTCATTTCTAACATGAATTTAATCCAATGTTACCTTGAAAACTAGTAATTAAAATTTCAAACGTGATCTGACCCAAGCCCTAAAAAAATGGCCAGGAAGTTCCTATAGAATTGAAATTATCTTTTCAAGTTCAGTTCATTAAAAGCCTACTTAAGAAACATGACAACTAAGTGCAATAGAGTACACTGGTTTGGATCCTGGAACAGCAGGCAAACCTTAAAACTGGTGAAGTCCAAATAAAGTCTAGAGTTTAATTAATGGTAATGTACCAATAGTGGTTTCTTAGTTCTGACAAATACACATTGGTAATATAAAATAATAATAATAGGGGAAACTGGGTGAGGGGTGAACAGAAACATTGTGAATTATCTTTGCAGCTTTCCTGTAAGTCTAAAATCATTCGAAATAAAATGTTGGGGGTTTCTTAACTCTACTCTAAATTTTTTTTTTTTTTCGCTGTACGCAGGCCTCTCACTGTTGTGACCTCTCCCGTTGCGGAGCACAGGCTCCGGACGCGCAGGCTCAGCGGCCATGGCTCATGGGCCCAGCCGCTCTGCGGCATGTGGGATCTTCCCAGACCGGGGCACGAACCCGTGTCCCCTGCATCGGCAGGCGGACTCTCAACCACTGCGCTACCAGGGAAGCCCTATTCTAAATTTTTAACAAGATTTAATCCCTCAGCAAATATTTATGGAGTGTTCAGGTACTGTTCTGTGTGCTGGGTACATAGTGCTGAACAAAACAGATCCATCCCTTCCCTTATGGAGCTAAGCGAGTAGCAGGCAGGAAAGACATTGATCAGTCACAAGAATCAACATAAATTGCAATCACAGTTTGCAGTAAGTGTTATAAAGGAAAAGTACATGAGATGAGAGAGGTGCAAAGCTGGAAGCCTGAGGCAGTGGCACTTAATATGAGACTTGAGGGCTGGTGAGGAGCCAGCCAGGTGACAGCACCAGGAAGAGGGAAGAGCTTGTTCATCAGCCTGGAGGAAGGAAAGGACCTGGAGAACGTGCCAGCATGACCAGAGCATCATGTGGGCATGCAAGCGTGATGCCATCAGAAGAATCCAACCATGTAGGACCATGTAGGCTAGATTTAGGCTTTTATAGTTTTCCAAAGAAATATGAGAAGCCCTTGAAGACTTTAACCAGAGGAATGGCATGATCCAATTAATGTTTCTAAAATATCACAGTGACTGCTCTGTGGATGTGGACTAGAAAGGAGAAAGACAAGAAGCTCCCACTTGAGGCAATCACAATTTTTTTTAATTAAGGAGAAATAAAAAGTTCTCGACTTCTAAATATATTTGTTCTAAAATGTCCCTGAGAAATAATAATTCATTTTAGATGTATATATTCCTTCTTTAGCATCTGCCACCATTACTCCAGCAGGGAAGACGGTGCTCCAAATGGTTCCCGGCTCATCCGATCTGAATCTTTCCTCTAGAATGCCAATGTAAAACATGGGTGTGAACAAAAATGCAAGATAGATACCAAAGTCACATGACTTGGAGCAAGGCATCAGCAGCAAAAACGTGCAGGCTCTACCACCCTTAGGAATCTTAGCTTCACAAGAGATAAAGATTTCTTAGTATGTCTGGTTTTCAGAACCATAAAACCATTATTGACCCTCAGTAGTGCCATCTTGGCATTAGCCCAGAACTAAATATAAAAAATCTCAGACTGCAGAATACTGTAATTTTCAATCCCTGTTTAAAGCATACAATGTTAAATGTCACCCTCAGTTACTATACCTTGAGTCTGAAGGAACTGGTGTGTTACCCTATCCGACCTAGAAAAAGAAATACGTCTTCCAATTTTGATGTAACCAGCAGCACTTCAATAAAACTTCATAAGCAGTCTGCAGTGCTGTTGAGTACTTTTAAACAGAACGCCCTAGGGACTTATACTCTAAACAAACACTTGGATTTTCTCAGTTTAGGAATACACTATCTATAACCTCACTTGATATTATGTAGGTACATTATAAGGACTATCAGACCAGAAGAAAGATTGGATCTCGATTGAAGCCTATGATTTAATATGAAAACTTTTTATGCAAAGCTCAGTGAACCAAATAGCTATTGGCTGTCCAGCCAATCACTCCTTTTCTCTGGAAGCTACCTCTTGCCCTACTGTCAGTAGGGTTACAGGAGAAAGCCACTGGCAGCCGTGATGGCATAACTTGACCCTGGCCCAGACCACCACAGTCGATAGGATCGAGAGTGTACACTTGACACAAATTGGGCCAAAGAGTCCCTTTCCCTGGGAATCTGGATTTAGAAGAGATTCTTGCTCAATCTGTCTGCTCTCTTGAATAGAGGACATGTAAACATTGGAACTGCTTACAGAGGCTATTTTCAACCATTTGGACAAGGAATAGAGAAAGCCAGTCTGCAGCAAGAGACAAGAATGGAGAACATATGCCAGAAACAAAAAGAGATGAAAGGCAGAGAAAGAGGACTTCCTATCTTCCCTACAACAGTCCGGGACCTGACGCTTATCCCACCTAATCCCTGGCCTTAAAATCCATGGAAGACTCACAGTATGGTTTCAATCACTTCCATTTTTGCTTAAGCCGGTTCAAGTGGAACCCTGTGATAAGAAACCAAACAAGCCCTCACTAACACTCCAGGTCTCTCCATTTCATTTAGTCTCAAAGAACTGAGAACCAGCTTGCCCAAATTCTTTAAGCCAAGATCTCTGAAAGGGAATCTAATTCCAGGCTCTGCAAGCAGACGAATGCAACAAAATGAAAAATGCTTATCCTAAAATGTCAAGTGGGAAAGAAGCTGGGCACAAAATTGTATATATCAGAATTATGACTACACTCTAGTTTATATTTGTCAATAAATCAAGAAGTGAAGCCCTACGTGCATTACGAAGATTGGAAGGAAATTAACCAAAATAACGGTAGTCATGTTACAGTGACAGGATTATTTTCCTTTTTCTCTATATTATTCTGTGTCTTTAAGTAGTTAAATACTTCATAACATAACAGAATTATAACTTCGAAGACTATGTAAATGTGTTTATATCATAATGACGTATTTTTAAAAGTAGAATTTAAAATATCCTATCTGTAATGTTCACCACTATATAAATAGACCGAAAAGCAACTGCCCCTTTAAGACTCCACATGTAACGGGGCACAGGAAATCACAGGAGTTTAAGGATTTAACCATAACTAGGAAACAAAAGGCTATTCACTTCTGAAAAAATAAAAATACTCCACATGTAAAAAGGAACAATGAAACTTCCAGCAGACTAGTCCCCAATTAATTATCAGCCTTCGCTTCTTCTCCACCTATTTGCCCTCCCAATCCTGTATAAACCCACCTCATCCCATGCTACTCACCTTCAGCTGGGATTTCACCCTTCCCCTCCCCCCCTCTCTCCCCCAATTTGTCCACACCCCTCCCCCAACCCCTGCGCTTTTCTCTACTTTGATGTCTGCGTATCTGCATCTCCAGACATGCAGACCCATCCTGTCACCCATAAGCCCTAGATTTGTCTCCTCTATTTTGGATCAGCCCATTGGGAATAATCTCATCACAAATGGCTCCAGCCCATTTTAACCTATCCCCAGGGGCGATCCAGGTAAGCCAGAAAGTGGCAAGAAGTAGAAGGCAACTTTCTAATGGCAAAATAAAAACCATTGCAGACTTGGATAATTTGTAAATTATCTTTAACATTGCTGTAACACAATTTTCAATAACAATTCAGAGTACAACATTGGATAGGAAAAAAATGTAAGTGGTAAACCATTTACTTACAAGAAAAAAGTGAGCAAGCCTTTTTGAAATCATGAAGCCGATTCAACTGGTTTCCTCCATGATCACAACAGCTTCCATACACTGAACTGCGCGTTGTGTCAGACATTTTATATACGTTATCTTATATAACCCTCCCAGTGACCTGTGATGCAACTATTACTATTTCCATTTTACAGGAACAAAACTGTTGATCTGAGAGGTTAAGTTACTTATGCGAGTTTAAAAGTCTAGCAAGTAGCAGAGCAGGGTCTTGTGGTCTTTGCATTAGACCTTATGGCCTCAAACAGGTCTTAGATGGGCTTTCTAAAGAAAGTTTATCTGACACTTAATGTTAAACCCATGTGTTAGCTATTAGTAGCAGTAGTATTTTACAATACAAATATCAAGTTTATATGTAAATTTATATTTTAAATGAAAAATACATATCAGAATAAACATTGTAGAAACTACATTATGCAACATCAATAACATATACGATGATATTCAGTATCAATGTAGACCTTACAAGTTATAGTTTAAAACTGTGTTACAAAGACTTCTTACTACGCATAAATGGTAATTATTTATAACTGTTTATAAAATGCTACCTGTCATATACAAAGAAGCATAAAGCTTATTATCAAGGTATAAAAAGACTATGAACTGGGAGAAATATTTATTGCATTCATTTCGCTAGTATGAGACAGTTTTATAACTTAATGACAGTTAGAGTGCTGCAGTGTTATATTAATATAGTACCATGAAGACTAATACTAACCACTTCACAAGGGGGGAGGGACCACACTTTATTTCTTAGAATTCTAATAACTTTATGCTATTTTGTATTTTAAAAATTGCCTTTTCCCCATTCAAGTACAGAAAAGGTTATAAAGGCAATAAGGACCCAAATGCAGAAGTTATAAACGTAAAGTGATCACAAAATACCATTTGGTTTATTCTCATTCTCTGAATAGGCACATCTGTTTAATTCATTCATAGCTGGTGACTTTTTTCTTTCCCTCCAATCACTACCACCATGTACACTTTTTCTGTGTGGAAATAATTAACTCCAATTTCTTCAACAGAAACTATAATCATTCATTCATTAGTACAATAAACTTCATTGAGCACCCAGAATGTACTCCAGTACACTTTCACTTTGCCTAAGATAAAAATTAATAAAGATAAGTCCCTTCCCTCCCCAAGCTCCGTGGGTGAAACAGTCTTGTGAAAAGTAAACAGCCCAAAATAGTGTGCTAAATGCTGGAGCAGAGGTGAGTACACAGTATTACAGGAGCACAGAGGGAGGATTAACGCAGCCTGGGGCAATCAGGAAGCTTTACAGAGGACAGCGCATGTGAACTTGGCCTTTAAAGATAAATAGGAGCTTTCCAAAGAGGGAAAAAGGAGACATGGGGAGAGGAAGCCATTCAGGTCATAGTGTAAAAAGGCACTGAGGACCTGAAGAACATGGGGACAAGAATGTTATTAAAACAATGAGCAGCTTGATGAGACTATGTTCAGGGCTTGTGGAGGCTATGTGAGATATGAAATTAAAAAGAAAAACTGGATGAAAAATTCAACAATGTAAGTAGATTAAGGTGTTTAAATATATGGAAGATTTTGCATACATTAAATTTCACTTATTAAAATATATAGACCAATGAGAGAAATGTTCAGTACAAAATAAACAGCACCTGCATGGGTCTATGGATATAAAATAGACTGAAAGGGTAGTGTTAGCCAAAATGTTAACACTAATCACCTCTGGCTGGTAGAATTATAAGTAATTTTGTTTTTACTCTCTCTTTACTTCTCTGCCTTCCAGATTTTCTGCATTAAGCATGCATTACTTTGGCAATTAGAGGGGAAAACGTGCTAAAATAGAACAATGTAAGCTGGGCTCAGATTGTGGCATGCTAAGGAATTTGGACTTTATTCCACAGAAAATGAAGATTTATTCCTGGCATTTGATCAGGGATATGAGAGGAAGATTTGCATTTTAGGGAATTGAATGTTCTTAAGGTGTGCATACTGAATTAAAAAGATTTGAGATTGGGTGAAAGATACAATGGATATGGACATATATATACTACCAAATGTAAAATAGATAGCTAGTGGGAAGCAGCCTCATAGCACAGGGAGATCAGCTCAGTGCTTTGTGACCACCTAGAGGGGTGGGGTAGGGAGGGTGGGAGGGAGACTCAAGAGGGAGGAGATATGGGGATGTATGTGTATGTATAGCTGATTCACGTTGTTATACAGCAGAAACTAACACAACATTGTAAAGCCATTATACTCCAATAAAGATGTTTTAAAAAAGATACAATGGATAGAACTAAGGCAGTGATAATAGGGATGGAAAGCACATATGTGAGGTAAAATAGATAGGACTTGTTAACTGAATATAGGAGAAGGGGGAAGGGCAGAGTTTGAGGAAAACTCCAGGTTTCTGAGCAATTGGTTAGATACAGATATTGGAAGCTAAAAAGCATATTAAGAAGGAAAAGCCATATTTTAAGGACAGAATGATGAATTTAGTTTTATGTGTGACATGCCTGGGGGACATTCAGGTAAGAATTCTAGTAGAAAGCTGAAATATGGGTCTGGACTCAGGAAAAGTAGACCTAGAAATACAGACACATAGAAGATGGTGAAGCCATGAAACTGAATGTACTTGCTAGGGGAAAATAAAGTGAGAGGAGACAGCTGAGACTGGAACCTTGGGAAATGCTAAGTCACAGCAATAGTTGGAGAATTGAGAGAGCCAGAAGTCGGTAGAGTTCTTTTTGGAAACGGGATGGTCAGAGCTGGGATCAGAGCAAGGACAAGAAATTTTACTATAAATTTGCAGCTACTGATAGAAAACAACCACAGAACCTGGTCACTGGCGGAGTATAGAAGAAAACAGAAGGCCAACAAGCACAAAAGGCATAGAACAAAGATAGGGAACTGGCCACCATCTGAGATAGAAGGCGGGGCGAGGAGAGGTGAAGTAAACATACTAGAGTTTACTGAGTGAGATTTCTCCATGGAGGGTGGGGCTTTTTTGAAAGCTGTCAAAGCGACCTACTGCATGCTGTCCTAAGACAGTGACTTCTACCATTTTTTCTTTTTCTTTTCTTTTCTTTTTTTTTTTTTTAACAAACAAGGAAACTGATGGCCACAGAGAGGTGTCTCAGATTTCAGAGCCAAGTTGCTGGCAGGTTTAACTAGAATAAATTTCCAAACCCCTAGAGTTTAATTCATTACACATCAATATACTGCCTCCTTATACAAACACAGAAAGAAGACTCACCCCAAAAATATTGACAATGGAATACAGTAAAATATAAATGGGTTTATCCTTTGACTTGACTTATGGAATGAATGACTTCTTATAGTAATACAACCCTCTTTGATCATCACCTCTTATCTCCCAGCTAACCACCCACTAGCCTTTGATCCCACTGAGATTTCCAATCCATTGATCCTACCAACTTTTCACTCTCCCTAATCATCTCGATTTTCTCTCTTCTCTATTCACCAGCTCTAAATGCTATGGTCATTCACTACAATACCTTCCTTGCATACATTCACAACTCCCTTGCCACTATTATTACACCCACTGGATAATCTGAAACTCTGGTTAAATCCTTCTCTTCACTTGCTCCACGCCACCACTGTGTCAATGAACATAACAACCTACTGACTGGTCTCGCTTCAAATTTCTGACCAGAAACTAAACGTGCCCTTTAAGGCAGACAGACAACTTTACTGTACTTCCTCAGTCCGTTTACTCTCCCCATAGAACAATTCACACCTTCTCTTTCCTCCAACCTCTACCACCTCCTCCTTTATCCTCACTCTCAGTTGATGACCTGCTTCCTATTTGCAGAAAATGAAAGCAACCAGAAGAGAATCTCACCAGTTATCCTCCTTCCAGACCCTCCATCCATACCTTTTGCCCTATATCCATGTTCCTATCTAAAGCGATGTCCCTTCCTTTGTGCACTAGTTTTGGTACACTATCTCTCCAACATCACTGATTTTTCTTTCTCTATTGAATCATGCTCATGATCATGCAAACATCCTGCAATTGCCTCCCATCTTACAAAAAAAAAACAACTTTCTTAACCCCACTACTCCCATTTCCTCTGCCCCCCTTTGCACAAAAATCATTGAATTGTCTATACTCACATTTCCAATTCCTCCCTCTAATTCTTGCTTAAGCACATTCTAATCCACATTCTGCCACCTTATGTGTTCCTGTCAAGGTAGCCAATGATGTCCAGTTGCCAAATTCATGGTGAGTTATCAGTTTTTATTTTCTAGACCTTTCAGCAGCATTGGACTCGGGTAATCTCTTCCCTCTGAAACTCTTCACTGGCTTCTAGGGCATCATATGCTCCTCTTCTTCTCACCCTCTTAATGTCTCAGTGCCCCAGAGTCAGTCCTTTCTCCTCTTCTCTTCTCTATATACGTTGACTCCTTGGAGATCTCTTTAGTCTTAGACTATAAATAACCATCCAAATGCTGGAAAATCCCTAATTTATATCTCCAGTCAGGCATCTCCTCTGAACTCCAAGATTATTCTACGTCTCCAATTACATTTAAACCTTCCAAAATGTATCCTTACCACTTGACTCCCTAAACTTCTCTGCCTTGAATCTTGCCACACTTTAGCCATTGGCAACTCAAACCTGGTCAAACTAGAAAAGGTGGAATCATTTTTTTACTCCTCTCTTTCTTGCAGATATCATATCCAACTATCAGGAAACCCTATTCAGATATATAGAGAATTTCAAGTATATAGAGAATCTAATTTCAAATATATAGAGAATCTGACCACCTCTCACCTCTGCTACTGCTACGCCTCTGGTTCAGGCCACCATCATCTCCCACCTTGGTTATTACAGTGACATACTAACTAGTCTCTCTGCTTCCATCTCTGCCCCAATAGAGCAGTCAAGTTGATCCTTTTGAAATGTAAGTCAAGTCACATCACTCCTCTGTCAAAACCCTGCAAAGGCTCCCAATTTCATTGAGTACAAGCCAAAGGACTTACAATGGCCGGTAAGGTGCTACTTCATGTGAGCCCCTGTATCCATAGTGTCCTCATCTCCAACCACTCATCCAATTATTTACCCCACTTCAGCCATGCAGGCCTCCCCACTCCTTCTCTAGCAGGCCCGGCATGCTCCACCTCAGAGCTTTGCATGGGCTGTTCCCTTTGCCCGGAATGACTTCCTCCCAATGTCTACACAGCAAACTCTCTCACATCCTTCAGGTCTTTGCTCAGTTGTGACCTCCTCAGTGAGGCCTTCCCTGGCCACCCTATTTAAATTTTCCACAATTGCTACCCCCTCAGACTTTTTTAGCCTTTTAACTCTTGTTGATATTTTTGTTGAAGCAGGTATCACCTTGAATATTATTGTCTGTCTCTTCCGACTAGAACTTAAGCTCTAAAAAGGAAAATACTTTCGTCTGTTTTGTTCACTGATGTATTCCCAGCACATAGGAGGTGCTCAATTAGCACCTGTTGAATGAGTGAATCTATTTCCCCTACCAGACCATAAGTAACTTGAGGTTAGACTAATGCTTTAATCATCTCTGTACCCATCTATCTATCTAAATTTATAGAGATGATTGTATATATATATATATATATATATCTTTTATATATAATGCATATATATTCTTTTATACATGTTTATATATCTTATGTATACAATGTATATTATATATGTATGCACCTTTTACATACATAATATATGTACACATACATTTCTTTTTGCATCAGCCTGACTACTAGAATTTGTTCTGAGCCAGATACTCATCTTCCTGATTGGCAGGGGTGGCAGCAGGACACATTAACATGAGGTTGATCATTAATGCATATTGTCAGAGATGAGTCCCCACCTGCCTCTAGAAAAGTAAATGGCATTGATATCAAGAGAGGTCTCAAACATGACCATCAGAAAATGGGAAAGCCAACTTGCCTTCACATATTACATATTCCTCACCACAGCCTTTTCCTAAATACCTTTCCAGACTTCCCCCAAGCTGTTGCTTATTCCCGGTAACAGCTAAATCAATTGACCATATTGTACTGGTTTGCTTCAATGTGTTTGTTTACTAGTTGAAGCCTGCATTAAGGGCAGGATTATTTCATGATGCTCAGCTGCCTGGCCCTCTTCCAGCTCTCTCTCCTCCTAGCCTCTCTGCAAAATGGCAATCTTTTTCTACCTCTGAAAGCTTAAACATCTTGAAAGTATTTCACTATCACATAATTCTCTGTCCTTGTGAGATTCTCTGCCTTCAACTGTTTGAATTCTGTGGCCCGAAGTTAGCTAAGAGCCCGTCACAAATAACTATGCCAAATGCATCTTTATCCCTTTTAGCTTCAGTTACTGTCTTAACCTGTGCTCTTCCCTCTTTTTGTCCAGTTATTGTACGTCAGATGAAACGTGTGAAGCTATTTCAGCAAATATGAAAAGATAATATGAACATGTCTCTAAAATGTCACTTTTCCAGTTTTCTTTTTAGTTTGTTCTTTATTAACCAAAGTTCCATTGTTATAAAAACTATAATAATATGCTACCCTGGGTCTTGTAATCTCACAGACAGCTTCTACATTTTCTAAGCAACCAAAATCCCATGGTTCCTAATTAAAATATTCAAAGGTAAAATCTAAGTAATCTCTACATGGTATACTAGTGCCTTCGCTTAAGTTTCTAGGGTTAAAAACAAAAAGCCTTTGCCAATAGGAAAAAAAAGGAAGTTTTGAGTCTGTAGTATAAAGACTTCAAACCACATTCCACAGCATGTTATTTTCTTTCTAGAAAATTCTAACACTATATAATTACTTTTGTATGGAAAATGAATAACATAATCTAATGCTAAAAACAGCTAGACAGAAACCATCCAAATCAAATGGGCCTTTCCTGAAGCCAAATGAAGTATTAAACTAGAAAACATCTGTGTGAGGACAGCCCATGGAGGAAAGCTCAATAGGGATGGAGCATAGCGGGGGGGGGGGGGGGGGGGGAGTTACAAGAAAAAAGGTGTTTTTCCCTCTATGTGTTAGGGTTTACTCGTTTCAGAGAAACTGTAACGTTGATCGTACCTCAAATGTCTCAGAAAAATACCAATCAGAAATGCATCTAGGAGCGTCCAAGGCTTCCGGTTAAAAATAACAGGAAAAACATCAATGAAGCTCCATCTATGGCGACAGAAATGCATTGATGGAGAAAAAGTGAAATCCCACCTGCATGGGAATTAAGCCGCAGCTACTCCCCCAATTCAGAGTAAAACGAGCTTCACTTGGGTCGCCGGCAGAACTAATCCCAGCAAATAGAGCCAGTGGGTTCGTGTGTTGGGAGAGAGGGACAGAGTAGAGCGCACCTCATCGCCCTCCCCGCAAAACTGCTCCAGAAACGTGAAAGCGTCCGCACCGCATGACCTCGCTTAGCCAGAAGAAAGGCGGACCGCACAGAGCGGCCCGCTCCGGCTCAGCGGTAGCCGCGACGTGCGGCGGGTAGCTGCGGGGGTGGCCCGGTCGCGCCTCCCCCTCTCACTCACCCCAGCCCCCAGTCTTTTCACGGGTCTCTGGCTCCAAGCTCCCAGACTCGGAGCCCTGGCCAGGTTCCTTCTCTGCCCGAGGTGGACAGCCTCCCAGAAACATTTTAACAAGAGTAATTCCCGCGCTGGCAACGTCTCAACAGCCTGGAGTGAACAGTCTGACCCATCGGCTTCGGGACCCACGTCTGGGTCGGCCTCCGCCACCAGCTCCACCTCCGAGCCTCCCCAGCGCCCAGCCCGCAGCCTGGCACCCAGTAGGGACTTTGGGGCAGTGCAGCCCCAAAGGCTGAGTCTCGCTAAGTAAACGGCCACGTTAGCCTGCTCGGTCGTGAATAAGCCTGGGGTGAGCCGGCCGACGGCCGTCAGGAGCGCTCACCCGGTTCCCTCTGCGCTTCTGCCCCCAAGGCTACCACTATTTCCAAAGTCCGAGGCGCCAACAGTCCGGACGCCCGTTCTCTCTCACGGTTCAGCACCGAGGACAGCGAACACACTTTTAGCCCCGGTAGCCCCACTGCCAGGAGATTGGCTTTAGCCACGCCAGCAGGGCTGCAGGTGTCCGGACGGCGCGTCCTCCCGCATCCCACCCCTCCGGCGCCGGGAGCAAGCCAGCCCCGCGGCATCTTACTTTTCTGACTGGAGTAACCCGGGTAATAGCCATAGTAGCCGGTGATCCGCAGGATCCGGTCCTCGATGGTGGCCACCCCGTTGGGGGCCGCCTTGACATCCATAGAGAGCACGGGGCGGCGGCCCCGGGCGCGGCGGGTCGGAGAGCGCAGCGCGGGGCCCGGGAGCTGGTGCAGGTGCCGCCGCCGGTGCTGATGTTGCAGCTCGTGCTCCCGCGCCCAGGCTCTGACTCCGCCGCCCGGCGCAGCACCGGCGCCGCATCACAGCGGCGGCGGCGGCGGCGGCGGCGGAGCGGCCCCCACTAGGGCCGGCCTCTCTGTCAGCCTGGCAGGTCTCCCGCCCGCCACCCCGCGCACTGCTGCCCGAACAGCGCCCCCTCACCTCCGACACCCACCGCTGCCCGGGGCGGCCACACCTGCGCGGACTTTCATCATTAACCCTGTTGACCCCTTCCCGGAAGACTAAACATTCCCCAGCCCCACCTGCCAGAAGAGACGCTTGGTCCAGGGCGTGGAAAGAGAGGAGAAGGTGAGATGGTGGCCAGGGCTCAGGAAGGAGGGCCGGGGATGGGAGAGACCCAAGCGGAACCAAGGGCTTTTAATGTGAGAGGTGCACGCTGTCGCTTGGGGAGATGACACCTTGGGGTGCCCCCAGGGCTTCGTCTACGCTTGGCGTCTGCACCACCAGGGGTCTGCTGATCTGCAAGCGTTCCCTGGAGTTAATCAGTTCTCTCCACTTGCCTAGACGACGGGGAGTCTTTTTTTTTTTTTTAAGAAATGAAAAGAAAAATGAGGCCCCAGCAGGTGGTACTTGGAGTGATTATTCAGGTATCTTGGACACAAATACTTACAGAGATCAAGCCTCCAAGTCTGACATTCCGTGTCGGGCCAGACCCTCCATCCGCCCAGTGAAATCATTAAAGGCTTCGGAGCTGCAACTGTGCACAGCATGTTTATTTTGCCCATTCCAAATGCCCCGAGGAGAAATGATTTTCTTCTTATTGCCAAAACATCGGGGGAAGCCCTTCAACCTGTACATATCTCTGGGCGGGGGAAAGTTTTAGCTACAATCCAGATATTTCTTCCACCTGAGTCTAGAACGTCCTTGAAGCTGTGGGTTCAGAGTGAACACCTCCCCTCAGGTGTGACTCTCCTGTCTTGGCCAAAGAGGCACCAGGTTAAAGTCAGTGAGCAGTGGGGACGATTCCTCGATTCACAGTCTATTCCTCTATTCGCAGTCACCGCCTCCTGAAAAATAAGCCTGAAAGTCTCACCTCAGAAACTAAACCGGTATGTGCAAGTGAGGGTGGGGTGTGAGCTCATCAGCTTAGAGGTCATTATGTCCACCTGCCGTCCAGAGTGAGTTTAAGACACGCCTGCCAGCTTTCACGTTTCTAAAGCGGTGGGGGGGGGGGGGGGGGGGGGGGGAGAAAGGACAAAAACCAGTCGACTTCTGTGCCCTCTCAGAAACCTCCCAAGGACCTATCACATCATTCTGCCTTCAAGCATTTTCCAAACTGTGTATGGGTCTTTAAGGGGGAAGAAATAGGCAAACTTTTTTTTTGAAGATGAATACATTTTAAGCATAAGAAAATGCAGAATTAAATTTGGGTTTTCATGGGGACGTGCGTTAGGGTTTTCGTGTGGACACAAAGCTTAGCACAGGATCGTGAGGGTGGAGTGAAGCTGAGATGATTGTGGCTGGGAGGAGTGTTCATACAGAAACCAATTTCCTCCCACACCTGCTTTCTGGGCCAGGACAGATGGGAGGGTGGAAGGAGCTAAAAGGTCAAAATGAACTTAAAGGAAAAAGCAACTCTACTGCAATGGTGGGGAGCTGACTATTTAAAGCAAAAATGAAAGGACTGTGCCTTTAAACTCCACCACCTGCCCCAAAGCAATTTTCAACACACTTTTGTTACTTTTATTATTTTTATTTCTGTGGCACAGCTTATATAAAATGTGTACATTGCACACGGTAAAATGAGTTGATCACATTAACATAAGTTGCTCCTTTTTGTTGAAGCTTCTATGAAACAAATTTGCCTATATTACTTCTAACATGTGTTTAATAACATTATAATCCATAGCATATTAATATATAAATTCAACAAGAGAGAAATTAAGAAACTCAAGCAAAAACCTTCTAATGTAACAGGAATATGAATATGTGTAGACTTTAAAGACAAGTGGTTTTGTCCTATTCACATTTATATTTTATCATAATTAATGTATTTAAATTCTAAATAACACTCATTGTGTAAGCTGTTGTCTTCTTCCTAGTTTTGCTTTGTTTTCAGAAATTTCCAGAGAAGTAGAAATGTATTTAACCAGATCTCCTCATTCATACAAACAGCAAATTCAGCATAAAGTTAAATAATGTAAATACTAGACCCACAGAAGTCCATGTTTCCTAAAAGAAATTATAAAAATTCTCAGGCTGACCTGGAAGTTAATTTTAAAATAGCAGAGCATTTACAAATGTCTCTGTAATAGGGTGACTAAAACAGTAAATGCAAGCAGATGCCATAATCTAGGACACACTTTCTTTTTAATGGAATTAAAGTTCTATAATTATAAATTGATCAACAATGAAAAGTACATTTCTGCTAGTAATAAGCACTCTTTGGTGCATAAAAAATGATTGAACCTTTCAAATGTCACTTCAGACATCATTAAAAATTTATAGAAATTATTTTGAAAGAAGAATTTTTTTAAGTATTTTCATATGTTTGCCTGCTCAGTCTGCCGGTTTCCACAAACCCAATACAGTACAAAAATTCAAATTTACAAACTGCGAATTATCAGCATACCAAAAATCTATTCTGAAAAACTGAGGAAAGACATAATTAAACAAATAAAGGCTGAAGGTAGTTAGTTGATTCACAAAATGTTTCCTCATAGTAGCCAGTTTCACATAGCCAATTTCCCTAGTAAATCAAAGAGTAAATCAATTTTCTGAGTAAATCATAACTCGACCTACAAAAATTTGGTTTGTATGCACCTTTTCAGAAATATCGCTAGTGCATTAAGCACAGGGCATCTGTCTGTGATTCCAAGTGGGTCTGATATCTGGACCATATTTATTTTGATCATCCGATCAAGTCAGATTAGATATTTATATTAACCGAATATACAGAACTTGGCTATTTGTGTTGTAAAAAAATTATTTGTACAGTAGTTCATGTGATAGTTAAAATCTTTGTGTCTGATACTAAAATAACTATACCAAGTAATATTAAAAACTAAACATGATCATTGGGCATAAATAAGTGCTATTCAAGATATATAGTCTATCATAAAATTGTTTTAAAACACCACATCAGCCTTTACACTTTGGAAGGATTCGTAAAATAAAATCCATGGGGGGGGCTTCCCTGGTGGCGCAGTGGTTGAGAGTCCGCCTGCCGATGCAGGGGACACGGGTTCGTGCCCCAGTCCAGGAAGGTCCCACATGC
Source organism: Monodon monoceros (assembly GCF_005190385.1). NCBI lineage: Eukaryota > Metazoa > Chordata > Mammalia > Artiodactyla > Monodontidae > Monodon > Monodon monoceros. Next base: position 131,460,671 of record NW_021703778.1, read on the forward strand.
TGCGGAGCAGCTGGGCCCGTGAGCCATGGCCGCTGAGCCTGTGCGTCCGGAGCCTGTGCTCCGCAACGGGAGAGGCCACAACGGTGAGAGGCCCGCGTACGGCAAAAAAAAAAAAAAAAAAAAAAAATCCATGGAACCTAGTCTTCCTTACTCTGATCAGCAGTCCGGGGCCCTCTTTCATGGCAGGAACAAGTCATTTAATCTTTTTGACCACCTATTATTCAGAGTTACCACTGAAAGATGCTGAAAGAAGGGAAAACGATCATTTTTCTCCCTCTGGGAAACCAATATAATGCACCTACCTCCTTGAGCTAAGAGTAACTTGGCTGCTTGGAGAGCCAAGAATGTTTAAGCTTTAATACCCAAGGGCCGTGCTGCCTTGTACAGTCATCAGCGCTATTTACAAAGAGTTGACCCCATGTAGTTTGCACGGTTCTTGTATTTAAAAGCATCTGGCATATACTCCAATTAAAACAGAAAGCATCCGGCCTCTGACCAACCAGATGATAGTAGTGGCATCTGGGAGGAATGTGAGTATGGTCTGCATATTCCATTTTCTGGAAAGCTGTTTTGAGTATTTAACCACCAACTCATCAGCTGACCCACACTTGGAATGCTGACTCTGCCTTTCTATTCAATCTTAGACAAGAGCATGGTCTGTGGAGCCAGACTGCCAGGGGTCAAATCTGACCTCATCATTATCCAGTGACCTTGGATGAGTCTCTTAAACTCTATGACTCAATTTTCTCATCCGTAAAGTAAGAATATCGTACCTATTGTACCTGCCTCATGGAAATATTGTGAAGATTAAATGAGTTTACATTCATAAAGAGGTGATAACAGTGGCTGGCATCTAATAAGCATCATAAATGCCGACTATTATTACTGTTTTATTGTGTGTATACATAGAACCCTCTGAGATTCAGTTTTCTCCTCTATAAAATGGACTCATACTATCCACTTAGTAGTGTTGCTGTGATGATTAAGTGAGATAACATGAAAATATCTTACCAAGTCCTGGCACATAGTAGGTACATAATAAATACTAATTTCCTTCGTCCAGCCCTTGCTCCACTCTGTCCATTATTTATTACCAAAGCTAATTCGCACTTTAACACTTCATTCACAGTAATGAGAACTCCTCTGTGGCAGTTGCTTTTACAAGTTTCCTTTAAACCTTCCAACCATGAGAATAAGCACATGAGGCAAATTTTGTGAACCAATGGAACAGGTGGGCTGCAGAAGTTAAGTGCTTTGCAGAAAGAGAAGTGGCTCAGGGCCCGCAGTTCTTCCTATCCTTTGAGAAGGCCTGAGGACACAGAGTTTGCTTCAGACTGAAACAGGGACAAAAGCTGGTCCTCCCCAGGCATGGGAGGGAGTCGAATTCTGCTTGATGACAGTGCTCCAGGGAAGTGGAATGGCCTCAGAGAGAACACAGTGGGGGAGTCTGGGCCATTAACCCTGGGCTTCCCAGCCTTTGCAGAGATTCTGCTGCCTCCAAGCTCAGCCCAGAAGCAGCAGAGAGCCACCAGCCTCAGAGAGATGGAATGTGGGCTTGACTATCATACATCTCAACAGTGACCAGAGGGCTGAGGACCAAGGTGTCTCCCTGAGGGTCGATGATGGTTGAGCTTAGCCAAAGATCTCCCCTGACTGCATAACCCTGCAGCAGGGGAGCCCCAGTAATACTGACAATGCATTTTCCACTATTCTTATGGGGAATAGGGACTCAGAGAAGAGTTACAGTAATTTAAAGCTAATAAAGATTATTGTAACATTTTTAAACAGCTGTGTTGGTAGTTATACATTCAAACCTGCTATATATTCATTTTACATGTAAGACTTTCTGTAATTTAAACATCTAAAAATGTCATGCATGCCACAACCTCCAACCTACTGCATATTTTTTTATCACACAACACAACCTCAGACCTACTGCATAGTATCTATCACACAAAGCTTTTGTAACATTGCCTGTTAAAAATGCCAAGTTGCTGTGGTAGTCATTGGTACCGTTTGCCAAATACTTATGTTTCTCCCCCATTTTAGGCATTCCGCAGGATGGCACTTCCTGCCCCCTTGTGGTCATATGGGGGCTATGTGACTGATTCTAGTTCTAAATGATCAGCCAGAGCTAACACATAGCACTCAGAATTTTCTCTTTTCCTCTGGCATAAGGACCATCAACATTCAAGATGATATTGACACATAAAAAGTGAAGTTACTAAAAAATTAAAAGCAAAAAAAGTTTGAATCCTTCCATAAACACTACATTTAATTTTCAAATCTTATTCTCTGTATCTTTGTTTTCTAAGGGCATACTGTGCATGTTTTAAGTTTCACCAGTTCCTGAAGCAACTTATCAATAAGCAATACTGAAGACATCATAAATTGTTGGAAAGAAGCATGATGAGTGGTATGGAAAATCAGAGAGAATAGAAAATTTAAAACTCGTTAGAATGCATAAATAAGACAAAGAGAGCCCAGAACACATCCACACAGTTCAATACACCCACATCTTGAATAATTATTGCCAAAAACAATCCCAAGAACAACTTTGCCTTTAGCCTCAAGAACTATTAATTTGTAAGAAATATGTTTACAAGGTTTGATTTCATCATTATTTTCAGTGTCAGTGATTCCCATCAATAAAATTTGCTCTTCAAATACCCTGAGATAATGCAGATCATCAGTACTGACACTTGTCTTTTTATTTTTTTCCTCTTACCCAGATATTATAGAAGGCTTCTAACTGACCAGAAAGAGAAAGCTAAAAGGTCGTATCAAATACCTTTTATACTCCAATTCACTTCCTCTTGTTTCACCTTGGCAATGACCAACTCTGTGTGGATTCCCATCAACTTCACACAGACACAGCCTGACAGCACCTCACCTCCTGCCAATGCCAGGCACCTCCAGCCTCCTGCCCCAGGGCTTCTTCCTTGATGCTGACACATGAAAGTGCATCCGCTTGAATCAAGCACGTACAACCTGAAAGTGCAGGGTTCAGATGCAACACTGGGTAAACCTGTGAGCAAAGTAGATCAGAGCTGGGTTATAAATTCTCCGTTCTATTTGGAAGGGACTGCACTGAGAAGCTATCGCTTACGCAGCCTCTTGCCCACATACATCAGTTGGTCTTGAGCCAAAGGATGGTCAGTTCAGTACATGCCTTGGTATCGTCAGGAAAAGTATTGTTAGGATATTCAAAATGCAAAAAGTGATTGTTAGAGTAGTAGGATTAGGAGAAGCCTCTCATTTTCCAAATTTTCTGAAATATGGTTTTGCTAGTCTTAAAATGAATGGGCGCGCGTGCACACACACACACCCCCCACACACAACAAACCCTAAAACCCATTTCAGCTCTTTGTTCTCCAGTGTGGCTGGGCCTTTATGTGCGCTGTGCTTAAGAGGGCTGCCTGCCTACACATTAATCTCTACATTAATTGCAATTATCCCTTTTCCAGTGGATGTGATGAAGTCTGGCTAAAGGTCTCTAACTCTGCTGGCTCTCCATGTTCTCATAAATAATAAAACAGGGCTCCATGACAACGAGTACATAATAAGTTTTGTAACAGCTCAAGGTAGTCCTGAAATCTTCAGATTCTTAAGCTAATGGACTACTCTAGGTACACAGATTTCTGGGCATATATGTATCTATGTAGCAGAACCAAGTGATAAGATCATCCATGCTTGAATAGCAGTGACAAAGGCCTCTTCATCTGGCTAATGCTACTCATCCTGCAGCTATTTTTAAAGAAATTTCTCTTCTGGGCCACTTTCTCTGAGCATCCCCCTTCCTGGAGGGGCCAGAAGCCCTTCCCACACTGCGTGGTCCTCTCCACACTGTATACTTAAGTTCCTCGAAAGCAGGGACTGCATTTTGTTCACCGCTGTGTGGCTGTGCTTCTCAGAGGGCCTGGCGTACACCAGACAATCAAAACACATTAAGGACCAAAGGGATCATGGTAGTGAAGAAAACCTGTCATTAGGATCACTTTCTTCAAGAAGGGGCAAGGCACATACACTCGTTCACACAGGCTAACTTGTCTCAAGACCAGGAATGTAACAACTTGCTCAGTACAGTTTATAAATGAGGAAACTGAGGCTAGGCTAGTCAATGGTTCAAAGGCTCCTCGGCGAGCTGCTGGCAACATCCCCGTCCCCCCAATTCTCAGTGCCTCGTCCTTTCCCCATCACTGCTCAGTGCCACCTTCTCCTACATGGCTTTCTGATGACTTCCACAGCCCGTTTCCCTCCTCGACCCTCCCAGGCAGGTCATGTACTTTTCTTCCTTGTCTTTCTACCTTCCCCTAGTTGAGCCCTGGGCTCAGCAGACAGAGCAAAGTCTGTCCATCAAGGGCTCTGTTAAATGAAATTGAAACCAAAGATGTCTATTATCTGGAGTCTATTTGAGTTATATTTCTGGTATAATCAGTACCTGGTTATTTATCCAGTTTGGTATCAGTTGAATTGAATTATTACCCCTTATCTTTTGGGTGTTAGGAGTGAGGATAAATAAATAGACTGTTACCGTCATCTTTTAGGTGGTGGGTGTAGGGGTAAATAAAGGTTTGTGTTGCCTGTAGATATGAGTAAATGAACAGAATTATGTATTTTCTTATTATCGTGTTGATATTTTCAAAATTCACTGCCATAAATATCATCAGCTCATTTTAACGAATCTTTTTGGAATCATAATTAATTAGGAGGTTTGACTCTCCGCCTTTGTGTATAATCTATTATAATGTTCATAAGACTTGTTTACTTATTTCTTCATTAATTTAGGTTTTAAAAAAACCATCAGCTGGGGCTTCCCTGGTGGCGCAGTGGTTGAGAGTCCGCCTGCCGATGCAGGGGACACGGGTTCGTGCCCCAGTCCGGGAAGATCCCACATGCCGCAGAGTGGCTGGGCCCGTGAGCCATGGCCGCTGAGCCTGCGCGTCCGGAGCCTGTGCTCCGCAACGGGAGAGGCCGCAGCGGTGAGAGACCCGCGTACTGCAAAAAAAAAAAAAAAAAAAAATCATCAGCTGGACATACAGAAGACGAGGAGTGCATGTTCCTCCTCTTCCTTTTTCATTAACTCCCTTCCTTCCGTCCTTCCTTCCTTCCTCCCTTCCTTCTTTCCTTCTACTCTGCTTTGAAGTCCACTATTACCTGCAAGCCACTGCAGGGACGTCAAAACTGCACTACTACTGTCTAGCTTTTACTGCACATTGAACAACCCCAAACCTTAGTGGCTTAAAATAACAACCACTTGTTGCTTTTCATGACTTATTGGTCAGCTGGGTGGTTCTACTGATCTGGCCATACTTGGCTGATCTTGGCTGAGTTCACTTATGCATCTGTGGCCAGCAGGTGGATCAGCTGGGGACTGAATAGTCTAGGATGGCCTCTCTCACGTGTCTAAGGGATGGAGAGACAGAGATTACTGGGCCACATATCTTATCATCCATCAGGCTAGCCCAGGCTTGTTCAAGATAGCAGGAAAGTCCCAAGAGTAAAGTTAAGCTTGCAAGGTCTCTTGAGGCCCAGACTCAGAACTTGCACTATATTGCTTCTGCCATTGCTATTGGCCAAAGCAAGTTACAAGGCTAGCCCAGATTCAACAGGTGAGAAATAGATTCTGCCTCTTGACAGGATGGCTGCAAAAAAACAAAAAAAAAAACAATGACCACTGTTGGATTCTACCACATCCGCCAATGTAAACCAATGCCAGTGTTGCAAAGCAGATTGATTGGAGACTTAATAAGAATGTCCTTTCTGAAGAATGTATCCTTTAAAAGAATTCCTTGGTTCCATATCAGCAAAGCAATCTTCCTTCCAATCATGGGTTAACAGAGGCAACAGGGAAGTAACTTTATTAAAGAAATTCTGGCATTAAAAGTTTACCTGCAGGGCTTCCCTGGTGGCGCAGTGGTTGGGAGTCCGCCTGCCGATGCAGGGGACACGGGTTCGTGCCCCGGTCCGGGAAGATCCCACATGCCGCGGAGCGGCTGGACCCGTGAGCCATGGCCGCTGAGCCTGCGCGTCCGGAGCCTGTGCTCCTCAACGGGAGAGACCACAACAGTGAGAGGCCCGCGTACTGCAAAAAAAAAAAAAAAAAAGTTTACCTGCAACAATGAGATTTTGTCTGACTAGAAGCTACAGCTGTTTGCATAACATGTAATTCCAGACTTCTGACTTTAAAACGGGGAGCAAGAAGTTGGACACCCACACAGGCTGGGTCTGCATTAACGTTGGTACAATCAGACACAGAACAAAGAAATGCAGTGAGTTTGACTCAGCGGGGCTATTCCCACAACCAAGACAAAAAAAAAAGTAGGGACATGGAAAGTTAAGGCATTCACTGTGCTTACCACCTTTGGGGGCATTTATCACACTGTATAGTGAAAATCTGTTTGACTTCCCTCCCCTACTAGATTTCTAGTTTCTTTGGGATACAAATAAATCTTTAAATCCATATTTCTAGTATATATACAGAGTCTGACTATTGAAGGAAAGGAGAGAGGGAGAGATTTATTTCTGTGACTCAGAATAAAACTAACCCAATATAACCACATTTATATTTTTAAATGAACCTTTGAAAATACTCAAGGATTCTCCCATATGAAAAATTATAGAATTACTGGTGAAGATAAGTTATTCCTTACAAAAACAGAAATTCAGCTTAAATCAGAAGGAAAAACTTGGTGATGCTCAAGTTATTATCCAGAGGAAAAAGGACCAAGAAATTCAGTTTTGCTTTATAAGTGAAGAGAAACCCTTAGAATTTCAAAAACTTGAATCTAAATTCTCAACTCACAATTAAACTCTTAAGTGTCTATATCCAATATTAACTTCCTAAGTTTTCTGTGGCACAAAGATCCAAGTTCTTTTCACATTATTATAATTATTTATACTCAATCTCATTCTAAGAAGGAATGGAAGTGACTTATAAAGATACTATATTGCAAGGTTTAAAATAATAAAAATAAACAAACAGGGAACTGGGAAGAAAGTAAAATTAAAAATAGAAACCAGAAAATGAAGCCAGAATGAGATCAATAAATGTCACAAGGGCTAATACACTTTGCTAGAAGTAGCAATAATTTGATTTGGGGCTTCCTAGACACCAACCAAAAAGGAACTTGTGGTTGTTAATACCACTCATCCCAGTCAGAGCTCAAAACACAGTCAGGAGAAGCACAGGTCATCACTGGTTGTGCACCCTGAAAGTAAGTTTTCCCAGGTATGTTCCTAAAGAGGATCCTATGTAATATTCTAAACAGTAGACTGAAGAACCCTCCATAGGAAGATATGCAAACATATAGCCTGATGGCCCAATGTTAAAGCACTCTTGAGTAAAATCACATTGATAATGCACTTCTATTACAGCACCCTCTTGTAATTCTTAACTAATCCAAAACCAAAGTTTGGAGACTCACAGGTTACTGTCCTTCAGGGAAGTCTCTGTAAATATGGATTCTCTCAAATGAGAAACTGGTAAATATCACTAAATCCTGTAGATAGTAGGTCCCAATTGGTCTTTTTCTCTCTTTTTTCAATGCCACTCCCCAAGGTCAGGTGACCTTCATTTCAGCCTGGATTTACCACCCAGCCTTCTAACTTGTTTGCCTTATCCTAATCCATTCTCCAAACCACAGCCAGTCTGCTTTCTCTAAAACAAAACTCCACTTAAAACACCTAAATGTAAGGGGGAGGGGCAATATAGGGGCAGGGGATTAGGAGGTACAAACTATTAGGTATAAAATAAGCTATAAGGATATATTGTACAACACAGAGAATATAGCAAATATAACAATAAATGGAGTATAACCTTTAAAAATGGTGAATCACTATATTGTACACCTGTAATTTATATAATATTATACATCAACTGTACTTTAATAAAAGTAATAATAATTTTGAAAAGAAAGAAAAAAATACCTGAATGGCTGCACAGGGCTCTTAGCATGAACTCCACACCCCTGATGGTTGAGTACAGACGGCCCCCACCTACATCTGCAGCCTCAGCTCTCTGACGGTTCCCTTCATCCCAGCCATCCCGAACGAACTTCTTCGAGATTGCTGACAAAGTCATGTTCTCTCCCAACTCTGGATCTTTAAAAGGGCTACTCCCTCTATCTGGAATGCTGTCTCCCTCGATCCTTTGGCCCCTGCCTTTGTCTGGACCTTTTCCTTCACATCTCAAGCTAGAGGCTGCTTCTTCAGGAAAGATTTCTTTATCTGTGTGTCTCCCCCAATAGACTGTATGCTCCACAAGGCAGCTCCTGGCTCTGCTTTTGCCCCTCACTGTATTCCCAATGCCTAGCATAAAGAAAGTGTTTAATAGATATTTGTATCATTCGTTGGTTGACTAAGTAAATAATATTGGTTATCACAGACAAGTCCTTGGAGCCAAATATTCTGTATTACTCCTTAAAGGAAGATCCATGTCCCTCTTCAACAAGCAACAAGTCTAAAGATATGTTTGATGTTGTCTAATGTATTGACTGCACTCGTGCCTACACTGAAGCTCATAGCATCTCTGCCATTCCATCCAGGCAGGGTCAAAATTTTCCTCAGAAAACAAGTCAAAATCCTCTCCTAAACAAGGACATGTGGGCAATTGATACCCCCAACCTTTTATGCCCTTAGAACATTATCATAACTTTGGTGTGAGAAAAACCTTAAAGTAGGTGTAGCCACATCTCATAGTCCAAGGAGTTTTGCAAGGTATTTGACACTGCACTTTGCAAGATAGTATTAGTTTGAAGATCGTGTCTTGTCATGTAACAGTAGAAAGAGTCAGGAGACCTCGATTTATCCCAACTTTGTCACTAACTATATGATCGTGGGGGTCATGACCCAGACTATTCCTTGCCCTGGAGCTGGACAACTTAATGCTCCATCCTGAGCCTGGCTCTGCCCAGGGTCCAAACCATCAAGTCTGAGCTCTGGGACCAACCCTGCCCCCCAACACAGGTGTGGCCACATCGATTAAGGCAGGGTTCCTTGCTCTCTCCTCCAGATCAGCCTCATGTTATCAACTTTTCATCTTTTACATCAAGTTTCTGCATAATATTTCATTTGAAGAAAATATTCCACAGCTATAAAGAAAACGTGAATCCATGGACTCACTGGTCTTTAAGTTTCTTTTCTGCTCAGCTATCTACTGAACACTAGAAGTATTCATTCAGTCTGAAGCCCTTTTCACTGTATCCAGTTTGAGATGTATACTAAGAAAACATAGCATTCTCTGGGGAGACTAAAGATAGGTCCTGAACCATAGCTCATAGGCCTTTGGGGCAGAAGGAGACTTTGGAAATCATCTAGTGTGTTTGGCATCTTTTAAATGAGGACATTGAAGTCCAGATAGTTTTGGTGATGTGTCCAGTGACACAAAGATGTGTGAAGACAGAGCTAGGACCAGAGCCAAATCCTCCCAGGCCTCAGGTCAGACGTCTGAGGGAGAGAGGGTGCTCAGGGCCATCTGAGATGGTGGGCAGCCAACAGAAGTGTTAGGTGAGGGGAGGCACTCTCCTTGGCATCCCCACTGTGAACTGCTGTGATCCGGGCCTCCCTATCTCTCACCTGGAGCGATGCCCAGTCTCCTAATGGGGCTCCTCGCCTCCAGTCTCATCTTCTTCCAACCTGTGTTCCACACCATTTTGGATATTTCCAAAACACAGCTGTCATCACATCACTATCGTAGTGAAAAACACCTTTACTGGTTCTCCATCGTCTACAAGATGAAAGTGAGTTTTCTAGTGTAAGTACGAAGCCTTTCACAGTCAGACCTGACTCTGGCAGAGTCACCCAGCAGAACCCAGTGCATATGCACCTGTCTCCAAGGTGACCACAGACACATGACACATAAACGCTTATAGCTGCATGCCTCTGAGATGTGTTTCGTCACAAAGCTTGATCCGGCAAGAGCCAACTGATTCAAGATGGAAACTGGACGACGTCTGTTTAATCCCTGTAAAATAGCATTTCTGTCACATTCTCATGGTCTTGAGGTGAGAAGGTCCCTGGGATGGTCACTCTTCTATAGGCCGTTCACTCAAAAGTGACAGCACCAGAATGAACGTATCCTAAAATAGCATTGTCATTTTAGCATTTAACCTCCACAAATGAAATACATCATCATTTTAGGGTTTTAACCTCTGGAATTGGGAAGAACCTTCTAATTTAGGTGAAGAAGCATGAATTGTGGTCTGGAAATGAAAAAAACAGAATGAAGTAAACTAACACATCCATGTACAGGGCACAAACAGCTACATAATTTAAGAGGACTTAGCAATTTAGATGAAATTGTTAATAGACTCCCTCTGTTTTGACTGCATCCCCACCCTCTAGAATTCTGATTTAATTATTCTGGGGTGGGGCCTCATCATTGGTATGTTTTAGTTTTCCTCTGGTGATTCCAATGCACAGTCAGGTTTGAGGGGGCCAAAATGAAGATCAAGTCTGTATTAACTTGGCCTTTTCTTTCCTGGACCCCATGGAATGTGTCAATATAGCTTCATTTCAGGTATTTAGCTTTTAGTTTCTCTAAGCTCATCTTTTTTTTTTTTTTTTTTCAGTACGCGGGCCTCTCACTGTTGTGGCCTCTCCCGTTACGGAGACGCGCAGGCTCAGTGGCCATGGCTCATGGGCCCAGCCGCTCCACGGCATGTGGGATCTTCCCGGACTGGGGCACGAACCCGTGTCCCCTGCATCGGCAGGCGGACTCTCAACCACTGCGCCACCAGGGAAGCCCGTAAGCTCATCTATTTTCTACACGAATTTTCTTCTTTAAATTTTTAGGGAGAATTGTTATTTGGTTGTCTATAGTATTTGCAAACTCCAACTAATTTCTAACTTTAAAATCACTGATTTTAAAGGAGAAAGGAAAGTTCTCCAACTAAAAGGTCAGGTAATAGAGTTAATAATAGTAATGGATAAAAATAACTTCCAAATTTTATCCCCAGGTTCTTTTACTATTTAAGCTGCTTTTCTAAATGCTCTAGATTTAGCAACCACTACAATACTTCCTTGGCATTTTGAGAATATTGACAAATGCTGAAGACTTTTCTGTCAAAGCTCTAACAATAACTCTCTTAGGTACTTCTTATTTTCAGGAATCCAATTAAACAAAACCAAGGGTAATCAGAGCATCTGTTCTTCCTCAAGATATTTTGGCTTTTAATCAGGTGTGAAATCACCTTTATCTGTAACACTAAATCAATCAGTAGAGGATGTTCAGTGATGGAATTAAAAGTTTAGCTTCAGGAAGGACAGCTCGGGCAGCTCTTGGCATCTTCTTGGGTCTCAGCAGCTGGAGGGTTCATCCTCTCCCCCTTGTTTTGCTTCTGTAAGCTTCTGAGTTTGGAGATGGTTTGTTACACAACATAATTGTGGCAATAACTCTCTAATACAGAGCCAAATAAAGCAAGAAAATTTCCAACATTTTGAAAGTTTGATTAAAACATGCTATTTATTTTCTATGAAAGAAAAATTATATGCCAGCAGAGATATTTTGGAAAACATCATGTTTATTACCCTGTCTTCTGTGCTTGTAACCCCCTCTCCCCATGCCACATCTGCATGGGGCTTCACTTATCAATATCCCCTTTTCTGGATATGAATAAAAGAGAGTCTAGGTCCCCCTGAAAAACCTACGCACAAGCTGATTTTCCTCATGCACTCACCATTGTATGCCTAGTTTTGTGGATTCACATATTTTAAGCAACCTGTGGACAACTGGAGAAGATTTTAAAAGGAATGAAAAAATGTTATCAGAAGTCTTGTAAATAAGGCATGAAGACATGGGAAGGCAGGCTGCTGGGCTCCTGAGACTTTATTAGATACTGTTGACTGATGTTAGAGGAGAAAAATTGGAGGATAAGATAACAGTTTTCCCAAAAATATGAATGTTAAAATATATTAACAAGCTCTTTCTTCTTCTCCACTGAGGAGCAAATAAAACTAAGCAAGCTCTTTGGAGCAGGATAGCTTAGGTTTAGATGCAGGAGAAAAAAAATCAATTAAAACAAGTTTCTAGGGAAGGCTGGACATCTCCTCTCATAAACTTGTTTAACATGAGGAAAAACAAGGGATGCTGGGGCCTGATCAGTCAGAAGAATGTATCAAATCACTGTTTCCCCAGTATTTGGAGACTGTGGATCTCTTTGATGGGTAAAAAGCCATAGACCACTTCCCCTGTTGACTTCAAAACCATCAAAAAATATATATATTTTAAACATACCCCAGTCGATCCAATAGGAAAACTGAAGTTGCCTTTGAGATGCCTCACTAAGATGGTATCTTTTATTTAAAAAATAGATATTCATTCACTCATTCCACAAATTTTCATTAGGCAGGTACTCTGCTTGGTACTCTTTGATGCAGTTTTAATACTGTGATAAACCAGGCAAATCACCTGCCCCCATGGAGTTTACATTCTATCCCAAGTGTGGTAACTTAGAGCAGAAATAATAATGTAAATACAATAAATCAGACTGACTGCTTGAGACTCTTTCTGGGTCTATAATCCCCAGATTATTATAGAAAAGGTCTATGACATTATGGTTTCTTATATATATTATAGTAAAAACAAAGAACTCCTGGAGTTTTGAAAAAATAAGAATATGATTATGAGGATCATTTTCCAAAATCCATGTTGTCATGTATTATTCATGACGTTCTAAAATTTTAAGATAAAGTCAGTTTGAGAGGTGCTTCTCATGTCCTTGTCTAAGTGCATTTTTTTCTCATCTCTTCACTTCTAATTAATGAGGAAAGAGATCTGGGACACGTGGCCTGAAGAGCTCATGGCAATTCCACAATGCCATATTGGAGGGAGGGTCTGAGATCAAGCATGTCCACTGGGCTTCCCGTTTTTGAAGAACTACATCTAGACCCATTGATCAGATGACACTTTTGGTCTCAGGAGAAGGGCTTCCTCACATCCTTCCCACGCTGGCTGCACAGCTGGGCTCAGCACCCAGGGGGTGTGGCTTCCTATCACCAAGTCCATTAACACACCTCAGGCAGCTAAAAGATGAGCCAAAGATAATTCTACTCCTCAATCCATAGGCCCCAGAACCACTTGGCAGGTGAGGAACCTGCCTAGCAGATGTGACAGGAGCAATTCGTTTGAAGTTTCAAAGCTGAGTACAGTTTTCAATATTCAATACTCCACCTCCAGTGAGGGATTAAGCATGGATTACAATTTTTTTGTTTTGTGTCTGAGACACAAGTGACTTGGATTAGTACCTTGGTATTAGAGGTAGTATCCATGATTGACATTTTTCACAAAAGTCACAAAAGTTGTCGTATTTATACAGTGTGTGGAGCGCAGAACTCCAGGTCATCTTTCTTTCTCCACAAATAATAAATGTTCTCCCTGTGCACTCCTTCAAGGTTTTAGCAGCCTACAAACCTGTGGGGACAACATGGCTTTCTAAAGTTTGACTTGTTACAAAAAAATCAGTGAATAGTTTTTATTGCAGGTTATATTTAGCTTATATTACCCTGTTTCTTGCTTAAAAGAAAGAAAAACCCTTAAACGATAGAATTGGACGTTTTTAAAGTTAGGAAAAAATAATCATGGCTCTAAATGCTTTTTATCAGTTGGGAATCCCATCTTAGATCTCTGCCAGTTGTGTATGGAAAATTTCTAGAGGTTCTGTGGAAGGACAGCAGAGAGGAAACTCAAGCTCTTTTCCTATTCTGAAGCCACCTTCACAAGATTGAGAAGCAACCACTTGTCTTCTAGTGCCCCCTTTTGGACAGCCATCAGCATCTTCATGAAGCTATGAGGCTACATTTATCCATGGAAAAAACTAATACCCAACATACACTGAGCACATGTTATGTGTCAGTTATTATATTCATTATCTCATTTAAACTTGACAAGTACTCTTTGAGATAGATTTGATTTCCATTATTCAGATTGTGAAAATAAGGCTTAGAGAGCCTAAGAATCTTCCCCAAGGTCACCTAACTAATAAGGGGAAAAGGCAGGATTCAAATCCGCTCTATCTGTCTCCAAAGCCCACATTCTCTAGCATTACACCATGCTGCCTCCCAAGAAGTCATTTATCTTACTTCAGAAACTTGATCTCCTTTATAAAACTAAACTGAAATAACTTGTGGGTGACTCAATTCAAGCTCCTTATGTCTAAATGCCTAACTCATAACCCATGCCCATTTTCCATCTTTTATTAGAATTCCCAGCTTTTGGCAGCTTTTTCCTTCAAAAAGAACGAGGCTATGTTATTCTCAGCCAACATGTCCATACATCCTCTTTCCTGGACAACAGGACACTAATAGCCAATCGGCAAGAGACAGAGGCCAAGCTTTAAGGTCTTAGTCCCTGCAAACTTGCTTTGTAGGTGCCCTGTTACTCTCTGCTCTTTACAGAGCTAAATGGAGTAAGGAGTGGGTAAAATGGGTAAAGGTGATTCAACGTACAAACTTCCCGTTATAAAATAAATAAGTCCTGGGGATGTAATGTACAGCATGGTGACTGTAGCTAATAATACTGTATTGTATATTTGAAAGTTGCTAAGAGAGCAGATCTTAGAAGTTCTCAATACAAGAACAAAAATTTGTATCTGTATGGTAATGGATGTTAACTAGACTTAGTGAGGTGATCATTTTGCAATATATACAAATATCAAATCATTGTATTGAACACCTGAGTCTAATATAATGTTATATGTCAACTATATCTCAATAAAAAATGGTAAATTAAAAAAAAAGAAATAGAAAACACAAAAGACCCCGAATAGCCAAAGCAATGTTAAGAAAGAAAAACAGAGATGGAGGAATCAGGCTCCCTGACGTCAGACCATACTACAAAGCTACAGTAACCAAGACAGTATGGTACTGGCACAAAAACAGAAATATAAATCAATGGAACAGGATAGAAAGCCCAGAGATAAACCCACACACATATGGTCACCTTATCTTTGATAAAGGAGGCAAGAATATACAATGGAGAAAAGAGAGCCTCTTCAATAAGTAGTGCTGGGAAAAATGGATAGATACATGTAAAAGAATGAAATTAGAACACACCATACACAAAAATAAACTCAAAATGTATTAAAGACCCAAATGTTAGACTGGATACTATAAAACTCTTAGAGGAAAACATAGGCAGAACACTCTATGACATAAATCACGGCAAGATCCTTTTTGACCCACTCCCTAGAGTAAGGGAAATAAAAACAAAAATAAACAAATGGGACCTAATGAAACAAAAGCTTTTGCACAGCAAAGGAAACCATAAACAAGACGAAAAGACAACCCTCAGAATGGGAGAAAATATTTGCAAATGAAGCAACTGACAAAGGATTCATCTCCAAAATATACAAGCATCTCATGCAGCTCAATATCACAAAAACAAACCCAATCCCAAAATGGGCAGAAGACCTAAATAGACATTTTTCCAAAGAAGACGTACAGATGGCCAACAAATACATGAAAAGCTGCTCAACATCACTAATCATTAGAGAAATGCAAATCAAAACCACAACGAGGTATCACCTCACACTGGTCAAAATGGCCATCATCAAAAAATCTACACACAATAAATGCTGGAGAGGGTGTGGAGAAAAGGGAACCCGCTTGCACTGTTGGTGGAAATGTAAATTGATACAGCCACTATGGAGAACAGTATGGAGGTCCCTTAAAAAACGAAAAATAGAGCTACCATATGACCCAGCAATCCTACACCCTGAGAAAACCATAATTCAAAAAGAGTCATGTACCACAATGTTCATTGCAGCACTATTTACAATAGTCAGGACATAGAAGCAACCTAAAAGTCCATCAACAGATGAATGGATAAAGAAGATGTGGTACATATATACAATGGAATATTACTCAGCCATAAAAAGGAACTAAATTGAGTTATTTGTAGTGAGGTGGATGGACCTAGAATCTGTCATACAGAGTGAAGTAAGTCAGAAAGAGAAAAACAAATACCATATGCTAACGCATATATATGGAATTTAAAAAAGCGATACTGATGAACCTAGTGGCAGGGCAGGAATAAAGAAGCAGAGTAGAGAATGGACTTGAGGGCAAGGGGAGGAAGGGGAAGCACTGACATATATACACCACCAAATTTAAAATGGATGGCTAGTGGGAAGCAGCTGCATAGCACAAGGAGATCAACTCGATGCTTTGTAATGACCTAGATGGATGGGATAGGGAGGGTGGGAGGGAGGCTCAAGAGGGAGAGGATATGGGGATATATGTATACATATAGCTGACTCACTTTGCTGTACAGCAGAAACTAACACAACATTGTAAAGCATTTATACTCCAATAAAGATGTGAAGAAAATAAAAAAAGAAAGAAATGGAGTTCTCAGGTTTATGGGAGAGCTCTCACGTTTCCATGTCAACAGAACAAACCAACCCCTCAAAGTAGGTGCTGAGTGAATTTCAGTTTAAGTACATGACAGTTCAAACCTCTTCCCAAAACAAAATAATCACTGGGATCCTTTTTATTCTTCATGAAAATTCAAAAGTATTTTGGTTCAATTTTAAATTCAGATAACTGACCACTAACTGCATCATACACCCACAACCCTAAATATAGTTAGGAGATATACCTGTATTCATCTGCCAAAGTTTTATTAGCCAGCTCATAGAAGATAGTGAATGGAGGCAGACCACATCAAATCCCTTGTACAATTATACCGACACATGGTAAAATAAATAAAAATTATAAAACTCAATGTTTAGCATTAGTGTACAGGTATACATAAGTATTATTCAAGGTCCTGTTCATTGTTATTATGGAAAGCAATCTGAAACTGAGGAAAAGAGCCTTAAAACAATTCATGACTTTTGAACTGGTAATTTCACATTAGAAGAAACTGATAATTTCATGTTGCAAGCTTAGAAGAAAGAAAAAAAGTCAATTGCACATATAGTTCCTTTGCAGCGCTATTTAAACAGTAAAAGGATAAAAACTCAAGTCCCCAACAAGAGAAGAAATGGCTCCACCAACTATTATGTATACCAACATGATAACCTTTAAGAGAGTTATTTAGATCTATTAGTGTCTAGATATATAAAACAACAGTCAGTGAAAAAAGCAGAATAAAAACAACAAAAAGCAATGTAAAATATGTATCGTTGCTCAACTTTGCCCTGGCATGTTCTCCTTAAGATGATTTGTTGAACTATATTTGGGTACCTTTCTGTAAATATTTCAGTAAACAAACTTCTAAACTCTATTGCTGAATTTATACCAAATTCAGAGCAAAACTATTTACAGTCATGGAAATAAATTAACTTTTCACTAACCAAAAACTAATGACAAATATAATCAACCAGTAATTTCAATTTTTTATATGGTTTCACTTGGTAAACTTAATCTAGCCATAAAGGAGGGGCTCACCTTCTTGACAGGACTGGAATAAAATAGAAGTTATTTGAGAATTTCAGGGATAGACAGATTTTCCTGGCATCATCAACTAAAGAAAAATATCTTATTATATAACTAAGGAGCTGACCATTTGTCTTCTCTTCAACACCTGTTCTAAGTAAGCAGATAAGCCTTTTATTATACTTCACTGTCAGGTCAAATTGAAAATTATGAATTGGATGCCTAATTTGTGCAGTGTGCTGAACTGAATACAGTTGGAAGCTATGGAACTGCAGATGTCAGAAAGGGAGGCTACCTGGTACCTAAATGATGTCACCTGGCAGCACTGCATTTGTAGGGTCTGATTCTCGCATCTTAAAGCAGAAACACACTCTTCTCCATATACACACAATTGGCCAGTATCTCAAGGATGGGATCATACTAGCCAAGCACAGGACATGGCAACAAAACAAACCAATCTGTGAACCCGGAAGCCCAATGTATTTTTTTTAAGATTTTTTTAAATTACGTGAACCATTTTTAAAGTCTTTACTGAATTTGTTACAATACTGCTTCTGTTTTATGTTTTAGTTTTTTTGGCCGTGAGGCATATGGAATCTTAGCGCCCTGGCCAGGGATCGAACCCTCACTCCCTGCATTGGAAGGCAAAGTCTTAACCACTGGACCACCAGGGAAGTTCCCCAATGTATTTTTTTAACAATGATGTTCTTGACTCATCTGCTTCCACCTCCTATTTAGGACCCACTTCCACATATACAGATATCTTGGAGGCCAATCAGTAATTAGAAGGTATCTCAGTGAGAATGGACTCAAAGCCAAGGACAGGAATCTTGAAGAGGGTTTCATCTTCTTTGTGATCTCCCTGTACCTGGTATTGGGGACAGCCAACCACACTGAATGGAATTTATTAATTTATACAATTGTCTTCCTGTGAACTTCCTGTCTACTCTTAAAGAGCAGAAGCCATGCCTTGGCTGTACGATAAGTGTATGTTGCATTGAACTTTTAAATTGGACTCTTTATCCCAAAATTCAACCCAGAATGCTAGTCAGAATACTAGTGCTTGCCAGATTCAGTGTGCATATCTCCCTTAGAAGCGACAGAGTAAACCATTCTGGCTATGGAGTGGAGAAAAGATTAGAAGGCAAGTGGAGATGCCTGTAGACCATTTAAGGGGCTAACTGGTAATTTAGGCAAGAAAAAATTGTGGGTGGACAAACAATTGTTGTAGATTCATATAATGGAAAACTACACAATAGAGAAAAAGAATAAACTATTGATCTTTGCAACAACATGAATGAATCTCATAGACATAATGTTACATGAAAGAAGCCAGACTGTAGACATACACAGTATGAGTCCATTTATATGAAGTTCAAGAACAGGCAAGACCAATGTATGGTGATAGGGGTCAAAATGATGATACCCTTTGGGAGGGTATCCACTGGCAGGGGACATGAGGGAGCCTTCTAGACCACTAGATATTTTCCCTATCTTGATCAGGACAGTCCCCGTAAGGATATGTATGTATATGCACTTAAAATGTGGGCACCTGATGGTATTGTGACCTTTTCTGTAAGCTCTTCATTTTATGTAAAAGTGTTTTCAAATATTGTTGGTGGCCTGGCCTAGGGTGAAGGCAGTAGAGTCTAGCAGAAGTGAATAGATATTGGAGAGAGATTTGAGAGCCAAAGTCACTGAGAAGAAAAACTGAGCTAATGCCTATAAAGTGTTTATCACAGTGGCATATGGAAAGGCTCGGAAAAGGTTTGTTATGACAATAACTCCCTGAAAATGTTGGCAAGTAGATTAAATAATGTATGTAAAGTATTTAGATCTTGTCTGGAATATAGCAAATTCTCAGTGAGTGGTAACTTTTTCTTTTAACTGAGAAGGCTGTGCTTCTTTTCACATTCATCCTGTCTTGCTGTTCTCTGGAAGACAACCTGTACTGTACTATGGTATTTCCAGAAAATTCATTTCATCCCCTCTTATGAGTTTTACTAACTTAACTAAGTGAACCAGTGTAGCTGCCTATACATTGGCCCCCTAGGGATCCTGAGGACCTCCTATTCATAAACTTTGCCAGAAGCACTGAAGATAAAACCATATGAAGTTGATGCATGTACCTTTTTACTCTCCTTCTGCTTGCTGTTTTGTCATATCAGGATTGTTAGCACCATTTCTTGCAATAGTGTGTCAACAGACTCCCTGATAGGGTTAAAGCTCCTTAGCGTTATGTGGGAAAGGACATCCCAGCACCATCTGGCAGGCCTGCAATTCTATTAAACTGTCAGCATGATAAATGACAAAGAGAAGGCACTGGAACAGGAGAAAATCTACAGTGGAGCACTGTGGTCATAAAACAAGGAGAACCAAAAGGATTTAGGGCGAGTACACAAACCACCCTTTCTAATAAAATTTTCACTTGCAAGGAAGGAACGAAGAGACTGAACTATAACTCCTGGGTCCAGGCAGGAGGCAGTCAGACCATCAGCCCTCCTTCAGCCCTGACGTGCGATCACAGATCAGCAATGCACGCTTCAGCAGATCCACCTCTACTTCCAACCAGGTCTCCTGGGGCTCATTGAAAACACACCTCGTCCACTTTGTGCAAGGAAATGTTATTTAGATAGCTGGTTACTCCATGCATCACTCTTGCTTACAAAAATAGATAAATAAACATCTCTGAAATGAAAAATAATTTAGTTACTGCTCTTCAACTACAAATTATCTCAAGAGAGCAGTCAACCAGGGCATTGCTGCCCTGCTTCTAAATTTAGCCCTCACCAATGACATCTTCTGTAAACAGAGCATAGGTAACGGGCTTCTGAATATTTGGGTTTTGGAATGAGTTCCAATGAGTCTCATTTAGATTCTCCAGGTAATAATGCCGATATTAAAAGCAATATTGACTCTATGGATGCTAATAGATGACTATTGAAGTGCTAAGAAATTTAAATGGCATTGAATATACCTTCTCCAGGTAGCAAAGAAACTACTGGCAGCAAAATCATGAATAATCTCCATACATATCATGTTTCCAGAAGCATCCCTAGACACTAATTTTTCTAAAGAGAAACATTATAGACACTAATAGCAATTAGCATTTATAGCATCTTGGGTTTTCCTGACACTTTAACCAAAACTAGGAAAACAAGAATATTAGTGGTGGCAGAGTAAAAATGCAATGATCTCAATAACACAACTAGGCAAATCAGGTTCATAATAACGTTGCACCTTCTGCATTTTCTGTGTATAGGCTGTATTACCACACTGAAATGCTTGAATTCTGTAAGTTAAACATGATTCATTGTATGCCTTCACTTCAGGACATATAATGATTTTCCTTCTGGGCTTAAGACACATGGGATTGGGGTATTTTATTGCCTAGGAAATGGAAAGTTAGTAACTACGTTAACCAGATGTGTTCATGGGTGCTTCAAGCAGATCATTAAACACCTTAATGAATTTCTTGGGCAAAAACCAGAAGGAAATAGAGACACAAGAAACAGACCCATGAAAACACCTTCTGCCTCTTCTAATATATAAGCATATGATGCAACTATTCATCCATTTCAAATGAGGCAACAGGCACTTAAAATATCTGGCAGTTACTCAACTACTCAACATTTCTATTATATTAAAGGAAAGAAACGTGAGATCCCTGTTTCTTTTTGCCAACTTATTCAGTCTGGAAATAAATATTGTTATTTGATACATAGCCCCATGTTGCCTTATACATGCAGTTAATCTTTGCTATGAGTTTTCTCAGTAGATTTTCTAGGAATATGCTTCAATATTTCTGTAAATTAGAATTCATGATTTAAAACCACTTTCGGGAAAGGGTTGAAAGGTAGGAAGTAGCAGATCTAACCTGAGTGTTGAACTGGCTCAGGACCACCACACACACCGCTCCAGATAGTCCGCCTTTAAATTTGTATGATAGGGCTTCCCTGGTGGTGCAGTGGTTGAGAGTCCTCCTGCCGATGCAGAGGACACGGGTTCGTGCCCCGGTCCGGGAAGATCCCACGTGCCGCGGAGCGGCTGGGCCCGTGAGCCATGGCTGCTGAGCCTGCGCGTCCGAAGCCTGTGCTCCGCAACGGGAGAGGCCACAACAGTGAGAAGCCCGCGCACCGCAAAAAAAAAAAAATTGTATGATAGCACTTACCGTGCTTATCTTACAAGGATGCTGGGAGAAACCAACAGTTAACATAATAGTGAAACACTTTGGGAACAGAAGTGTGCTATACAAATGTACAGGCTTTGTATAATTCTGAAATCTTTGGGCTTCAAATTAAGGATCATCCATCTGAAACTGCATTAAGCTAAAAGAATGTGTTAATTCATATCACTGGCAAGTCCAGGGCAAACAGGGCTGAACTAGGGGGCTCAGACATTGATGCCAGGGCTTTCTCTTTGCATCTCTTGGCTCTCCTTTTTCCTGCTTTGGCTGCAACATCATGCAGGCTCTTCTTCCACAGTGGCAAGATACTGAACCTACTCTCAGGGCAGGAAAAGGAAGATGCTCTCCTGGGTGTTACAGTGAATATTCCAGGATTACGTCTCATTATGTCACATGCCCATCCCTGGACCAATCACTGGGGTCAGGAGGAGAGTAATGTACTGATTGGTTTAGGTCTAGGTCATGTACTCAACTCAGAAGCCTAGTGCAAAGTCAGCTTCCTATATGCCACCTGGACTAAGGAAGTGAGAGGTGAAGGGGGCGGGGCGGTGCCCCAAAGAAACTGAAGTTCTCTTACCAGAAGAGGAAGTCACACAGAAAAAGCCACTAAAATATTCTCATAATAAACACTGTGCTTCATATCTGCTTACAGGACAATGACAGAGAATGCCTAGTAAATAATGTGTACCATGCTCCAGAGTTAGAAACTGCTTCCATATATCCTATATAATTCTATTCTCTTTATATCCTTACCAAGTACAAATCACCATTTCACAGATGAGCAAACTGAGTCCCAGCATAGTTAAGGGATTTACCCAAAACTACCCAGCTAATAAAAGGCAAAGCCAAACCTGAACTTCTTCTGATCTCACTTCAGGACTCTAAAAGCTGGTATAGGTTTATACTGTGGATTTTGATTAAATGTCCCCTGGGAGCAAATTTTCCTTAAAGGAGGCATTACTAAGCACAAAATTTCAGGTAACAACATCTTGTTACCCTATACTTGGGGAAATATTAAACCGTCCCTCTGAGTGTGGACATTCACAACAAAACACGCCGCTCCAATACTTACTTCCTTATTAAACTGGACATTCCTGATGGCAATGTAAATTGTTGGTCTAGTCCTTTGGGAAGGCAATTTGGTAATAAAATATCAAGAGCTATAAAAATATTCATATTCTTTGACTTAAAATTCTACTTCTGGGAATTTACCCAACGAAAATGATTGAAATAAATGGAGAAAAATTCATGTGCATAAAAATGTTCATAGCAACATTCATCATAACATTAACAGTTTAGAATTCAAGGAGATAATATATGTAAAGTACTTAGCAGGAGGCCTCGTGATCAATTAATGTAAGCTGCAGTAATGCCCTGCCTAGTCTCCAATGTTAATGGGCCTTCACATTTGTGTTCTATCTACATGGAAAGCTCCTCCCCCAGATCCCTTTGACTTTTTTCTTCAGGTCTCTGCCCAAATGCGACCCCATCAGAGAGGACTTTCCAAACCACCATCTCTAAACCACACATGCTCACTGTCCTATTTCTGTCTCCTTACTGTGCTTTATTTTCTTTAGCCCTTATTTCTACCTCATATATTTGTTTTTTGTTATTGTCTTTCTCTTCCCCATAGAAGATAAGCTCCATGAGGGCAGGGACTTTGGTTAGTTCAGTGCAATGTGTCCAACATCTAGAACAATATCTGGAACACTGTTAAATAATTTTTTTTGTATTTTATTCTTCAATCTTTGACTTCTGTATTTCTTCACTTATCAAAAATCGTTATTTGACAGCTCCTTCTTTTTTGTCAGAAATGGGGCTCGGGCAGAAACATGAAGGATCAGTCTGGGGAAGGCTCTGACAAGCAGATCCAGAAAGCCTGGTGGTTGGTTAAAGGCTGAGATCTGAACCTGTAAGCCCAAGCCAGAGTTCATAGTCTTGTGAAGGGCATGTGAGAGGTAGTCTTATGGTGAGTCCAGACCCGGATAATCAGCTCACAAGAAAAGAATGGGGGACCTAGGATCTACGACCTAGGGTGTCTATCAAATGAGGTAGAGGTAAGGTCATCACAAAGACAGTTAATCAATTTCAGAGAGTCACAGCCTCTCTCAGGGACCTTGTCATAAGAAAAATAAGATTCTGGAAAAAGATTTTCAGCCACTGGGCCATATAAGATGCCAGAGATAAATTTTATTATCGAGAAACTTAGATCCAAAGCAAAGACCCCAGTAACTGGGATACACCAAGGACTGACACACTGGGTCAGTCATAGGTCAAGAGCTGCCTGGAGAAAAGGAAACTCCCAGGCACTTCCAGGGAAAGCCACTCCAGTAGCCCGAGTTCATCCCTCCAAAAGAAGAGCTGCAGGTGCTGGTTGAGAGCCTAAAGCACACTGAAAGCAGGTAGAGAGAGCAGGCACAAAGAAAAAGCAAATGGTATAAAGGATCCATGGTTGTAAAAGCTTTGTAATATGGAGATGCGGCTAGGCCGGACTTCATATCGGAGAATTCCCTTCCACCTAAGTTTCCGGTTAGGGAGGGCCAAAAATACACTTCGTACAAGATTTGGAAGGTGAAAGTGGAGCAGTGGCACTTTATTTTTTATGCTCAGAAGGTGGAGTCAGGCTTTTTTTGTAGCTCACACATGTTGTTGCTTATCTGCTGGCTCGCTTCACTGATGTGGGACAGTGACCAGGCCTATAACTTACCCTTGGGTAAGGGAACTCCAAGGAGACTCCATTTGCCTTGGCTCTTCCTGTATCCTCTCCCACTCCTGGGTCAGGTGTTTAGCTCCATGACGAAGGCCACATGTTCCTCCTATGGGACACCCATGATATCAAGGCGGTAGGCAGTGAGAACTGACGTGGGCTCCAGCTAATGTTCGTGGATTCCAGCTGGTCCTTGTTTTCCCCCACTTTCTATCCATCCTCCCTTCCCAACTGCCTGCTCTGCATGCAGACTTCAGGATCCACCATCAGATATGAGATGACAGCCTCTCAGGAGACTGTTTAACCAGCCCCTACAATTACATAAGGTGAAATCTCTATTCTAAAAATCATACGTATATCATACACACACACACACACCCCTCCTGGTGGTTCTGTTTCTCTAATTGAGCCCTGATTGATACAAAGTGGGTCTGGGTGGAAAACTAACCTTGTCTGCCAGAGACTACTTTGGTCAAAACTGGGTCAAGGGCTTCCCTGGTGGCGCAGTGGTTGGGAGTCCGCCTGCCGATGCAGGGGACACGGGTTCGTGCCCCGGTCCGGGAAGATCCCACATGCCGTGGAGCGGCTGGGCCCGTGAGCCATGGCTGCTGAGCCTGCACGTCCGGAGCCTGTGCTCCGCAACGGGAGAGGCCACAACAGTGAGAGGCCGGCAAAAACAAACGAACAACAACAAAAAAAACTAATATAATTTAATTAATGTCTATTTTAAGTATTAGTCTACTCCCCTAAAATAAGGTTTATAGACAACTGTTTAAAGTATACTAACAGAAAATCCCCGATAAGAAAAATAATTATGTAAAAACTTCTCAAATTATTTACTCTGAATAAAGTTAATGCTTATCAGTAGTGCTGGTGATCTATCCTGATGGGTTTTTTAAAACTAATTCTTACAGACCTTCTTTTGACCCAGCAACAGATTTTCCTGAGCATATCATCAATTTCAATAAATCTTTTGATTCTGCCATTTGACATGAATCTTACAAGTTCTTTTCCTAAACAACTTAATTAACTGGTTGGGAGATGGAAGGATATTCTTGCAAAGAAAAAGAAGTGCTACCTTTACGGCTCAAGTTATTAGCTTGGGAAAGTGGAATCACTCAGTAACTTAATAAGGAATCATTATAAATATTTAGTAGTTTTCTATTTTGATGCATCTGTCACACTGATAGATTCATTAACAATTTAAGCCTGGAATTTGGGGTCTACACAAGCTTTGAATTATTCATTCCACCGTAAAAGTGTACAGCATCTCTGGAAGGCGTATCTGTTGGTAAAGTTCCACTAATGTGCATTTACAGCAATAGGAAAAGCAATGGCAACCTGTCTCTCATGCTCTGACTCAGAGAAAATGCTTAGTCCATTGAGAAGGTGTCCATTTTCATAATGAAAATCTTAATGGTGTTGCTCTATCCATAACGGAAGGCAAGCACCAGTCTCATATTCCTCTTGATTTAATGTACTGGTCAAAACATTCTCAAGGACTCCTGTGTCCCATTCTAAGTTTTGAATAAGTCCATTCACACAAAAGCAAGACAGTGAATTAGCAATGAATTTAGAAGCAAAACAAAATTGAACTGAATCCAAATTTTTGTTAGCTTTATATACATCTGACCAGAAAAGAATTAAGGAGAGAAACATTGAGAGGAGGTTTCTGCTTTTGCTGTTGAATCTCTTTGTCTTCTTTAAAGATGATATTTTCTAAACATTGACCCTGTGACAGGATCTGGGATACTTTTGTTGTTTACATATATCATCTTTAATCTACAGCTCTGCTGGGCAGATACCATCATTCTCCCCCATTTTCCTTTTTTCCAGTTTTATTGAGGTGTAATTGATATGTAACAATGTATTAGTTTAAGGTGAACAGTGTAATAGTTTAATATATGTATATATGGTGAAATGATCACCACGATAATTTTAGTTAACATCCGTCATCTCGCATATCTACAAAAAAAATTTTTATGGTAACTTTTAAGATCTACTATCTTAGCAACTTTCAAATATACAATACAGTATTGTTAACCATAGTCACCATGCTGTACATTACATTCCAAGAATTTATCTTATAACTGAAAGTTTGTATGTTTTGACCACCTTTAGCCATTTCCCCCACCTCCAATCCCTGTCACTGGCAACCACCAGGCTGTTCTCTATTTCTATGAGTTTGGTTTTTTAGATTCCACATATGAGATCACACAATATTTGTCTTTCCCTGTCTGATTTATTTCACTTAGCACAATGCCCTCAAGATCCATCCATGTTGTCCATAAATGGCAGGATTTTCTTCCTTTTTACATACTCCATTGTATATAAACCACTTCTTTTTTATCCATTCATCTGTCGATGGACACTTATGTTGTTTCTACATCTTGGCTGTCGTAAATAATGCTTCAATAAACATGAGGGTGCAGATATCTCTTCAAGATACTGATTTTGTTTCCTTTGGATATATATTCCACCCAGAAGTGGAATTGCTGGATCATATGGTAATTTTATTTTTAATATTTTGAGGAACCTCTATATTGTTTTCCATAGTGTCTACACCAATTTAAATTTCCACCAATAGTGTACAAGTATTCCCTTTTCCCCACATACTCACCAACACTTGTTACCTCTTGTCTTTTTGATGACAGACATTCTAACAAGTGTGAGGTGATATCTCATTGTGGTTTTGATTTGCATTTTCCTGATGATTTATAATGCTGAGTACTTTTTACGTACCTTTTGGCCATTTGTATGTGTTCTTTGGAAAAATGTCTATTCTGTTCTGTCCATTTTTTTTTAACATCTTTATTGGAGTATAATTGCTTTACAATGGTGTGTTAGTTTCTGCTGTATAACAAAGTGAATCAGCTATACATATACATATGTCCCCATATCTCCTCCCTCTTGCGTCTCCCTCCCACCCTCCCTATCCCACCCCCTTCTGTCCATTTTTAATCAGATTGTTTGGGGGTTTATGCTATTGAGTTTTGTGAGTTCTTCTTTACATATTTTGAATATTAACCCCTTATCAGACTTAGGATTTGTGAATATGTTCTCCCATTCCTTAGTTGCCTTTTCATTTTTTGGATGATTTCCTTTGCTGTAGTTTGATGTAGTCCCACTTGTTTATTTTCGCTTTTGGTGTGAAATACAAGAAAAAAAATCGTTGCCAAGACTGATATCAAGGAGCTTACTGCCTATGTTTTCTTCTAAGAGTTTTATGGTTTGGGGCTCCCCATTTTAAAAATGAGGAAACTGAGGCTGAGAGAAGTTAAACAACTTTATCAAGGTCAAAAAACTAGGATTTCATGGAGCTGGTATCAGAACCAGGTCTATCACCAAAGCCTGTGCTCTTAGGTTACTTCTTTCTACAGCCTTAACTTCACAAAAAGTAAACATACAAAGACTGTTGAGGAGGGCTAGTTCATGTCTTTGGGACACGGTTCTTATATTATTCATCTAATGCTGAAGAACAAATAACCACAAAACTTAGTAGTTTACAGCAATAAGAATCATTTATTATCTCATCACTTCATGTAAGTCAGTCAAGACTTTGGCTTGTTCAGATGATTCTGACTCAGGTCTCTCATGAGGCTAGATGTCCGCTGGAACGTCAGCCACCTGAATCATTAACTGGAGGTGGAGGATCCACTTCCACGGTGTCTCAAGATGGCAGCCAAGTGGGTGTCAGTTTTTGACAGGAAGCCTCAGTTCCTCTACATGTGGGCCTCTCCTTGGGGCTGTTTGAGTGTCCCCACAGCATGATAACTGGCTTTACCCAGAACTAGATATGCATCCGAATCTGTTGTTTTTAGGTAAATTATACCATTGGCAGAGAAACTAGGATAAAGCCCACAGATGCGCCTGATAAATCTAAGATCAGGAAAAGTAGTTAAGAGCTCAGTAAATGGTACTGCGGCAATACAGAGCAAAAGCGTTAAAATGTGTATTTTCTTTAACCCCCACTTTCACGCCTAAGAATTCTTTCTGAAAATATATTTGTGTAAGTGGGTAAAACTCAATGTAAAAGGAAATTTACCACAGCAAATCACACCACAGCAAACCTAATAGCAAATCATATGAAGTAATTTAAATATCCAATAATAGAGGATTAGTTCAATAAATTTTGGGACATCTGCAACTGGACATCTATCAATCCATGAACCCAGGGAAGAAGCTGCAATGTCTTTCATGATCTGGCCTCAGAAATCATACACAGTGACTTCCACAGTGCTCTATTCGTCACACAGGTCCAAGGGGAACTACAGAGGGTGGGAACACCAGGAGGTAAGGATCCCAGGGGCCATCTTGGAGGCTGGTCACCTCAGCCCACTTGCTATTCCTCTGACAGTTAGCAGGTTCCATGCTGCCTGTGACAGTGTTTCAGTTGCCTCTCTGGCAGTGCAGAGTTAGAAAGTCAGGGAATTACTGCAAAACTACTGAACCCCAGAGTCTCTTTAGCTGGTGGTATGAATGCCAGCAGCTGAAAGCGGATGAGTTCAGACTTTCAGTTACAGTAGGTGAAGGAGAGCTTTCCACCCTGTTTGGAGTGGGTGGCAGTAAACAACAGCAGTGAGGGAAAGATAGCTTTTAGAAAATGGAATTCTTCAGAGAGAAAGAAAAGTCCACATGAAAAAGACAATGGATAGCAGAGGGTAGAGAAAACTGCAGGAGGGAGAAGGAACGCAATGAAAACAAGAACAGGGAAAGGGCATGTGAGGAAAGGAAAGCAAGTTTAAAAGGATTTGAAGCAAAACATCAAATCTCAAAGGATGGAGGCACTGACAGTGACTTGGTAAGGAGGAGACCTTGTACCCACAGCACACAGCAGAGGGCAGGAGATCAGAAAGAGAATGTAGAAATAGAAGCAGTACACACACCTAGCACTGCAGGCATGCATCCCCCTGGTGAGGAGGGCCTGTGAAAAAAACTGAGCCCGCACCTTGGCAGGATATAGTTTCTATTAAAAAAAAATTATTGCAAAAGTAATAGATGTTGTTGAAAACTCAAACGGCACAGAAATAATGAAAAGAGAAAGTAAAAGTTCCTCGTCCCCTTCAGATGACTACCACTTACAATTTGGTATATGTCCTTGCAGACCTTTTCTGAGAATGCACAGCCATCTAGAGAATTGTATCAGATTGCACTTGCCTGTTCATGTAATAATATAGCTTTGACATCTCTCTGGATCAGTAACTACAGAAATGCCTCACTCTTCTTAAGTCTCTTGGTATTCTGTTTTATGATTGTTGCTTGATTTATTTAACGAATCTCCTAAGAAAGGACATTTGAATTACTTCTAATTATTCACCACTATAAACAGCGCTTAAGGGAACATCCTATGCAATATCCTGGCATAACTCTGGGAATATTTTGGTGGAAAAATTCCCAGAAGTAGGATTGCTGGACCAAAGAGTATGTACATGCAAATTTTTAATAGATACTGTCTTCCCAAAAGGTTGTACCAATTTGCATGCATTTATTTTACATTAGATGTTTATCATTTACTTAACTTCCAAGCAAACCCAACTCTAAGCTTATTCAGAGTGTAAATAAGCTTTTGTCAAATAGTTCTAAGCCTTGTGTGTTAGGGTGAAAACTCCATACATTTGGAAAGAGTCATCATATTCATATTGCAGGGTAAAATACGTCAAATGACCAAGGCATTGTACTTACGTAAGTAATTATGTACATGTTTCCACAGGTTTGAGGTGTACATTAAAGGCTTCCCAGCTACCATATGGCTCCAGTCCAGAAGCCACAGTGTCTCCTTGATTTTCCTTCCACTTCCCAATTCCCAACATTCTTCAACATTTCCTCCTATTGACAGAAAACATCTAATAAGCCAGGATCATTTTAGTGTGTTTCGGCTATGTTTGTGACCCTTTTCAGGAATATCTGCATTTTAGAATTGAGGGCAGAGAAATTAATTTAGAATGGTATTATTTCTGATGAAAATGTTAAAGGTGTTTAAACAAATAGAAGGGGAGATGAAAGTTACTAAAAACAACCTCACAGTTGCCTAAAAACTACTTCCCATAAATCAATGGAAGGTACCACTATTAACTCTTAGATGTGTCTGGGAGCATAGGTTTCTGGTCCCGATCAATAGATGGGCATCTACTATTAAATATCTCAGTTTCCCTGGTAGATCTCTAAAATGGTTACTAGCAGCCAACCTTCTCCTTCCCCCACCCTCTGGTGCCCCCTCATTGACCTCATCTACCAGGCTTCCCAGCAGGCAGGGGAGAACAGCTAGGCAGGACCCCAACCCCCCCCTTTCCGTTCCGGATTCCACGGAGAACCTGCATCTAAGTGCATTCGACCTCCCCCAGGGACTTCACTGCAAATTACCTCCCAGATGCCTCCGAGGCTTAAAGGAAATGAAAGCAGCTCGCTTCACCAACAACTGAGGATGAGTTGAATAGGCGAACGTTTCATTTAGGCCAATCTTCGGGATAATGGGAATGTTTTCACGATACTATTTTCTTCTCACAAACACCTTCTGTACTTCTGCCTTTCTGATTTCTTTATCTAGTCATAAATTTTGTTCACTGAATTCTAAGTAGGCATTAAAGCACCTATTCAGTATCCATGTGTCTCCCCCTTAAGGATTCTACCACTTCATATTTTCCCTTCCCTCAAATCCAACCCAGTAACCCCAGGCTGACAACCACGGTCTCCGTGCCTCTAGCTTAAGCAGTGAGAGACAGTACTGGGCTCTGATGTGCTCAGCTCTGTGCACAGGGTCCTGGCTACCCAAGGTGCTCAAGGGCAGAGCAACTAAGAATCCAGTAGAGTGATTCACACCAGCCCAGCCCAACTTGGAAAATCAATACACTTCGTTACAATCCTAAGTAACAATCCACCTCAGCTGCCAAGAAAAAAAATCCTCTTTTTTAGCGAAGAGTGACTGGAAAAGACCCATCAAAAGCATTATTTCATGAGCACTGATATCAAAGAACATGGGTTGGGGTATCTCCCTTGCGTTGGGTGGTCCCCATGTAATGTTTGCATGAATAAGCTTATTTGGGGGGCTTGGGTTAGTTGGCGTATAAACTGTTTAGGACCCTGATATACAGTTCCCCTTGGACATTGCTAAGACATTAATGTTAGTTTGTCTATTCATTCAACACGCGTATGAACCTGTCTGAACAAGGCACTGTGTTGGGGCTGACGTGGAAACAGTCGTAGGTGCTGAAAGAGAAGCAAGCATGACCAGGATGTGATTTAAAAATATATTTATTTTAGCCATGCCAACAGGGGAAGAAATAAGCATATCCTTCTCCAGCCTTGTAATTATCTAGAGTAAAGTTGCAGAACAGGGAAGGGCTGCCGCAGGCAGTGGATGGGGACCCTGGGGCACAACTTGCTGCTGACCCTTCTACAACAGTTCCCGTCACTCATTGCCAGCACTTCCAAAGGCTTGGCTTAGGTCTGATGGGGGAGATTGAACAGTACAGGGTCCAGCCAAACTCAAGGACAGCTTTGAAAACTCTGCTTGCTGGACTGGAGTGAGGCAATTTGGCAGGGAATAAGTATGTTAATACCATGGTTCTCACCCACACTAAGATAGTGTGCCAGAGACTGCTAGCTAACCCCCCAACATTTATGCTCCCCCTTTTGGGTGTGAATTCATTGCTGGGAAGTGACTGTCCAACCATTATTTCCCGGTACCCCTTGTATCCAGATGTGGCCATCAGACTTGTTCTCACCAACGGAATGTGAGTAGAAGAGATGTGCCATTTTAAGAATTTTCCATTAACTGGAAGCAGAAGAAAGAAGATTCTCAAGATGGAAGGAACCTTAGCATCTGGATTACCATAAGTAAGAACGCTCTCTGCTGAGTAGGACTATACACATCAGACTGTTACATAATGGAGAAATAAAGTTCCCTTGTGTTCAGCCACTAAAAATTTGAGGTTTCTCTGCACTGTTGGTGGGAAAGTAAGTTGGTGCAGCCACTATGGAAAACAGTATGGAGGTTCCTAAAAAAACTAAAAATAGAGTTGCCATATGACCCAGCAATCCCACTCCTGAGCATATATCCAGAGAAAACTCTAATTCAAAAAGTTACATGTACCCCAATATTCATAGCAGTACTATTTACAATAGCCAAGACATGGAACAACCTAAATGTCCATCAACAGATGAATGGATAAAGAAGATGTGGTATACACACACACACACACACACACACACACACACACACACACACACACACCATGGAATATTACTCAGCCATAAAAAATAATGAAATAATGAGATTTGCAGCTACATGGATGGACCTAGAGAATATCATACCAAGTGAAGTAAGCCAGACAGAGAAAGGGTGATGGGGAAATTAGGAGTCTGAGATTAGCAGATACATACTACTATACATAAAATAGATAAACAACAAGGTCCTACTGTATAGCACAGGGAACAATATTGAATACTCTGTAACAACCTATAATGGAAAACAATATGATAAAAAATGTATATATATAACTGAATCACTGTGCTATACACCAGAAACTAACACAACATTGTAAATCAACTATACTTTTTAAGTTTGAGGTTTGGGCTTCCCTGGTGGCGCAGTGGTTGAGAGTCCGCCTGCCGATGCAGGGGACGTGGGTTCGTGCCCCGGTCCGGGAAGATCCCACATGCCGTGGAGCGGCTAGGCCCGTGAGCCATGGCCGCTGAGCCTGCACGTCGGGCAGGCTCCGCAACGGGAGAGGCCACAACAGTGAGAGGCCCGCGTACCGCAAAAAAAAAAAAAAAAAAAAAGTTTGAGGTGTATTTATTATAGCAGATAGCTTGACCCTAACCAATAGAGAGAGAGAGCCAAACGTATGGAATAAGAGGCAAGCATCTACTCCCTATACTCTGCCCATAAGGAAAAAAGCATTTGGAAGTTTTCTAATTCCTAACACTTAGAAGGTAAAAGTAGTTGGGGAAAGGGTTTTAACAAGCAGTTAGCCCATGTCAGGGAGCTCAGTGTCTCAGGGTAAATGGTCTATTCTCTGTTTCCCTGGTTTTCCAGCATACTTGACTTCTGGCGGCAGGGAGAGGATCAGGAAGCAAGGAAGAGAAAGCAGGATCTTCTGCAGACAAGCTAATCTGAGGTACAGGGGCTTTACATCCCCCAGGCGGGCCAGGAACCAAGGCCACAAGATCAAGGAGTTTTCATTTGTAGAATCTGGGGGCGGGGAAGTGTGGCCAGAGAATATTCTCAAATAACCACACCACCAGGCAGAGTGAGGTGCCAGCCCAGATGTCCAGTGACGGCCAATGGGGACTCCAGGGGAAGATGTCACAGCCCCTTGGAGGGCGTGGAAGGCTGAGGAGGGGAGGGTATTGGAGATTCAACCTGAGGATGGAATATGATTTTGACAAGGGCTTTCATATGGAAAGAGGCCCAGTGAGAAAATGGTGATTCTTATGGATATGATCATGCTTTGCCTCTATAATTTATTTTATTTTATTTATTTCTGGCTGCGTTCGGTCTTCGTTGCTGCATGTGGGCTTTCTCTAGTTGTGGTGAGCGGGAGCTACTCTTCTCTGTGGTGTGCATGCTTCTCAGTGTGGTGGCCTCTCTTGTTGCGGAGCAGGGGCTCCAGGCACGTGGGTCTCAGTAGTTATGGTGCGGGGGCTCAGCAGTTGTGGCTCACGGGCTCCAGAGCACAAGCTCAGCAGTTGTGGCACATGGGCTTAGGTGCTCCGCGGCATGTGGGATCTTCCCGGACCGGGGATTTAACCCGTGTCCCCTGCATTGGCCGGCAGACTCCCAACCACTGTGCCACCAGGAAAGTCCCTGCTTTGCCTCTATAAACCACTCCACCATCTTTCAGATCACTTTCTCAAGCACTACCTCTTTGCATATTTGCTCACAATCCTGGGAGGCAAAGCTTCTCTGTTCAACCTGCCCTGTAAAATCTGTGATATAGACATAATGCTTACACATTGTTTCCTTATCTTTCAATTAAAAACTCACATTCCTTACTGTATAAAATGTATGTCTTCAAAAAGTCAATTATATTTATTTAACCATGTTGCTCAAGTGAATTACTACCAACAGACTCGCTCTAAATTTGCCTTTGGTTATACATTCTTCTGATTCTATATTTCCTGAATCAGATATAAAATATTAATGAACATATATAAAAATCAGACCAGTTACTTCACATGGGATTGGAAGCCTTTGGAAAACTCTGCCCAGTTAATCTAGTCACCATTTCCCCTCCCCACAGAGCAGCCTTGGCTCTTAGGTCACATAATAACAACAGTAAAATTCATGGGTCGATAGAAATGAATATAGCAATGTATTATAATCAGGGCTATAACTACCCTTATGGGATTTATAGTCCAATGGGCTTGAGTCTTTGAAGGATCCCATCAGCATCAAGAAACTTGAGAAGAAAAAAACAGTAGCTGAGGCCTCTGGCAACATTTTTACAGCAAATGAATAGATTATAAAGCTCTTTTTTATGGCAATATAAACAATGATATTACAGATATAACCCTCCCTCTCCACTGAAAAGAAGAAAAATTAAAGGTGATTCCATTTTCACATGTTCTAATATTTTAGGCACAGACCATCTTCCTAGCATACTTTGTACTCCTTTCATTTCTTCAGTTATTATCATGCTTATTTCAGGAGATTATTCGTCTTGTTGAACAAGGACACACATCAACATTGTGGAAGCTCAGGCGGACGTAAGCTCATTATCCCTCAGGGCAGTGACAGCACAGAAACGAGGCAAAACCCAGAGATGGACTGGTTATTGGCTATAAGAACCCAGGTCAGCATAGCATGCCATGCAGGGGGACAGAGAGGCAGGAATGGGCAAAGCAGGTTCAGTATCAGGAAGTTGCAAGCTATTCCCATGAGAGGCAATCCCAGGGCAAGAGAAGGGCTAAATCTGGGTTTTATCCTCATTCCACCATCTAGCTGTATGACCTTGGGCAGTTACCTGAAGCCTCCCTATATCGTGGCCTTTCATCTCTAAAGTTGGCATGATAATAGTACCTAATGTCCTTAGACCAGTGTATTAATTCGTGAGGGCTGCCTTAACAAATAACCACAAACTGGCTAGCTTAAACAACAGAATATTTACTGTCTCACAGTTCTGAAACTGTCAGAAGGCTAGAAGTCTAAAATCAAAGTGTCGGTTCCTTCTGAGAGCTATGCGTGAAGCCCCCCTCCGTGGCCTGAAATGGCCATCTTCTCCCTGTGTCTCTTCACACTGTCTTCCCGCTGCATGGGTCTACCTCTGTGTCAAGTCTCCCCGTTTTCGAGGACAGCAGTCATATTGGGTTAGGGGCCCACCCTACACCAATATAACCTCATCGTAACTAATTACATCCGCAGCAACCCTATTTTCCAAGCAAGGTCACATTCTGAGGTACGAGGGATTAGAACTTCAACACATAAATTTTTGGAGGAAGACAATTCAACCCATGACAACCAGTTTGCTATAAATGTTATCTGCCG
This sequence comes from Monodon monoceros, assembly GCF_005190385.1. NCBI lineage: Eukaryota > Metazoa > Chordata > Mammalia > Artiodactyla > Monodontidae > Monodon > Monodon monoceros. The sequence continues at coordinate 131,496,428 of NW_021703778.1, forward strand.
TTTTCTTGTGATTACCCCAGTGCCTTTGGGTGCTTTTTCAGGCCTCAAGGACAGTCCCGGCTAGACTGATGGCAGACTGAGGAGGATCTGGACAAAGCGGCATCTGCTCAGGCTTCACTGCTGTGAGATCTTTTCTCCTACATCACACGTCTCATCAACTTCAGGGAACCCACTGAGACAGGCCCCAGGAAACCTACCCAGGGCATACTCAGAGGGATTTTTAGCTTGTCCACTAGGTCAGTGGTTTTCAAACTTCACCCAGGGAGCTTATTTAAAAGGCAGATGCCTCAGCTACATCCCTAGAGATTCTGATTCAGCAGAATCCATTGGAGATAGGGTCCAGGAATTCATGCTGCCACTTTCCCTTTCCACACCCAAAGCCATCCATCCATCCATCCATCATAGAACTCTGTCTTGTTGAACCTGGAAAGGGTCAAAGAATACTCCTCAACATAGCTCCCCAGGCAACTACAAATAATTGATGGCGAGAAGAAATCAATCTGCTCTTCCAGCCTAGGCCTTGGGGCAGCTCCAGGTCTCCTAGGGTGAAGGAGAGCCTTCATTATACACAGAGCCTTTATTATCTGTGCCTGAAAGTAAAGTCGACCTTGGGGCACATTCAGGGTTCTCTTTGTCCCTCTCCTCCCCACCCTGGGTTTCTGCTGGGTGGATGAAAGGATAGTGAAATGCAAGGTCAGACCAACTCTCTTTCACAACTTAGTCAACCCTCTGGAATTGGCAGCTTGGACCTGGGCAGCAGGGATCTTGACACCGGCTTAGTTTTGTGACCTATGGAAATGTATCCGGGCTTGGATTTTCACGTGTGTAAAGTGTGGCATTAGGCTGGATGAGCCAGCAGCTTCCTTCTTTCTCTTACGCAACCTATTCTGAGTTGCTGGAGTTAGTGAAATTCCGGAGAAACAAACTATTGTCCAACATTTCAGGCAAATAAAAGCTGAAGACTTCAATGCAGTGGGTTCAGTGGACAAACTAACATCTGAGGGCCGACAATGTGACTGAAAGCTCTACATGCCTTATCATCTCTCACTCCATCCCTATGAGGTATGTAGATGTTATTATATCTATTTTTCAGATGAGAAAACTGAGACTCAGGAGTTGAGCTAACTTGCCCAAGTCCGTACATCTACTAAGAAAAAGCTCCAGAATTCAAATATCTTTTGACATCCAAGTCCATTCCTTCCCACATATTCAGTTTCATAGTCCTTTTAAAACATTCTAGAAATGGATTTAAGATTAGGAGAATACATGTGATTGAAACATAAGAAATTGCTGATATTCCACATCTTTTTTCCTCTAAAAATGGCAGTTTGAAAACTTTAACCTCGTAGTTCACTGACAGGTGATCCTTCCACATTGGTTGCTCTTGAGTTGATTTACTTTGTTCGCTCACCTCCCTCCAACCACACAGAGAGCCAGGTGAGCTGATCCTCGCTGGTCTCGTAGTCACGGAATGTTGTAAGCTTGGCAGGGCAACCAGAAGTGGCTCTGGTTCCTGGAAATACAGAAACTCTACCCACCAACAACCTAAAGTAACCAGAAAATTTTTCAAATACCTGCCTCAACTTCCTTAAAATCTGTGAAGAAGATCCAAATACATACACCCACCCAACCACAGGGCTTCCTCATTCCACGTCTCTCCAAAGATCCCATCCTGATGCTTTTAGCTTCTTTTCTTTGCCCTGCTCCCATTCCTTCTTTTTGTGGACTGATGGAGCTTCTCCAGAGGCAAGAAAGGATTTTCCCTCCTTAGTTGGGCGAAGAGGAGGGGAACTGAGCTCCTGTTTGGAGGAGGCTTGTCAGAAGAGGAAGAAGGAGGTGAGTTGTTTGAACATTCCCATGTTAATCATTTCTGCCCTGTGCACAAACCTCAGGCTGGTTTGTTGTTTGATTCTCCCATATATTCTCCATAGCCTATGTGGAGTCCCAAGGAACGAGGAGATTCTTTGAATAACGACTTACTGGTAGTAGTTTATTTGGGAGCACACTCTGTCTTTTCTACGTTTCAGAGGACTGGTTGACTGCAAAGACCAAGATTTGGCAAGGACAGATCCTCCTTGGAAATGGGAAGGAAGGAAGGAAGGAAGAAGACAGGCAGGAAGGACCTGGTGTAAAACAGATAGAGAAACACTTCTAGTTGAAGAGTTCTGAGCCAAGTTCGAAGGAATTTTTCCTTTAAATGGAAATGGAAGGATAACATTTATTCATGTTTTGTCAACAGGATAATGTGTGTTGTATTACAAAGTATATAGACATGCTTGAGTTGGCTTGCTGTTAGAGCATCCACAGCCAATTAAAACAATACCAAAAATACCCCCTAGCTTAGACCTGAAAACGAGTTCACAATTCATATTTATGAAGTGCTCACTCCTGGCATAACCATCTCTCCCCCTCTCACTGCCTCAATTATCTGCCGCTTCCTGAGCACTTATGACGGTCGTCTGCCTAGCTATCTGTGGGGGGTGGCTTCCAGGACCCACCGAGGATAACAAAATCCACAGACTCTCAAGTCCCTTATATCAAGTGGCCTAATACAATCGGCCCTCCCTCCGTACCCGAGGGTTCTGCATCTGTGGATTCAACCAATAGTAGATTGAATTCCGGAACCCACAGATACTGAGGGCCCACGGAACCTGCCCATTTACTGCTTTTTTTCCCTCTCTCTTTTCTGTTTAAAGATAGTATGGCATATGCAGATCTGGTTCATAAATGAACATCACCATTTACTAGTTCTGTGAGCATAAGCAAGTTCTTTCATCTCTTTGACTACCAATTCCCATATGTGTAAAGCAGGAATGCTTCTCAGTACCTTGCAGAATGGTTGAGAGCACTTAGTAATGCTACTAACGCCCTGCCTGGCCCACAGCAGACGCTCCAAACAGGCCAGCTACCATTTTTACTAACGAACCATAAAGCCCTTGTGGCAGGGCCTGTGTCACCAACCTTTTTATACCTGCAGCACCTCTCCGGTGTTTGACACATGACCTATAAATGCTTGCTCTGCAATGCTCTGGCTGCCAACTGTTAGGATATTTCCATTGTCTCTTTAGAAAAGAATTTTGACGCATCCTTTCACTAAGAAAATTTACAAGCAGACATCACATGAAACTTTTTCCCACCACTTACACGATCATGAAAACACACTCTCACAGCCTTTTCCACTTCCAGCTGCTGCTGTATATTTACTAAGAGGAGAAACAACTTTCCAACGCTAAAGGTAGTGATGAAAAAGCATTCTGATGCTAGAAAGCAAGTTAGGAAAAAAGTTTACCTGGGGAAATATCTAAATAGGTACACATCTGCCCGTGCTGTGCACTGCTCTTGCAAATCACAAGTGAGAGATGGGGATATCTCTAATAAACTGAACAGCTAATATGATTTCCTTCTTCTGGGAAGATACCCTTAACCATTTCTCTAAAAAAAAAAAAACTAATGTAGCAATGGAATAGGGTGGGGGATGGTGGATATATGTAGCAAAAGGCATAGTGACGGGTTAGAGAGGGGACAAGAAGGCAAGTGGGCCTGGTCTGAGATTACCCTTGTTCCCCAAAGATGTGCTCCATCTGCATCCTCCCGTCACCTCCAGCAGAGACGGGTGACGTCCCGCTTCAATCCCACAGCCTCCCTCTGGCCTCTTTTTTGTCCGGCTGAGTAGAGGAGAAGCAATGCTGAAATGAGCCACAAACTGAGAGAATGACAAGAAACACTGCCAAGTGACCAGCCTGGAGAATGAAGGCAGCATCCCCAAAGCCAGCAGCTCCACCTTTTCTTAAAGGCACAGCAGGTGTAACCTGCCTCCAAGATGGCCCCTCCAAGCAGCACCCCACCAACACTGCATCTGGGGGTCTGACTGAGCCCTTTCTGTGGATCAGGGCTTTGCCATTCTGCAAGCTGTCCTGCTTCCGTTGAAATACACAAGCCCCTGGAAGAGTGGTAGTAACACTTGATTGTAATAATCCCTGCCTTGGGTGCAAGCCTGCAGTTTTACAGAGACTCTCCTATGTAAAATGCCTTACTTCTCAAAGGATCTGGGCTCCTTTGAGAGCTCCTTCTGGTGGTTTGGAAGGACCCAAGGTTTAGAACCACTTGATCTCTCAGCCTCACACCCAGAATTTCTGACTGGTTACCTTTGTCTGGAAAACCTTTGCCTTCTTTGTCTGACTTACTAGGTGTGTGTCTGTGTGTGTGTATGTGTGTTTGAATTAAAGTTTTTATTTTGAAACAATTGTATATACACACGCAGTTGTAAGCAATAAAACCAAGAGATCCCCTGTATCCTTCCTCCAGTTCCGGCCAGAGTAACATCTTGCAAAACTATAGACAATATCACAGCCAGGATATTGACATTGATACAGTCAAGATATTGAACAATTCTATCACCACAGGATCTCTCATGTTGCCCTTTTATAACCACATCTACTTCCTTCCTGCCTCCATATCCTCCCTAGCCTTGGACAACCACTAATCTGTTCTCCATCTCTATAATTGTGTCATTTCAAGAATGTTGTATAAATGGAATCATACAGTATGTAAACTTTTGAGATTGACTTTTTTTTACTTCACATAATTCTCTAGAGATTCATCCAGGTCATTGTGTATGCCAACAGTTCATTTCTTTTTTTTTTTTTTGGCTGAAGTATATTCCATGATATGAATGTACTAGTTTGTTTATTCATTCACCCACTAAAGGACTGGGTTGTTTCCAGGTTTTGACTATTATAAATAAAGCTGCTCTAAACATTTGTGTATAGGTGTTTATGTAAGAATAACTCTTCAGTTCTCTGGAATAAGTGACCAGGAGTGCAATTGCTGGGTTGTATGGTTGTTACACGTTTAGCTTTTTAAGAAACTGCCACAGCAGTTTTCAAGAGTAGCTGTACCATTTCACATTCCTACCAGCAGTTTATGAGTGATCCAGTTTCTCAACAGCCTCACCAGCATGTGGTGTTGTTGGTATTTTTTATTTTAGCAATTCTGGTATGTAGTGATGTCTCACTGATGTTTTAATTTGCATTTCCTTAATAGCTAATAATGTTGAATGTCTTTTCAAGTGTTATCTGCCATCTGTAGATCCTCTTTGGTAAAATGTCTCTTCATGTCTTTTGCCCATTTTGAATTGAATTGTTTGACTTTTTACTGTTGAACTTGGAGAGTTTTTTTTTCCAAATGTATTCTATATACGAATCCATTGGTGAATATGTGGTTTGCAAATATTTTCCCCCAATCTATAGCTTATCTTTTCATCTTCTTAACATAATCACAGAACAAAAGTTTTTAAAGTTGATGAAATCCTATGTATCAATTTTTCCTATTATGGATCATGCTTTTAGTATCAAGTCTAAGAACTCTTTATCTAGCCCTAAGCACCCAATATGTTCTACATTTTTTCTAAAAGCATTCTAAATTTTAGGTTTTACATTTAAATCTGTGATCTAAGACAGAAAACTTTCAGATAGTAACTGGTCTGCTCCAACATAGCTCCACAGAAAAAAACTGAGGATTCACTCTCCCCCATACCAGCAAAAGCTAAGTCTAAGTGGAGAACCTAGGCTTCTATCCTCAGCCCACTCTAATGAGGCACCACAATACCCCCACCAGGGTGGTGTCAGAAATAGGAAGCCAGCACTTTTTTCTGTGCCAGTAACAAGTCTCCTCTCTCCTCCTCTACTCACTCCGCACAGTGTTAGTGGGGACTATGTGGGGAGCCTGTACTTCTACCCTCACCAGGCAGAAGATACCCCTTCTTCTCTCCACTGGGGTGGTATCAGAGGTGGCCTAGTGGACAGTCAGGACTTTCACCATCACTCAGTGGTAACAAGGTCACCTCCACTGCAGTGTCAGTTAATGAAGAGCACATGGGGAGCTGGGACTCCCATCCAACAGTCATGAGGAACCTCCTCCCTCTGGTGTCAACTGAGGCTGAGTGGGAAACCTGGACTTCCACTTCCACCTGGCAGTAATGAGGCAAAGGCCCTTTCCTGCCAGAGTGGTGTCAGATAAAGCTAGGTTTAAGTAAGATTCAGAGTCTCATAACATAATCTAAAAAGGCCTGTTTCAACTGAAAATCTATTGTCATATCAAGAACCAGGAAGATCTCAAACTGAATGAAAAAAATTAAAGTATGCCAACACCAAAGTGACAGAGATGTTAGAATTACCTGACAAACATTTTGAAGCAGCTATGGTAATAATGCTTCAACAAGCAATTATGAATACTCTTAAATGAAAAAAATGGAAAACCTCAGCAAAGAAATAGAAGAACTAAATGGAAATTTACAACTATTTGTAATTTCTATTATGCTATCTTCCAGTTCACTGACTTTTTCCTCTGCCTCCTCCGCTACTTCAGTTATTGAATAACTGAAAACAAATAAATGCTCAATGGATGGGTTCAACAGCAGAATGGAGGACACAGAGGAAAGAATCAGTGAAATGGAAGATAGAACAATAGGAATTAACAAATGGGAACAATAGGCAGAAAACAGACTGAAAAAAAAACAACTGATCCAAACCTGCACAGGAACTAGTACTGAAATGTAAGTAGTTTTGAGGTGTAAAACATTGTGTTACCTCTGTAAGAGCAGTGGGCTTGGACTGAGGAATATATGGTATCTAGAGGTGTAGAAGATGAGCTTCAATTTCCTCATCTGCAATGTTCTCCTCAATGGTTGGCTAAACAAATTGGTCTAGTCCCTTGATCTCTCCTTGTCCAGCAGACAAAGCGAAAGAATTAATGAAAGAAGAGTAAACAAAGCAAAGTAGAGTAAAAATAGAATACTTTCATCTTTAATGTGGCATCTTTGGTGGGACCAAGTCCACTAAGAAGGAAAGAATCACTGGCATTCAGGAGATACTGACACTAAGATCTGTAACTGTTGAGGAATGTTCCTCACTTTTGCATCCATCCTCTTCAAAATCCTCTCATGGCTACGAAACACACAGATTTGATGTATAACACTGTCCACCAAACTTTCTTAACCATTCCATCGCTGTAACATTCAGTTACTTGTAAGGTTAAAAACATGAATGATCGAAGAGAGAAAACACACTGTGTAATCTACTTCCTCCAGAAGAAAGCCACAGGTTACAAAATGTCAGAACAGCATGAAACAAAGACACATCAAATAAATGAAACCTCCCCTCCGCCAGCACAGCCCTGAAGAAAAGTGAGTCTCCCGGCATGCACCTCCGACCCTGCACTCTCACAGAAGCTGCAGAGTGGGCATTAGCAACACTGGCAGAGTCTAGGTGTTCTTTTCCCCCTTAACAGAAATGAGTTCGTTTAGAAAGAAACTGCAGCAACCTACCCTTCTTAGATTCTTAACAGGGAGTATGTTTTATAAAGGGATGGGGGAAGATTTACTGTATTCTTCACCTCTAAAAAAACTTCCTCTGTAAAAATGGTGGTGTTAGCAAAACTCCCTGTGCAGAACATTTTCTTCTCAACTCTAATTATAGGTCTGAAATTCAGGCAAAATGCAAACAAAGAGACTCTGGAGGAGCTATGAGAAAGTGTCACAAGTTAATATAATGTGATTCCCTTCCCTGCCTTTCGGTTCTCAAATGCTCACTGAGAGCTACACTAGTTTCATACAGAGTAACATGGACAGACCCAAGCTAAGGAAAATTGTGCAGCAAATTTGTTTTGGGGGCCCTTGGTGTCTGCTGACTTCCTTCTTCGCAGCTGCCTACAACTTTCCCCACCACTAATCTTTCATCCACCTCCCTCCTGAGCTCCCCATTGTCTCTGACTCTGATTCCCACCTGGTAGCAACACCAGCAGGCATTGTCCAGATTTTTGATGTATCACTCACTCCTCTGCCCTACAAAAACGTTACCATTGTTTCTCTCCTGCTCCAAGGTGCTGCGGTCAGTTAGCCAGCTCATTGGGAAAACCCAGATAAAAGCATTCCCATTAAGCTGAGACAGGCTTGATGTGTTGCCTCCCCAGGGCATATGTATATTAATAGAGTTCAGGTGTTTTATCTGCAGGAAAAAAAAAACTCCTGAGGATGGAATTTCAGAGGTAGGCCAATGTGGGAAATATTTGGATGTAGCCCCCTTCCGATAATGTTTAAAAGGCAGCCTCCTGATCTGCCCACACCTCAGGTCTAACAGTGCCTGTCAAGACCATAAAGAAAGGAAGAGTAGCAGAACCGGAAGGATGCCTCCTCCAGGGAAACTCTGAAATGGTAATAAAGAGAAAAAAATTAGAATAAAAAATTGAATGTAAAGTCAAGAAAAATGTTTTTGTGATTTTTCACTTTGTAAGAAAATGAAGTATCAAAATCATAATGTTAGACCTGAAGGAAACCCTAGAAATTGTGGACGAAGAATGTTGCCCGCCACATCAGTAAACAAAGGATGTTGTGGCCATCAATCGCAGCTTCCCCTGATTGTGCACCCTGAGGGGATTCAGGATGGAAAAAAAGATCTAGGATATTGCCCCTAGATAGTTAAGATGCATATCAAAGGAATGATTTCAATGAGCTCTGACTCATGCATCTTCCCATACATAGAAAAGTGCTAAATTCACTAACTTGAGATGTCTGGTTTTTCTTTAAATCACAGTAATCTTCTGATTACTTGGTTTTTGTTGCAAAAACTCCTGTATATCCTTGCTTCTCCCTTACCTCTTCTGAACAGTCCATCAGAGCTATCTGAGAGGCTGTCTCCCAGGCTTACGTCCTCAGTATGTCCACCAAATAAAACATAATTCTCACCTTTTAGATGGTGCATTTTTTTCAGTTGACAAAGTCAACTGTTTCTACTCCTCCGTACAGAGAAGGAAACTGAATCCCAGAGGCTTGCTCAAGATTACACCGAGAATCAGTGTCAGAATCAAAATCAGAATCAGAATTTAGACCTGACTGCCAGTCCAGTGCTTCTTTTAGTACACCTCATTGGTGGTGTCCAGTTTCACAGACTAGATACCCAGAGATGAGAAAAATAACTTTCCGATGCTTTTCTCCATACTTCTTACATCATCATACTTGAATTCTGAATTTGTCATATTTCAATTCAACCCTTTCTATTTATAGAGTTAAAAGAGGACCTCTAATCAATGTCCACAAAGATCAAACTAAAAGGAAAGACACAGGACTAGGCAGATTCTCTACAAGGCATGTGCAGATGTGCCAGCCAGCTGGCTTGGTGATGTGAATTTGGAAAATAGTCTGTTAGAAGTGAGAAACTATAAGTTCAAGTCACATAAAAATGAAATTAGTCCTTTCCATGTAGCTGGGGGGAAAATAACAATCTGCTGCATCCAACAGAGATTGGTGATACCCCATCCTCCCCTTTGAACATCACATCGCTTTGCCCTGACTGTGAAAGCTCCAATTGCTGGAGGTCTGTGGCTCCTCCACTCTCTGGTAGCCAATTATCTCACAGCTGCTTCACTACCAAACAAAACACCCCAAGTCCCAAACTCACTTTACATCAAATGAAGCACAACAGAAAACCAAAAATGCCCTAAAGAAATTACTCGAGTTTGGGATAACAAAGCCAGTATTAATCTTCCCAATCCCGACCCCAACCCCAATGTGTACAAAGTTCTGTACGTGAAGGGTGAGGAGTAAACTATCATCTGCAGGGTAGACTTGAAGTTACATACGAGTAGGATCAGGAAAAGCCCTAAATCTACACACTTTCTCTTGTCAGTCCCCTGTGTCCTTGAAGGAGATCTTCATTCATTCTCTGGTGCATCTCACTGCCTTGCTGACACTGTTAAAATATTCATATCTTTTATGGGGAATGTGTCTTCCTTTAACATTTTCCTCCAGTTTTCCATTCATATAACTCAAAGACAAAAATTGTAGTGTCAGCCCCTTGCCTTCAGGGAAGGCAAGATTTGAGATTCGTTCTACTGCTCCTTGCCGGACTGCCTTGCGAGTAAACCCTCTATTCGCTGCAAATCTCAGTGCCTCAGCACTTTGACTTGACAGCCGTGTGTCTGACAGGGTCTTGGTGCTACAGGTGGGTGTCAGGCCTGAGCATCTGAGGTGGGAGAGCCGAGTTCAGGACATTGGACCACCAGAGACCTCCCAGCCCCACGTAACATCAATCAGTGAGAGCTCTCCCAGAGATCTCCGTCTCAACGCTAAGACCCAGCTCCACTCAACAAGCAGCAAGCTCCAGTGCTAGACACCCCATGCCAAATAACTAGCAAGACAGGAACACAACCCCATCCATTAGCAGAGAGGCTGCTTAAAATCATAATAAGTTCACAGACAACCCAAAACATACCACCAGACACAGTCCTGCCCACCAGAAAGACAATATCCAGACTCATCCACCAGAACACAGGCACCAGTCCCCTCCACCAGGAAGGTGACACAACCCACTGAATCAACCTTACCCACTGGGGACAGACACCAAAAACAACAGGAACTTTGAACTTGCAACCTGTGAAAAGGAGACCCCAAACACAGTAAGATAAGCAAAATGAGAAGACAGAGAAACACACAGCAGATGAAGGAGCAAGATAAAAACCCACCAGACCTAACAAATGAAGAGGAAATAGGCAGTCTACCTGAAAAAGAATTCAGAGTAATGATAGTAAAGATGATCCAAAATCTTACAAATAGAATGGAGAAAATACAAGAAACGTTTAACAAGGACCTAGAAGAAATAAGAGCAAACAAAAAATGATGAATAACACAATAAATGAAATTAAAAATTCTCTAGACGGAATCAATAGCGGAATAATTGAGGCAGAAGAACGGATAAGTGACCTGGAAGATAAAATAGTGGCAATAACTACTGCAGACTAAAGAATGAAAAGAATTGAGGACAGTCTCAGAGACCTCTGGGACAACATTAAACTTACCAACATTCGAATTCTAGGGGTCCCAGAAGAAGATGAGAAAAAGAAAGGGACTGAGAAAATATTTGAAGAGATTATAGTTGAAAACTTCCCTAATATGGGAAAGGAACTAGTCAGTCAAGTACAGAAAGCACAGAGAGGCCCATACAGAATAAATCCAAGGAGACACATGCCAAGACACATATTAATCAAACTATCAAAAATTAAATACAAAGAAAAAATATTAAAAGCAGCAAGGGAGAAGCAACAAATAACATAGAAGGGAATCCCCATAAGCTTAACAGCTGATCTTTCAGCAGAAATTCTGCAAGCCAGAAGGGAGTGGCAGGACATATTTACAGTGATGAAAGGGAAAAACTTACGACCAAGATTACTCTAGCCAGCAAGGACCTCATTCATATTCGACAGAGAAAATAAAACATTTATAGACAAGCAAAAGCTAAGAGAATTCAGCACCACCAAACCAGCTTTACAACAAATGTTAAAGGAACTTCTCTAGGCAGGAAACACAAGAGAAGGAAAAGACCAAAAACAAACCCAAAAACAATTAAGAAAATGGTAATAGGAACGTACATATCGATAATTACCTTAAATGTAAATGGATTAAATGCTCCAACCAAAAGACATGGACTGGCCGAATGAATACAAAAACAAAACCCATATATATGCTATCTGCAAGAGACCCACTACAGACCTCAGAATGCATACAGACTGAAAGTGAAGGGATGGAAAAAGATATTCCATGCAAATGGAAATCAAAAGAAAGTTGGAGTAGCAATTCTTATATCAGACAAAATAAACTTTAAAATAAAGACTATTATAAGAGACAAAGAAGGACACTACGTAATGATCAAGGGATCAATCCAAGAAGATATATCAATTGTAAACATTTATGCACCCAACATAGGAGCACCTCAATACATAAGGCAAATGCTAACTGCCATAAAAGGGGAAAGTGACAGTAACACAATCATAGTTGGGGACGTTAACACCCCACTTTCACCAATTAACAGATCATCCAAAACGAAAATAAATAAGGAAACACGAGCTTTAAATTACACATTAAACAACATGGATTTCATTGATATTTATAGGACATTCCATCCAAAAACAACAGAATACACTTTCCTCTCAAGTGCTCATGGAACATTCTCCAGGATAGATCATATCTTGGGTCACAACTCAAGCCTTGGTAAATTTAAGAAAATTGAAATCATATCAAGTATCTTTTCCTACCACAACCCTATGAGACTAGATATCAATTACAGGAAAAATCTTAAAAAATACAAACACATGGAGGCTAAACAATACACTACTAAATAACCAAGAGATCACTGAAGAAATCAAAGGGGAAATAAAAAAATACCAAGAAAAAAAAGACAATTAAAACACAACAACCCAAAACCTATGGGATGCAGCAAAGGCAGTTCTAAGAGGGAAGTTTATAGCAATACAATCCTACCTCAAGAAACAATAAAAATCTCAAATAAACAACCTAACCTTACACCGAAAGCAAATAGAGAAAGAAGAACAGAAAAACCCAAAGTTTGCAGAAGGAAAGAAATCATAAAGACCAGATCAGAAATAAATGAAAAAGAAAAGAAGGAAACAGTAGCAAAGATCAATAAAACTAAAAGCTGGTTCTTTGAGAAGATAAACAAAATTGATAAACCATTAGCCAGGGAGAAGACTCAAATCAACAGAATTAGAAATGAAAAAGGAGAAGTAACAACTGACACTGCGGAAACACAAAGGATCATGAGAGATTACTACAAGCAACTCTATGCCAATAAAATGGACGACCTGGAACAAACGGACAAATTCTTAGAAGAACACAACCTTCCAAGACTAAACCAGGAAGAAATAGAAAATATGAACAGACCAATCACAAGCACTGAAATTGAAACTATGATTAAAAATCTTCCAACAAACAAAAGCCCAGGACCAGATAACTTCACAGGTGAAGTCTATCAAACATTTAGAGAAGAGTTAACACCTATCCTTTTCAAACTCTTCCAAAATATAGCAGAGGGAGGAACACTCCCAAACTCATTCCACGAGGCCACCATCACTCTAACACCAAAACCAGACAAAGATGTCACAAAAAAATAAAACTACAGGCCAATATCACTGATGGACATAGATGCAAAAATCCTCAACAAAACACTAGCAAACAGAATCCAACAGCACATTAAAAGGATCATACACCATGATCAAGTGGGGTTTATCCCAGAAATGCAAGGATTCTTCAATATAGGCAAATCAATCAATGTGATACACCATATTAACAAATTGAAGGAGAAAAAACATATGATCTTCTCAATAGATGCAGAAAAAGCTTTCAACAAAATTCAATACCCGTTTATGATAAAAACTCTCCAGAAAGTAGGGATAGAGGGAACTTTCCTCAACATAATAAAGGCCATATATGACAAACCCACAGCCAACATCGTTCTCAACGGTGAAAAACTGAAACCATTTCCACTAAGATCAGGAACAAGACAAGGTTGCCCACTCTCACCACCATTATTCAACATAGTTTTGGAAGTTTTAGCCACAGCAATCAGAGAAGAAAAAGAAATAAAAGGAATCCAAATCAGAAAAGAAGTAAAACTGTCACTGTTTGCAGATGACACGATACTATACATAGAGAATCCTAAAGATACTACCAGAAAACTACTAGAGCTAATCAATGAATTTGATACAGTAGCAGGATACAAAATTAATGCACAGAAATTTCTTGCATTCCTATAAACTAATAATGAAAAATCTGAAAGAGAAGTCAAGGGAAACTCCCATTTACCATTGCAACAAAAAGAATAAAATACCTAGGAATAAACTTACCTAAGGAGACAAAAGACCTGTATGCAGAAAACTATAAGACACTGATGAAAGAAATTAAAGATCATACAAATAGATGGAGAGATATACCATGTCCTTGGATTGAAAGAATAAACATTGTGAAAATGACTATACTACCCAAAGCAATCTACAGATTCAATACAATCCCCAGCAAACTACCAATGGCATTTTTCACAGAACTAGAACAAAAAGTTTCACAATTTACATGGAAACACAAAAGACCCCGAATAGCCGAAGCAATCGAAGCAATCTTGAGAAAGAGAAACGGAGCTGGAGGAATCAGGCTCCCACACGTCAAATTATACTACAAAGCTATAGTAATCAAGACAGTATGGTACTGGCACAAAAACAGAAATACAGATCAATGGAACAGGATAGAAAGCCCAGAGATAAACCCACACACATGTGGTCACCTTATCTTTGATAAAGGGGCAAGAATATACAACGGAGAAAAGAGAGCCTCTTCAATAAGTAGTGCTGGGAAAACTGGACAGCTACATGTAAAAGAATGAAATTAGAACACTCCCTAACACCATACACAAAAATAAACTCAAAATGGATTAAACACCTAAATATAAGGCCAAACACTATAAAACTCTTAGAGGAATACATAGGCAGAACACTCTATGACATAAGTCACAGCAATATCCTTTTTGATCCACCTCCTAGAGAAATGGAAATAAAAACAAAATCAACAAATGGGACCTAATAAAACTTCAAAGCTTTTGCACAGCAAAGGAAACCGTAAACAAGACCAAAAGACAACCCTCAGAATGGGAGAAAATATTTGCAAATGAAGCAACTGACAAAGGATTAATCTCAAAAATATACAAGCAGCTCATGCAGCTCCATATCAAAAAAACAAACAACCCAATCCAAAAACGGGCAGAAGACCCATACAGACATTTCTCCAGAGAAGATATACAGATTGCTAACAAGCACATGAAAGAATGCTCAACGTCATTAATTATTAGAGAAATGTAAATCAAAACTATAATGAGATATCATCTCACACCAGTCAGAATGGCCGTCATCAAAAACTCTCCAAACAATAAATGCTGGAGAGGGTGTGGAGAAAAGGGAACCCTCTTGCACTGTTGGTGGGAATGTAAATTGACACAGCCACTATGGAAAACAGTATGGAAGTTCCTTAAAAAACCAAAAATAGAGCTACCATATTACCCAGCAATCCCATTACTGGGTATATACCCCAAGAAAACCATAATTCAAAAGTGTCATGTACCAAAAAGTTCATTGCAGCTCTATCTACAATAGCCAGGACATGGAAGCAACCTAAGTGTCCATCAACAGATGAATGGATAAAGAAGATGTGGCACCTATATACAATGGAATATTACTCAGCCATAAAAAGAAACGAAATTGAGTTATTTGTAGTGAGGTGGTTGGATCTAGAGTCTGTCATACAGAGTGAAGTAAGTCACAAAGAGAAAAACAAATACTGTATGCTAACACTTATATATGGAGTATAAAAAAAAAAAATGGTCATGAAGAGCCTAGGTGCAAGACAGCAATAGAGACACAGACCTACTAGAGAATGGACTTGAGGACATGGGGAGGGGAAAGGGTAAGTTGGGACAAAGTGAGAGAGTGGCATGGACATATATACACTACCAAATGCAAAATAGATAGTTAGTGGGAAGCAGACGCATAGCACAGGGAGATCAGCTCTGTGCTTTGTGACCACCTAGAGGGGTGGGATAGGGAGAGTGGGAGGGAGGGAGATGCAAGAGGGAAGAGATATGGGGATATATGTATATGTATAACTGAATCACTTTGTTATAAAGCAGAAACTAACACACCATTGTAAAACAATTATACTCCAATAAAGGTGTTAAAAAATAAAAGAGTCATATACCACAAGGTTCACTGCAGCTCTATTTACAATAGCCAGGACATGGAAGCAACCTACGTGTCCATCAACAGATGAATGGATAAAGAAGATGTGGCACATATACACAATGGAATATTACTCAGCCATAAAAAGAAACAAAATTGAGTTATTTGTAGTGAGGTGGATGGACCTAGAGTCTGTCGTACAGAGTGAAGTAAGTAAGAAAGAGAAAAACAGATACCATATGCTAACACATATATATGGAATCTAAAAAAAAAAAATGGTTCTGAAGAACCTAGGGGTAGGACAGGAATACAGATGCAGATGTAGAGAATGGACTTGAGGACACGGGGAGTGGGAAGGGTAAGCTGGGACAAAGTGAGACAGTGGCATGGACATATATACACTACCAAATGTAAATAGATAGCTAGCAGGAAGCAGCCGCATAGCACAGGGAGA
Organism: Monodon monoceros; assembly: GCF_005190385.1. NCBI lineage: Eukaryota > Metazoa > Chordata > Mammalia > Artiodactyla > Monodontidae > Monodon > Monodon monoceros. The sequence continues at coordinate 131,512,446 of NW_021703778.1, forward strand.
TCAGCTCGGTGCTTTGTGACCATCTAGAAGGGTGGGATAGGGAGGGTGGGAGGGAGACGCAAGAGGGAGGGCATATGGGGATATATGTATACATATAGCTGATTCACTTTGTTATACAGCAGAAACTAACACAACATTGTAAAGCAATTATACACTAATAAAGATGTTAGAAAAATGATTAGAAAGTAAAAAAATAATAATAGTAAAAATAAAATACACAATACAAGTAAAAAAAAAATTGTAACGTCCACTTGCTAGAATTTGGCAGTGTTAGTTGTTTGTTTAGCCAAAGCTTTACACGGTTTTTATGATGAGAATATCTCTGGTTCTTGTTCTCTGATGAACTCCTCCACCTCTTTATTCCTTCTCAAAACATTGCATTTTTCAGACAAACTAACAGAGATTGACTTCAAACCATGATCTTTAGATAGTGGGACCAAACACCCAGAACATGTTCAGTTCATACCTGTTGTCCCATTAGATTAATAATAGCACTCCCAGTCACTCAACAAGTGTCTCTGGATAAAGCATACAGTCATCCTGCATATATATTTATATACATGAATATGGAAAGATGTCAAAACTATGATTGGGGAAAAAATCAAGTCACCTAATAGCGTGTAAAGTATAATCCCATTTGTGTAAAAAAATTCAAATATGTGTGCTTAAAAATATGTATGTAGACCAACGCTCTGTGGTGACCTAAATGGGAAGGAAATCCATAAGAGAGGGGATATATGTATACGTAGAGCTAATTCACTTTCCTGTACAGCAGAAAGAACTAACACAACATTGTAAAGCAACTATACTCCAATAAAAATTAATTTTTTAAAAAAGTTGAAGGTGTTCATTGCCGATGTATGTAGAAAATTGATGAAAGAAACTTTGCAATGAATACTTTGAAGAAATGAGAATTGAGGGTGGGAGATGGTGAAGGGTTATTTTTTTTTGTCGGTCTATTTGATCTCTTACAATTAGCATGAATTTATTTTATAATAATAAAAAAGAATGATCAAGGGATTGAAGGTTTAGAATTCCTGTGATGCAAAGGGGTGCTAAGGTTTCTTACCAAGGTTAGTATTTCATCAACTTATTTACCTGCCCCAAATGGTGACGACCGAAGAGTATGTAGCAGCAGTCTGTACCATGAAATATATGATTGAGAACTACCTCTGCTGGCCCCAACCCCCATATTCTGTCCTCTTTCTCTCCTCTTACATGGGTAAGAGAGAAAAAAATAAGGTACATAAAGGAAGAAGAATAAAATTCACTGGTAAATCTAAAGAATAGTGACACGATGGGCTTGAACCCATCTGGGGTAGGTCTTCTGCCGGGCAGTTCCCAAGACCAGCCTTCATTTCTCTCTCCCTTCCTGCCTACTTCTCTGCTCAAGATACACGTGCAACTTGACTTTTCTCTGGCTACAATTATGGACAGCATATAATAAAATGTGTCACACTCACAGCTGAATAGAAATCATGGATGTAGATTAAACAGAAGCTCTGCGTTTCTGATGCAATACAGATTTCATCCTCTCTACCATGGGAAAATGACATTCCCCCATTTCCCTGCTGGTATCGACCTCAGAAGGTCAATGAAGCAAAGTTCTTTCCTATTACTTTTGGATTTTAGTGCAGTAAGTTTGGTATCTCATTCAAAGACCCCACAGATTGTTAGGTTCCCTACAGCACAGAGCCCCTAAGCTGTGGGGTGAATAAAGCTAGTTACTTGGTCTCCTTGTTTAATCAGTGAGATACCTTTCCCTCTTGTATGCTGCTTCTTCTCTTACTAAAAATAAGAGAACAACACTGATGCCAGTCGGTTGAGTGGCTAAGTCAGCCAAGAAGGGTTTGACAGAAGATTCCTTTCTGCTCTGGCACATCGCCATTTATTTGAAAAGGTAGCTGGAGAGCATCTCTTCATTGAAATCAATGCAGATTGCTTAACACAGATTTTGACAAAATGAAACAAAACCAAATGGGAAAAAAAACTTAGGGGATTTTAGACCTAGATAATCAATCGACATACATATTTTTTAAGCACACATATTTGAATTTTTTTACACAAATGCTGCTAAAACCTTCCTTTTAAAATTGCATTAAGGACAAAGCACAACATGAATCAGGAAGAAATTGCAGCAATTCTCTCTCCTTGAGTGCACCTGAAGCAAGAAATAAAGTCTTGGCATGAAAAGATAATTAAAACACCTTAACAATTTGAGCAGAATAGGTTTGTTTAAAGAACATGATATTTTGCCCCAGTCACTAGGGGTTTACCCTCACTCTTCATCTGTATTACTTTTTTATTTCTATAAATTTAAAGCAAAGTCCACTTGCATGAATTATGAGGGTCACTGATGCATTCTGACAAAATAATCAACAAAGAAGATGAATTTAATGGGTGGGAGCCTTCATGGCCAAGTCCCAAGTGAGCCAGGCTCCATGCTTTGAGGCTTTAGGGTGCCCTTATTAACCAATTTTCAGTGAGGCTCAAGCCTACAAAAAAAACCTTCCTTCCCTCCTGCTTTTCCTTTAGGAAGACCTTTTCTTTTTCCCACCCAAGACACACAGTAGTCTTGACCCGCAACTTCACAGGCCGGTCCATCTGCCAGAATGCAAACATTCACCTGAGCAAGATTTTCCTAACAGGGACATCCATCCTCCATCTGCTTTCACTGCCCGGCCAGGGTCACACTCATACACTTCATGAAGAATCTTGGCACACAGTTACACTTGAAATGAGAAGATTCCCGAGACATGGAAATTATTATCATATCACCTCTTACCAGACACTGCAGTGACGCTTTTCTTTGCTTAAATCACCACGTCTGCACAGAAACCGAGCCGGATGCTCCCGGGATCTCTGTTGCCCTCTAGTTAGTTGTTGGATGTGTTTGATCACTGCAAGCAACTCTTAAGCGATGAAAATGCTGTTCAAGCACCGCAGCAGAAAAACACAAGCTGGTCTCAATTTTCTCTTGGGGTCAATATGTTTCAGGTGGGCTTTTCCCAGTTTCAGCCCTCCCTCCATAGATTGTTGTGGAGTGCTGGGGAAGATCATGTTGCTACAACTCCCCTAACTCCTGCCTCTGCCACGGGGGCCTGATGAAGATTGTATCAGTGGCAGGCTGGCCTCTAGACCCTGAGGCGACAGGTGGGGATATTTCCCCTGCCATTCTCTCCCTCACTCACTCTGAAGTCACACTGGCCTCCTTTCTGTTCCTCAGACACCCAAAGCTTGTTCCCACCTCATGGCCTTTGGAACGCTCTGCCCCCAGCTGGTCTCATGACCGGCTTCTGGTTACTTGGATCTCGGCTCAGACGGCATCTCCTCAGGGAAGCCATCCTTGCTCACCCATCTAAACAAGCAATCCCCACTTCTTGGGTTAAGTATCCCAGAAGCAAACCCTGAGATGCGGGTTCACATTCAGGTGATTTGTTAGGGATGCACCACCTGGGGAAACCAGTGAGGGAGGGGCAGGGACACAGGATGAGACATCAGAACAAGCCAGCCGAGGGTGTGAATTGAGGCAGAGTCCCAGCCTCAGCCTGATCCCACAGGAGCTCTGGTGTCAATTAGGCCTGAGAGTTTGCCTGGACTCATTGCAAGGGAGCTGGGCTTGCACACCCCTGCACCGGTCAGTCATTGGGTAAAGCTGGCAGGAGAAGAGTCATGTGAACAGAAACGCCCAGCACTCCTAGCTCTTGCACCTGCCTATGAAGTGGCTCCAGCAACACAAAGGCAGACCTTTGAAGAGAGTCCCAGGTGCAGGCTGTGTGAGGGCAAATGCTCAGAAGCAGGGCATGGGCACACAGACCCAGCAAATGCACCAACGGCATCCACTTACCTTCCAACCCCATGATTCTCAAATACACAGCCTTGCTTTATTTTCTTAAGTGCCCTTAGCACTATCTGAGATTCTCTTGTTTATAAACATGTTTACTTACTGTCTGTCTTCCCAGCTAGAAAACGGTCTCCATGAGAACAAAAATCCATATCTGTCTTGTTCACTGCCCACCCCCAGGGGTAGAACCAGTGCCTGGAACACAGAGGATGCTCAACAAATATTTGTTGAATAAATGAATGAACCAGGCTGACACACTCTGACATGCTACACAACAGCCTGGGACCCAGAGGAGGCACTAACCCTTGGACTCTGTCCTGGAAGTCAGAGGGAAACTGAGATAGAGTGAAATAAGCACAGGATCTGGAGTCCATAAACTTGGCTTTAGTAGCCATGTGAACTCAGGCAAGTGAGGCCGCTATGCCTCCTTGGCCCCAGTTTTCTCAGGTGTATAGTAAAGGCGAGTGTCTACAGACTTAACTACAAGGATGTTTGTCACACTGTTGTTGTTTATTACAGCTAATCATTGGAAAGAGCCTGAACATTCAACGCTGGGAGATTAATCATACCCACACAATAAAATACAAAAGAAACCACAGAAATGATGCCATGAAAATACTATTTAATGACATGCAAAGATTTCCAAAATATATTATTAGGTGACATAACAGTGGACTCCAAAACAGTATATACAGTACAACTCTATCTTAATGTATTTTTAATATACATTAAAAAACTAGAAGAATATACATTCAAATATTTATAGTGGAGTGAGTGGAGAGATGATGGGTTATTTTTAGTTCCTCCTTTCATCTTGTCTATGTTTTCTAAACTTTTCAAAGTGAAGTATATTACTTTTGTAAGTAGAGAAAGTTATTTCCTTAATTGCTTTTTTATAATACCAAAATAATCTCCAAGCACTGTTCCAACCTTGTTTATTCTTAGGAGGACAGTTTGTGATGCTGTGGAAAGAACATGAGACAGGTTCTAGTTCACCCTCTGATCCCTGTTAACCAAGTTGCAGGGGGAAGGGTGATGGGGAGGGTGGACAGTGGTTAGGAAACTTTGAAACATTCATCTCTCTGGGTTCAGCTTCCTCATCGGTAAAATCAGCAAGTCTAACAGATGTTGCCTTCAGAACACGAAGATGTACATTGCATAAAAGAGCAAGCAGTACACATGTTATGTCCCACAGTTCACTCTCCCGGCATAGAGGGATTACTGGCTCTTTGGATTTGGACTTAGTCATTCTGGCTGACTCTGTTACAGTAAGTACATAGTAAGAACTCCTGGTCAGAAGGACCCCACGGGATGAGGCATTCTAAGCACCTGTCACCTGCTTGAACACAGCAGTAAAATGTTTGTTGTCCCCTAATGGGGCCAGGTCCTCCCTAAAAGCTCCCTCATGGGAAACCAATAGCAGAGCTGTTGCTCTTACTTGATAAATTTGTGACTGAGAGTTGAGTGCAGAAAGTCTGAGGCTGATAATTAATCACCTCTTTTTCTTCTCTGACTTCTGAACCAACTAAGAAAGAGACAGAAAAATAATGGAGGATCAACTTGTCAGTCTGATTACTCACCAGCTTGATTACTGATATGGAGAAGAGAACTGGGGTCTGGAGTCACAACTGGGCTTTGAATCCTTTTCCCTGAGCATTGAATTACCAACCCCTAACCATAGAGACACAGTGCCCCAAGGGGAGCAGTCTACAGGAAGGAGCGGCAAGACGTGCTTCCGAAGGAGAAAAGGGAGACTTGGCCCACGATTCACACCCACTTCCCAGTCTCAACAACCATATAGGATTGGGGAGGAGTGAGTGAGGGTGATAGAGAGAAGGTTAGAACTTACCTTTCCATTATTTTCCTTCTTGGAGTCAGATGTTCCTTCTTGAAATAGAAGGTAATCTCCCCAAGGATTTCTCTATTTTGTTCACTGCTGAGTCCCAAGTCCATAGATCTCAGTAAATACCCACTGAAGAATGAATGAATAGAAACATGAGAACTAGGGAATAGGATTTTCCCTAACAGTAAGTTGTTTGAAATTATTTCTACAGCTCAACGAGCTATCCATTTGTTCAATTGAAAGTACTAGATATAAAAGAGCGGCATTGTCTGTCCTTGTTGAAGGGGGCCTTGGTGGCTTAAAAGAGTGGTCAAAGCACCCAGTACACACACTGAGGGGTCTTGGAGAGACTGTAGGAAGAAACTCATTTCACCCCAAGCCATTAAACTGGGTTCTACTTCAGGATTAGGCAAAAGATAACAAGTTATCAAATCTTCCAGACCCCACTTTTCTCATACACAAAATGGCCCCTACTAGTTTTACCTTTCTTAGAGTCTAGATAACAAAGACTAAGAATGGGTATTCGTAGAGTGGTGTACCTATCCAATCAGTTCTAGGGTTCATATCCTTACAGTTCAGGTGGTGTCCTATTTATTGTTATTACTAATACTTTACCATGTCCATATATACTGTTTCTTCCAGGGATTTAAACCAACTGAACAAATTTCTGTACAATCATAATAATTACTAATTCATTCCTGTATTCCAAATGCTTTGCGCTAGTTTCACGAAGAAAAAAAATCCAATCTAAAATTAGGATTTTGATTTTGAAAGTAATGATATTAAAGCCAATTCTTAATATCAAAAACTGATTTAGAAATAAGTTTGAATTAAATCAGCAGTATGTGTACTTGGAAAAAATGTGGAGAACTATGAAAGCATCTCTGCAAAGATCTGTATATTAAGTTTCAATTTTGTTCTTTACTGTATCTCTGAATTACAGACATGCTGAATGCAGACCTCAATTTCAAAGGACCATTTTTAAACTTAAAGAACATGACAATGAAACTACCAGCTAGAAGTAGGCATGGATCAGATGTATTTTTCTTTATAAAGGCTGTTACAGCCAGACAACGGGGATGAGGCTACAGAGACAGAGTTTAAAGCTCTTATAGAATATAGGCATATTTATAATGGTGTCCTCCAAGTCAATATTCTAAATCAGTTGGAAAACATCCTGCGATGTGACTTTTATGACCCAGAAAATAGCTCCCATCTCTAACCCTTCTGCAAATACTGACAGCTCCATTGGTTCAGATCTTCTTTCATTACATTAGACCAGTGTCTCTCAGTTAGGGGGGGGATTTTGAGTCTCTCCTTCCCCAGGGGACATTTGGCAATGTCTGGGATATTTTTTGGTTTTTAGAAATAGGGGAGGGTGTGCTCCTGGCATCTGGAATAGAGGCCAGGGATGCTGCTAAGCATCCTACAATGCACAGGACAGTCCCCTACAACAAAGAATTATCTTTCCCAACGTGTCAATAATGCCATGATTGGGAAACTCTGCACTAGACTCTTTTTTTTTTATAATTTTTTTTAAATTAATTAGATTATTTATTTTTGGCTGCGTTGGGTCTTCGTTGCTGCGCGTGGGCTTTCTCTAGTTGCGGCAAGCCGGGGCTACTCTTCATTGCGGTGTGTGGGCTTTTCATTGCGGTGGCTTCTCTGTTGCGGAGCACGGGCTCTAGGCGTGCAGGCTTCAGTAGTTGTGGCACGCAGGCTCAGTAGTTGTGGCTCACGGGCTTAGTTGCTCCGTGGCATGTGGGATCTTCCCGGACCAGGGCTTGAACCCGTGTCCCCTGCATTGGCAGGTGGATTCTTAACCACTGCGCTACCAGGGAAGCCCTGCACTAGACTCTTAATATTGAGCAATCTTCTGGATCTCTGCTGTGGAATGACTATGGGGAGATCCATGGAAGAAATACGTCTTCTGTTGAGCCTTCAAAAGATGGGCGTGATTTGGGTAAGTGGAGGGCCATTCCAGGCGGAAATTTCAATGGAGAAAAGGGGGTCCATATGCAGGCACATACTTGCAATGTTGAAGGAACACTGTTCAAGCCATCCTATCTTAAACGGAGAGCCCATATTGAGATATGATAAGACATGACACAGTGATGCTGGATTTGGGAAGACCTTAAGTGTATAACATTAAAGAATTGAGCTCTACCCTTATATTTAGTAGTGCAAAATTGACACCTCTAAAGTAGGAAATGAATATATATTTTACCCACTTTTGAAATGCAGCTGCCCTGAACCAGGTCCAGGAAATTCAGAATGTGTAGTCCAGTTTAGATTTGAAAAGACAGAAGACAGAAAGATCACTTACTAGTTTATCATAAATAACCAAATATACGAGCCCAAATGATAGTAGTGACGGCAGAATTAAAAGAAAGGGACAAGAAGAAAAGGAGATAAGAAGAAAAGAAAAAAAAGAATGAAAGATTTGGCTCTTCCTCTGGGAGTTTGGTGATGATGGTAAATGAAGGAATTCGGAGATGGGAAGCTGGGACTCTGAGAACCAGGAATATACTGAAGCTGAAGGTCTGGGCAGGAGGGGGGGGTCAACAACCAGACAGGTGATAAAGGGTAAAGAAGTGCATCTGAGTCAGAAATCAGAGAAATGCATCATCACGTCAGATCCTAGCTAGGCAGACAGCAATAAATTATCGTCTCCCCAACAGCACATGCACATTCTTCCTTCGGAACCTTTTCCCATTAAATTCTCATTTGTAATGCTCTCTCCGCTCTCTCTCCACTTCCCAGTAAGACCCACCTTGGAGGCCAGCTAAAGAAAGACAAATCTTTCGTATTGATACTCTCCTTGTCACCGCAGAGCAAGAATACAGAAGACGGTCCAATATTCAATCTTGCATGGTACAAAAAGACATGAGCCTGAGGAGACATGAATATTTACAGATGAGAGATACAGCCTAGAACACTGTAGAGCAGGCAGGGGCAGAAATCCAGCAGCCAAACAGTTCAATACTAAGAAAACCCAGATGCCAAAGACAGGCAGCCAGGGAACTCTCAAGCTGACAGAGGGGAAAACAAAAGGGTACAATAGGAGGTCATGTTTAGTGACAAACAGGGGAAAAAATGTTAAGAGGAGTGTGGTGAACAGTCCAGTGGGATGCTGTGGTCTGCTTGAGAACATGAGCTGCAGAGTCATACAGACGAGGCTCAGAGACAGCTCCCTGGTCCACTTACTGTGAGATCACCAGCACCTCACTTAACTTTCCAGAGCCTGTTTGCTGCGCTGTAAAACGGAGAAAAATACGTCCGCCTCACCGGACTGTTGTGGTTACGTAAGATGACTGATGAGATGAGATGTGACTAAATGAAATCAAATGATACATGTGCAGCTGGAAAAATGTTTCAAATTTATTAAGGTGATTTTCTCTTTTGCCTTTGATGACACAGCCTTTGTCCTAATCCACTGCTTCTCAAATTTTGATGTTCACACTTACCACCTGAAGATTTTGTTAAAGTGCAGATTCTGGTTCAGTGGAACTGGGTAGAGTCTACATTACACACTCCTGACAAACTCTGCTAGAGATGCTGCTGCTGCATAGATCACACTTTAGCAGCAAGACTGCAGGGTGCCCGAGGCATTCGACTGATGGAGATTTGTTGCAGGTGAAGGTTTGTGACAGAAGGGATGCAAAAGTAAGACTGAGATAATATTCAACTTCTGTTCTTCAAAACTAGGATTCTGCAACAAGACCGTAGATGTGTAAGCAGGTTCAGGACTAGACCCTAGTTTTATGTAAATGGCGTCCAGATTAAAGAGGAAGGGGAGACAGCCAACTTCATTCCAGGCCCAGAGGATTGTGGGAAGAGGAAGCTGGAGGGGAGTAGCAGAGCAAAGTGGGGACATGCATGCTTCAGGACTCCTCTCTCCGGGCTTTACCCCAGAGAAGGAGAGGTGCATCCAATGAATGAGGGTAGTACTGAGGGAAAGATTTAGCTTTCCCAAGCTGCTCTGGAATTCCATGTTGCTTTGGTAGGTTTCTACGACAGCTGAGATTCTGCCTTGGAAGCTATCCAGGGAGGATCTCCATGACAGTGGTGAAAAACTCCAAAGCCGACCTCCTGAGCTGGGACCAAATGGGGGTTACAGCAGATCTCAAAGGAGTTTCTCAATCAGCTAGACTGGAGGGAGACTAAGTCAGCCAGGGAAAAGGACCACAGGCTGCCCAGGGCAAGAGAGAACAGCCACAGACTTTAGCCACCTATGTCACCAGATCAAACAGGTGGACAAGGGACATTGGCCAGGAGGCCAGAAGAGAAAAGGACATCCCCTGTAAGGACCCTGGTTCTTCCATGTTGCCCTGGGGTTATGGAAAGCTGCCCCTCCCTGCATATCCCTAGAAAAGGAGCAGCAGAGGGAGAGAGGTTCTCTGAGAAGCTGAGCATTTTAATCCAACAAGGACTCCATGCTACCTAAGGGAACTATTTAATTGGACGAAGTCTGAGATTGATTTGGACAGTTAAATCATTTGAGTTGGGGCTTGAAAAGAAGGCCAAACTTCTTAGAGATAAAACAAAGATATTACATTTTTCTCTAAACAACCAAGTTATACAGTGAGTTAAGTTTACAACCACACTACAAATATATAAAGTACTTAGCAACGTGTCTGCCATATAGAAAGTGATCAATAAACAGTAACTAGGTTAAACAGGTTAAGTAAGAACTAAGAAAAGGCCACTGGATCTGCCAGTTAAGAAGCTATCATTCCCTTTAGAGAGAGCAGTTTCAGCAAATGATGGGGATGAAAAGTAGCCACAGAGGATGCTCATTCTGACCATGAAAGCCATTATGGCCAACATTCTACAACACTCAGCACAGCTTTCCTTTTATGTAGAGACCAGAAGGGGTGTGAATTGAGTAAAGATGAAGTCTGACCTTCCCAGGTCAAGGCTCAGGATTATCATCCACTGAGTGGAAGTAACCCTTAAGGGAGTTTAAATCCTATTTCCGGAAATTGGCTCCAAAGCAATTTTCTTGATGAAATGGGTTTTTTGCTAAGTGTGAGATGGCAGATAAATATGAAAAAATGTTACATATTCCAAAGCGATAGCCAAGAATTCTACCTTTAAAAACAATCCTTAAAAGATTAGTTCATTCTACTTACCCCAAAATTGTGGTTTTAAAGACGAGGCTTGCACCACCCCACAGTCTTGATTTTCTCAAAGCTCTCTCATCTTTCTTATCTCAGATAAAGGCTGCTTTCGCACATGCTCCCAGGCATAGAGGTTTTCTGATGACCAGTCCATAGTTCTGCTACCTCTCCCTGAGCGGTGCAGGTCATTTATTCATCAACAGAGTAGTCACTCCTAGAGAAATTGTGAAATAGGGAGGCTGGTCCTACCACCACACTTATCTCTCTGGGATCATGCAAGCTCATTTTGCCATCTTTCCAACCTCACCAATACACAAAGCCCTCAGTCCGTCCCATGATTGCCTAGGTGTCTCCTCTCCCAAATTCTCTTACACAACTGCTCCCCTTCCCCAAACTGCACCCAAGCCTGCCCTTATCTTTCTTTTCTTTCTCCTCCTCTCAAAATTGACTAGTCCTTTGTTCTGTGATCTCAGGTCCCACTCCCTTCCAGGGACAAGCTGATAATGTCTTTCAGATGACCTGGCATCATTATTCATAAATAGCTTTGGTTACCTTGTCAAAATACATAATATCACATGAAAAGATGCTGAGCATGATTATTCATAAGGAAAATGCAAATCAAAACCACAGTGAGATACCACCTCATACCTACTAAGATGATTATCATCAAAAATGTGGAAAATAACAAGGATAACAAGTGGTGGCGAGGATGTAGAGATTGGAACCCTTGTACATTGCTGCTAGGAATCTAAAATGTTGCAGCTACTGTGCAAAACAGTTTGGCAGCTCTTCAAAAATTTAAACATAGAATTACAATATGACTCAGCAATTCCACTCCTAAATATATAACCAAAAGAATTGAAAATAGGTACTCAAACTAGTACTTGTACACAAATATTCAAAGAAACAATATTTACAATAGCTGAAAGGTGGAAACACGCAAATGTCCACCAACAAATGAATGGATAAACAAATGGTGTTATATCCATACAATAGAATACTGTTCAGCTGTTAAAAAAAAACAAACGTGAAGCACTGATACAGGCTGCAACAATGTGGATGAACCTTGGAAACATTACACTAAGTCAAAGAAGCCAGACACAAAACTCACATATTGTATGATTTCATTGGTATGAAATATTCAGAATAGGTAAATAGAGACAGACAGCAGAGGGGAGTCTGGGGGAAAAGCAGGGTAAGGAGTAACTGCTTAAAGACATGAGGTTTTACTTTGGAGCGACAGAAGTGTTTTGGAACTTGATAGAGGTAATGGTTACACAATACTGTGTATGTACTAAACACCACTGGATTGTTCACTTTAAAATGGTTAATTTTTGAGTTATTTGTAGTGAGGTGGATGGACCTAGAGTCTGTCATACAGAGTGAAGTAAGTCAGAAAGAGAAAAACAAATACCGTATGCTAACACATATATATATGAAATCTAAAAAAAAAAAAAAAAATGGTCATGAAGAACCTAGGGGCAAGACGGGAATAAAGACACAGACCTACTAGAGAATGGACTTGAGGATATGGGGAGGGGGAAGGGTAAGCTGTGACAAAGTGAGAGTGGCATGGACATATATACACTACCAAACATAAAATAGATAGCTAGTGGGAAGCAGCCACATAACACAGGGAGATCAGCTCGGTGCTTTGTGACCACCTAGAGGGGTGGGATAGGGAGGGCTGGAGGGAGGGAGACGCAAGAGGGAAGAGATATGGGGACATAGGTATATGTATAACTGATTCACTTTGTTATAAAGTAGAAACTAACACACCATTGTAAAGCAATTATACTCCAATAAAGATGTTTTAAAAAATAAATAAATAAAATGGTTAATTTTACATTAGGTGAATTTCACCTCAATTTGTTAAAAAATGCTCATGTGAGCTTAAGACCATTAAAATGCAACCCAGAGCAAGAATACACGGCCTATAAACATCTTGAGAATAGAGGTTATATCTCATATGATAATTTTTTTTTTAATACGCTGAGGCACTCTGGTCTATATTGCTTCTTTTTGCCTTGCAGAAAGAATTACCATGACCTCAGTTCCTGCTGCAGCCGCCAACAGTTTTTGCATACCACTGACAATATTAAAGACACCACGTACGGGAACTGAGTGCCATTTTCAAGTTACCTAACTGTCGTCTATACAGCTATTTACTGAAGACTTCGGCAAAGAGCAGTGGGATTCTCACCCTATTCCTGATGTGATTTTTAATTTCCCGCTATTCTCCAATCTCCTTTCATTAAGTCCACTCCTCCCATGCACGAGTTTGTACCCTTCCCAAAAGGAGAGACCTGATGTCACGTGCTGTGATATCTATGATTTTTCCTGCTCCTGTATTTCTTTCTTTCTCTGTTGTAGCTAATAGCTTCACCGCATGGTGCTTCAGCCTGGCAAACAGCAGTGCCCGTTCCAGTGAGCTTCCTCTCTGTCCCGCTCACGCTGCCCTGGGTTACTGCAGTTTGCATGATGCAGCAGGATTCTTCCCCATCCTGCCACTTCCCCGGCTCCTCTTCTTTCCCCGCTGCCTCTGCACATCCCAGAGTTGGGTGTCCCAGCCCCAGTGTCTGTATGGACCATAGACAGACCCAGATGAGCTTCTTCCCTAACATTAACTACCAATGCTGGTTTTGATTCTTAAATCTTGGGAAAGTGCCAGATTTGCTGAAGGATATTGGGGACGTGAATATCCCCAGTGGTTCTTCCTGTCATGGAGTCCTTGGTAGCAACTCCCTTCTTCCTTCCCTCTGGGCCTTACTTCCCTTCTGAGAGGGAACTGACGATAGGTTCATAAACACCTGGTTTCTTTCTACTCTCCTGGACACACCGATGGGCAAGTCAACAGGCAGCTACCACACTCACGATGGCTCCAGCACATGACTCAGCACATTTCCTCTGATGCACAGCTCACTCCCCTCCCCAGATGAGCTCAAGGTACATTGTCCTCTGCACAGACATCCCCCAAGCTCCGCCCGCACCAGTTTCTGTCTCACTCTTGTGGTGGCTGCAAAGTCAACACTGTTTTTGTTCCTCCAGAGTCATCCCAGTGTCGCCAAGTACCAGGCTACCAATGCTCGTTCTTCTACCTCTACTGATGCAAGTATTCGATTTCTACCAAGAAAACATGAACACAAATATTCCCAGATATCCATAACCACAAACAAAGCCTCTTATCAGTGACCTTTCACATGCATACATATGAGTTAGCCCAGTAATTTCTCCCACGTTGAAAATATAGCTTTTCTTCCTGAATAGTCCTATCAAGCTCTCCCATTCTTGACAAACTTTTACGTATTTCTTGTTTCCTAATAAAAAGTATCCAAACTTTCCCCCATCCCCACTGCTTGCATTTCCCTCACTCCTCTCTTCTTAATCAGGGCTGCCTACCTTCTCATCTCACATTCATTATTTACTCTCCAAAACTGTGCTTTTTGAGGCTTTTACAACACACCACCCAGCTAAGGTGGCCACTTGCTGAAAGCCATGCATCTACAAATAGGTCATGAGTTCACGAATTTCCAGAGAGAACAGTCCAGAGACCATAAAGCTACTATTTCTGCTTTGAGTGAATGAATTGTGAATTCCCACTGTGATACAAAAGGATGATTAAGAGGCAGCTGTTGTCATCACGGTCCCTTCAGTAGGTGAGAAAACTGGGGTTCAGATAAATGAAGTGCATTGTCCAGATGTTCAGAGCTGATAAATGGCCGACTGGACCTCAACCCCCAGGCTGTGGACATAACCATGATGCCATCCTGCCATTATAGTCAAGTTTTCCTGCCCCAATTGCAGCCTCACCAACGAGGCTGTCGCTAGTAATTTGGCTTCCTTTCTGGCTTTCCTCAAGGTTTAGAATCTACTAAGCAGCCAAAAAGAATATTGGACTACATTTGACCACTACATTTCTCTCTCTGAATTAACAAACTGGCATCTTCTAAATTAAAGGAACAGAAAGTCGATTTATCCTAATCTTTACAACTTTTCCAAAGTATTTCTGCCCATTGACATCCAAGACAAATGAGTTTTACTTCAAAGTCTTTTTTTAAATTTAATTTTATTTTTTTTATACAGCAGGTTCTTATTAGTTATCCAATTTATACATTAGCGTATATATGTCAAAGTCTCACCATATTCCTAAGCTCTTTTTGTATGTGTTCTAGTAATTCCTCGCTGCAATATGGTATTTAGTCATTCCTTGTTACACTGCTGTATACATTGGAGTAATGAACGCTGGGTACCACAGCAGCTCTGAATTACAAAGGCTTATTTCTCTCACATAGGATGGTATGATGCAGAGCCCACCTGCTCTCCATCCTGTAGCTACTACATCTGGAATTTGTGACCTTCGAGCTCGCCACATGCATATATTTAAGGACCAGGCCTCAGAGCAGCTTGAATCATTTCCAACAATATTCCATTGGCCAGAACCTAATAACCGGACCCCCAAACATACAAGGGAGGCAGGAAAATGTACAGAAGCACATGGATATTTGAGTACAGACTCTGCTATAACACTTCATTTATGTTGAGCACAGAAAATTGAAAGATACAAGGAAAGAATAAAAAAGAAAAAATCTCTAATCTTAAATCTCATTCACTGAGACTGTTAAATTTTCCAGGCATTTGTATATTTATATATAGATACAGATATATAAAGGATAGAGAGAAAGAGAGATGGTATCACATCAAACACAAGCTCTTTTTTTTAAACATCTTTATTGGAGTATAATTGCTTTACAATGGTGTGTTAGTTTCTGCTTTATAACAAAGTGAATCAGCTGTACATATACATATATACCCATATCTCCTCCCTCTTGCATCTCCCTCCCACCCTCCCAATCCCACCCCTCTAGATGGTCACCAAGCACGGAGCTGATCTCCCTGTGCTATGCGACTGCTTCCACTAGCTAGCTATTTTACATTTGGTAGTGTATATATGTCCATGCCACTCTCTCACTTCGTCCCAGCTTACCCTTCCCCCTCCCCGTGTCCTCAAGTCCATTCTCTATGTTTACATCTTTATTCCTGTCCTGCCCCTAGGTTCTTCAGAACCTTTTTTTTTTTTTTTAGATTCCATGTATATGTGTTAGCATATGGTATTTGTTTCTCTCTTTCTGACTTACTGCACTCTGTATGACAGACTCTAGGTCCATCCACCTCACTACACATAACTCAATTTCATTTCTTTTTATGGCTGAGTATATTCCATTGTATATATGTGCCACATCTTCTTTATCCATTCATCTGTCGATGGATACTTAGGTTGCATCCATGTCCTGGCTATTGTAAATAGAGCTACAATGAATATTGTGGTACATGACTCTTTTTGAATTATGGCTTTCCCAGGGTATATGACAAGTAGTGGGATTGCTGGGTCGTATGGTAGTTCTATTTGTAGTTTTTTAAGGAACCTCCATACTGTTCTCCATAGTGGCTGTATCAATTTACATTCCCACCAACAGTGCAAGAGGGTTCACTTTTCTCCACACCCTCTCCAGCATTTATTGTTTGTAGATTTTTTGATGATGGCCATTCTGACTGGTGTGAGGTGATACCTCATTGTAGTTTTGATTTGCATTTCTCTAATGATTAATGATGTTGAGCATTCTTTCATGTGTTTGTTGGCAATCTCTATATCTTCTTTGGAGAAACGTTTATTTAGACCTTCTGCCCATTTTTGGATTGGGTTGTTTTTTTGATATTGGGCTGCATGAGCTGCTTGTAAATTTTGGAGATTAATCCTTTGTCAGTTGCTTCATTTGCAAATATTTTCTCCCATTCTGAGGGTTATCTTTTTGTCTTGTTTATGGTTTCCTTTGCTGTGCAAAAGCTTTGAAGTTTCATTAGGTCCCATTTGTTTATTTTTGTTTTTATTTCCATTTCTCTAGGAGGTGGGTCATGCTGTGATTTATGTCATAGAGAAACACACGCTTTTGGATAGTTTGATATCATCCCACAGGTCTGTGAGGCTTTGTTCAATGGAGCAATGTATATATTGGTATGAGAAATGTTTTGTTAAAAAAAACAGGCTATGTTTATATATAAATATATATATATATATATATATATCCATATGGGATATTGATAAAATAGGCTGTTTTTTAACAAAACATCTCCCATATCAACGTATACATCAACATCACTCCATCAAAATTATTTATTTATTTATTTATTTATTTATTTTTGGCTGCGTTGGGTCTTCGTTGCTGCACACGGGCTTTCTCTAGCTGTGGTGAGCAGGGGCTACTCTTTGTTGTGGTGTGTGGGCTTCTCATTGCGGTGGCTTCTCTTGTGGCAGAGCACAGGCTCTAGGCACATGGGCTTCAGTAGTTGTGGCACACTGGCTTAGTTGCTCCACGGCATGTGGGATCTTCCCAGACCAGGGCTTGAACCCGTGTCCCCTGCATTAGGCAGGCGGATTCTTAACCACTGTGCCACCAGGGAAGCCCCCAAATTCTTAATTACCATATAACCTTCCATTTTATAGTTATCCCATAATTTGTTTAAGCATTTCCCTGTTATTTCCCATTTAAATTTTTGCCAATTTTTTTTTTTTTTTACTGTTATGGACGATACTATATAAGCATCCTTATAAATACACACACCTTTGGGAACTTGTTACATTAGGTTAAACCCCTAGAAATAGAATTGCTTGGCCAAAATATATTTAGGTTAGATGCTCATTATACATATTGCTGAACAGCCCCATACAAAAGTTATACTGATTTACACTCCTTTATAACTTTTAAATCATTTCAACCTGTTATGGCCCTATGCTCTATGAATGTTTTGTGACTTTGTGACAATGGCTTCTATTTTGTTATTATTCAACACTGTAATGTTAAAATGTTACTGACAGCATCCTTCAGTCAAACACTCATGGATGGCTGCAATGGAATAGCCCTGCTACATCCTACCTCTCTCACTGATTACAACTCAACACTGGATGAATACAGGAAACTATTACCTGGGAACTCTGGAAAGTAAACCAGAACAGGCATATTGGGGAGGGAAGTCAAAATTTAAAGAATGATCAGTATAGTGGTGAGTTTCTTAGTTTTGGGGGGTTTTCTTCTCCTTTATCTCCTGGTTTTGACCTGAAGTCAGGCTGAATTGGGGAATCGAGGAGTAGGCGCAGACAGCAAAACTCCTGAGAGGAACCCATTTTCCTGGTCAGAGGATCGAGAAATGGGTCCTGTGAGAGCTACAGAATGTGAGGGGAATCCCTATCTCTTGAACTTATTTTTTCTCTTCCAACCCTGCCAAGACCAGCCTGCTGCAGGGATGGTGGTGGCCTCAGTGCAGCGCCTAAAATCTCTAAGGAAAACCTGACTCTGTGGAGAGTAAAATCAGCAAACAGGGCATCTGTGTGCAAGGAGTGTGAGTGGGATCCTCCTTGCTATTTTTTCTCTCTTTTACTTCTGCACATCACCTGCAAAGGCGGGCCACGTCATACAGAAGTGCATAACGGCATGGGAGACTCAGACTCTGAGAGAACCCCATCCTCTGGCCATAGGAATTGGGAAAAGAGATGTCAGAAGCCAGAGAGGAGAGAGCTGAAGAACGGGATGCCCTGCTTCTGTTTATAGACCAGCACAAAGCACTGGCTCCCCACCGTGCAGGATGTGTGAGGGACACTCATAAAGAAGCAGAGTACAGACTCTAAGAACTAAACTACGATATAAACCACCACCCAAGTCCCAGACTAACCCCTGAGTGGCCCAAGCAAGAGGCAGACTCAAACAGCAGAGTTAAGGTTTTGAAAACTAAACTGACATTACTCCCAATATAAAGAGCAAAGGAAATATGAACAATTCTCCAAGGAAAAGATAATCAGCAGATGTCATCCTGAGCAGCTATTATAACTCTTCTCCATGAGGTAGAGGTAAACACTCTTGAACTGAATGTGAAGATAGATTTCTCAGCAGAGATATGGAAATGATTTCTTAATGGAGAATTGCAAACCAAAAATATGCTATCAGAAGAAGAAACATGCACTGGGTGTATTTTTAAGTGACAGAGGAAATGACAGAGGAAAAAGTCAGTAAACTTAAAAATGGATCGATTGAAATTATCTTATTGGGAGAACAGAGAAGAAAAATTTGAGGAAAAAAGAAAAGAAAAGAAAACATTAACAAAGCCTCATGGACCTGTGGAATGATATCAAATGGTCCAGTACGCCTATCGTACTACCTGAAGGAGAGAAGGCACTGATGCAGAGAAATATTTGAAGTAGTAATGTCTAAAAATTCCCCAAATTTGGCAAAAGCATATATTAAAACCACAGTGATATACAATTGATCTTCATTACTCATAGATTCTGTATGTGCAAATTTACCGACTCGCTAAAATTTATTTGTAACCCTCAAACCAAAATTCACAACGCTTTCACGGTCATTCATGGACATGCACAGAACAGCGAAAATTTTGAGCCTCCCTCAGTGCTCATCGCCAGCTGAGATCAACCTCTCAGAGGAAAACATAGGCAGAATACTCTATGACATAAATCACAGCAAGATCCTTTTTGACCCACCTCCTAGAGAAATGGAAATAGAAACAAAAATAAACAAATGGGATCTAATGAAACTTCAAAGCTCTTGCACAGCAAAGGAAACCATAAACAAGACCAAAAGATAACCCTCAGAATGGGAGAAAATATTTGCAAATGAAGCAACTGACAAAGGATTAGTCTCCAAGATTTACATGCAGCTCAATAACAAAAAACAAACAACCCAATCCAAAAATGGGCGGAAGACCTAAATAGACATTTCTCCAAAGAAGATATACAGATTGCCAACAAACACATGAAAGAATGCTCAACATCATTAATCATTAGAGAAATGCAAATCAAAACTACAATGAGATATCATCTTATACTGGTCAGAATGGCCATCATCAAAAAATCTAGAAACCATAAATGCTGGAGAGGGTGTGGAGAAAAGGGAGCCCTCTTGCACTGTTGGTGGGAATGTAAATTGATACAGCCACTGTGGAGAACAGTATGGAGGTTCCTTAAAAAACTACAAATAGAACTACCATACGACCCAGCAATCCCACTACTGGGCATATACCCCGAGAAAACCATAATTCAAAAAGAGTCATGTACCAAAATGTTCATTGCAGCTCTATTTACAATAGCCAGGACATGGAGGCAACCTAGGTGTCCATCATCGGATGAATGGATAAAGAAGATGTGGCACATATATACAATGGAATATTACTCAGCCATAAAAAGAAACGAAATTGAGATATTTGTAGTGAGGTGGATGGACCTAGAGTCTGTCATACAGAGTGAAGTCAGAAAGAGAAAAACAAATACCATATGCTAACGCATATATATGGAATCTAAGAAAAAAAAAAGGTCATGAAGAACCTAGGAGTAAGACGGGAATAAAGACACAGACCTACTAGAGAATGGCCTTGAGGATATGGGGAGGGGGAAGGGTAAGCTGTGACAAAGTGAGAGTGGCATGGACATATATACACTACCAAACATAAAATAGATAGCTAGTGGGAAGCAGCAGGGATATCAGCTCGGTGCTTTGTGACCACCTAGAGGGGTGGGATAGGGAGGGTGGGAGGGAGGGAGATGCAAGTGGTAAGAGATATGGAAACATATGTATATGTATAACTGATTCACTTTGTTATAAAGCAGAAACTAACACACCATTGTAAAGCAATTATACTCTAATAAAGATGTTAAAAAAACAAAACAAAAACAGGAATAATATTCATAAATAAATTAAAAAAAGAAAGAAAAGGTGACTCTGTGCACGCTCATTTCAAGCCTCATGCAGAAGCGGCCAGAGGACTAGCCGGTTGGGGGCAGCACAGTATACAGCAGGAAGTTCTGGCTCTGGGGCCAGCTGGACGGGGTTTGTATCCCAACCTAGCCTGTACCTGTTAGTGAGGTAGCCTCAAGGAAGTTACTTAACACCCCTGAATCTCCCATTCCCTTTTGTAAAAAAGGGAGGGAAGAGGGAGGGAGGGCGGGAGAATCTACCAGGATGAGATATTTTTCAGATTTAAGATTAAAACCTATGTAATATATATGTACATATTTCTCCTAGGACCAATGGTTCAATATCTCCTAATTCATTATTTGCAGTGACTTCATAGAATTTAACTACTGTGAATAAGGAGAATCAACTGTATTAGTCACAAAAAGGAATGAAGCATATGTTACAATGTGGATGAACCTTGAAAACATTATGCTCAGTGAAAGGAGCCAGTCAAAATGTATATATGGTTCTATTTATATGAAATGTCTAAAATAGGCAAACTCATGGAGACAGCAAGTAGAGTAGTGGTTTTCAGGACCTGTAGGTAGAGGGGAGTAGGAAGTGACTAATAGGTATGGGGTTTCTTTCTGGGGTGATGAAAATGTTCTAGAACTAGATAAAGGTGATGGCTTCTTACTTTTGAATAAAAACCACCGAATTCTACACTTTAAAAGGATGTTTTTTGGTATGTGAATTATATCTCAATTTTTAAAAACACAATGGTATTCCTCTACACAGCTATTAGAATACCTAAAATTTTAAAATTAAAAAAAAAAGGAAATGCCAAGTGTTGACAAGGATGTGGAGGAATTGGAACTCTCATATACTACTGGTGGGAATGTAAAATGGTGCAACCAATTTGGAAAATAGCTTGGTAGTATTCTGTAAAGTTAAACATACACCTAACATACAACTAAGCAGTCCCACTCCTAGGTTCATCAAAGTGAAACTAAAAGCTATGTTCACACAAAAACCTATATGTGAAGGTTTATGGCAGCTTTATTTGTAATCGCAATAATCTGGAAACATTCCAAGCGACCCTCAACTGGGAAATGGATAAAAAAAAAATTGTGGTATACAGAGCTAGAACAAATAATCTTAAATTTTATATGGAACCACAGAAGACCCAGAATTGCCAAAGCAATCCTGAGGAAAAAGAACAAAGCTGGAGGCATAACCCTCCCAGACTTCAGACAATACTGCAAAGCTATAGTAATCAAAACAAGGTGGTATTGGCACACAAACAGATATGTAGATCAATGGGATGGAGTAGAAAGTCCAGAAATAAACCCACACACCTACAGTCAACTAATCTTTGACAAAGGAGGCAAGAATATACAATGGAGAAACGACAGTCCCTTCAGCAAGTGGTGCTTGGATAGCTGGACAGACACATATAAATCAATGAAGTTCGAACACTCCCTCACACCATACACAAAAATAAACTCAAAATGGCTTAAAGACTTAAATGTATGACATGACACCATAAAACTCCTCGAAAAGAACACAGGCAACACACTCTCTGATGTAAATCGTAGCAATATTTTCTTAGATCAGTCTCCCAAGGTGAAAGAAATAAAAGCAAAAATAAACAAATGGGACCTAATCAAATTTATAAGCTTTTGCACAGCAAAGGAAGCCATAAACAAAACAAAGAGACAACTTACGGAATGGGAGAAAATATTTGCAAATGATGCAACCGACAAGAGACTAATATCCAAAATATACAAACAGCTCATACAACTCAAAAGAAAAACAAAACCAACCCAATCCAAAAAAAAGGACGAGAAGAAAGGAGATGGGCAGGAGGAGAATAGCTACCATTTAATGACCACCTACTCTGTGCTGAGCTCTGACCTATGCACTTTATAAACAATATTTTAGTATTTTCTATGGCATATGTGCTGCTGGTTGTAACCCTGGGTCATTTTAAAGATACAGAAAAAAACTGTTTTACTTTAAGAATTATGAATTTTTAGTTAGAGTATATTTATGGCTTTTCATTCATGGTGGTAATATAGTTTCCTTTTTAAAATATTTATTTTTCTTTAAGTCAACCTATGGCAAATCTTAACTAGCAAAAATCATAAAGGCATGAAGTTTAGGAAATCCAGTATTATCTCTTTAGATCTCAGAATCACCCAGCGTGAGGAAGGCAGAATTAGACCCAGGTTACAGAAGAGGAAACTGAGGTTCCAAGAGGTCAAGTAACGCTCTCAAATCACACAACTACCGATAGAGTCAGAATTTAATATGAGCTCTGTCTGACTACAAAATATATGGCGCTGTCAGGTGACCTTTTCACCCAAGGCCTCCCCCAGCCATGACAGATGTGATCACATTTGTGGTAGAAAGCCATGAGCTACACTGTGTGAAGATTTAAAACACTGACTTGAGTCAGCCCTTACCACCCACCAGTCCTATGACCTTGGACAGGTAACTTACCTTCCCTAAGCTTCATTTTCCTTATCTGAAAGTGGGGTTGCTAATACCTGCCTGGTATATCTGTGATGAGGATTTGTTATTAAGAGCTTATAAAGTGCCTGGTACATACAAGGTGCTCCATAAATGTTATTTACGACTGCTATTGTTACTAACATTAATAAGACTATTCCAGGCTATTAGACGGAGGCTATGGACATTCCTGGTCATGCCAGGCTTAGAAAATGAGCTGGGCTGAGGCTCCATCTTGGAAGAGGACCTCAGGGACTCCTGCTGAGAGCAGCTGGGAAAAGCCGGATCTGACCAGGAGTCCTTCAGGCACTACCCAGAGACAGGAGAGTATGGCCAGGGCTCTGGAGCCAGTCTGCCTGGGATGAGTTATTTAACTTTTTTGTTCCTCAGTTTCCTCATCTGTGAAATGGTAGTAATAACAACACAGCTGACCCTTAAACAACATGGTTCCAACTGCAGAGGTCCACTTATGCTCGGATTTTTTTCACTAAATACGTACTATGGTACAGCATGATCCGCAGGTGTATGAACCTGCAGGTACAGAACCACAGATATGGAGGAACCCTGAACACAAAGAGCTGTAAATTACCCTCAGACTCTAAATTATACACAGACTTGCAGCTGTGGCAGGTGGGGGGATCAGCACCTCTAACCCTCGCATTGTTCAAAGGTCAACTGTAGTTACCTTATGAGATTATATATATTAACTGTGTTGACCCAAATAAAGAGGTAAAATGAGGCAAGCTCAAAAAGATAAGTTTATTCAGGAATAGCAGAGGAATTGCAACTTGGGACAAGCAAACTGTGGCAAGCTGCAAGCAAGTCCGTTGAGGGTTTGGGGTAAGTTGTATTGATGGGCAGGGGATGCGAAGAGGGAAGAGTTCAGTTTGAGTCAGTTAAAATCAAAAACAAAGCAGACCAGCCTTGAAAACTTCCCACACAGACAAAATCGATCCAGTCACACAAAACTCAATTCAGCCCACATTGTGAGACCAGCCCAACCTGGGTTACTTCCTGTTCAGGCGTCCGGTAAAACTCCCCAAGGTTGGTATGAGACAACTTCTGATCAACCCCTCCGCCATCATCCAAGAAAATTCAGTTTTCTGTAAATCAGGCATTTATGGGAAATCAGTCACTTAGTCCTTAAATGTTATATTCCCAAGGGCACATGCGTGAGATTCTCCCCTTGATATCCCCGGTTCTATTTTAGACTGAAATTCTTTCACAACTGCAAGTTAATAGGCAGCACATGGTAAAGAGTTATGTGTTAGCTATTTTTACCAGGTCCTCTTTTCTCTCTGCAGAAGCTGGCGGTTTGGGCAGTGGTGTCTGCTCAGAGGACCCTGGTGCTGGACCAAGACTTCAGTGCCCGAAGACCCCCTTGATATCCGTTGCGGGCATAGCTGATCCTGGTCAGCCGTAATAACACTGCCCCAAGAAGCACCAACAGCCTTGGGGCTCACTGAGACGCCACCAGACAAAGGACTCTGCATCCGGCCATCATGTCCAGAAAGACATTTCTTACATCCCCTTTGGTTCCCTCCCCTTTTCAGGAGACCCACCTTTTGAAAAATGTTTGACCCCAAACATTCCTTAATTACTCCAAGACTCTCTGTCTTTTTTCCCCCCTATCATTCTGCCGATGTCTATCCAGGAATACTTAAGAATGCTCAAATATGAGAAACGATGAACACAAACTGAATCAAAAATCCTTGAGTTGAGCTTCCGGGAAGATGGCAGAAGAGTAAGACGCGGAGATCACCTTCCTCCCCACAGATACACCAGAAATACATCTACACGTGGAACAACTACAGAACACCTACTGAACGCTGGCAGAAGACCTCAGACCTCCCAAAACGCAAGAAACCCCCCACGTACCTGGGTAGGGCAAAAGAAAAAAGAATAAACAGAGACAAAAGAATAGGGACGGGACCCGCACCAGTGAGAGGGAGCTGTGAAGGAGGAAAGGTTACCACAAACTAGGAAGCCCCTTCGCGGGCGGAGACTGCGGGTGGCGGAGGGGGGAGCTTCAGAGCCACGGAGGAGAGTGCAGCAACAGGGGTGCGGAGGGCAAAGCGGCGAGATTCCTGCACAGAGGATCAGGGCCGACCGGCACTCACCAGCCCGAGAGGCTTGTCTGCTCACCCGCCGGGTCAGGCGGGGCTGCGAGCTGAGGCTCGGGCTTCAGAAGTCGCATCCCAGGGAGAGGACTGGGGTTGGCGGCGTGAACACAGCCTGCAAGGGCTTGGTGCACCACGTCTAGCCGGGAGGGAATCTGGGGAAAAGTCTGGACCTGCCGAAGAGGCAAGAGACTTTTTCTTCCCTCTTTGTTTCCTGGTGCAGGAGGAGAGGGGATTAAGAGCGCTGCTTGAAGGACCTCTGGAGACGGGCGCGAGCCGCGGCTAAAAGCGCGGACCCCAGAGACAGGCATGAGACGCTAAGGCTGCTGCTGCCGCCACCAAGAACCCTGTGTGCGAGCACAGGTCACTATCCACACACCCCTTCCGGGGAGCCTGTGCAGGCGCCACTGCCAGGGTCCCGGGATCCAGGGACAACTTACCCGGGAGAACGCACGGCGCGCCTCACGCTGGTGCAACGTCACGCTGGCCTCTGCTGCCGCAGGCTCACCCCGCACTCCGTGCCCCTCCCTCCCCCCGGCCTGAGTGAGCCAGAGCCCCCGAATCAGCGGCTCCTTTAACCCCGTCCTGTCTGAGCGAAGAACAGACGCCCTCCGGCGACCTACACGCAGAGGCGGGGCCAAATCCAAAGCTGAACCTCGGGAGCTGTGCGAACAAAGAAGAGAAAGGGAAATCTCTCCCAGCAGCCTCAGAAACAGCGGATTAAATCTCCACAATCAACTTGATGTACCTGCATCTGTGGAATACATGAATAGACAACGAATCATCCCAAATTGAGGAGGTGGACTTTGGGAGGAAGATTTATGATTTTTTCCCCTTTTCCTGTTTTCGTGAGTGTGCATGTGTATGCCTCTGTGTGAGATTTTGTCTGTATAGCTTTGCTTCCACCATTTGTCCTAGGGTCTATCCGTCCGTTTTTTGTTTGTTGGTTTATTTTTTTTCTTAATAATTTTTTTTTACTTTAATAACTTTGTTATATTTTATCTTACTTTATTTTATTTTACTTTATCTCCTTTCTTTCTTTCTTTTTTCCTTCCTTCCCTCCTTCCTTCCTTCCTCCCTCCCTCCCTCACTCCATCCCTCCCTCCCTCCTTTCTTTCTTTCTTTCTACTTCTACTAATTCTTTCTTCTACTTTTTCTGCCTTTTACCCTGAGCCGTGTGGATGAAAGGCTCTTGGTGCTGCAGCCAGGAGTCAGTGCTGTGCCTCTGAGGTGGGAGAGCCAACTTCAGGGCACTGCTCCACAAGAGACCTCCCAGCTACACATAATATCAAACGGTGAAAATCTCCCAGAGATCTCCATCTCAACACCAACACCCAGCTTCACTCAACGACCAGCAAGCTACAGTGCTGGACATCCTATGCCAAACAACTAGCAAGACAGGAACACAACCCCACCCATTAGCAGAGAGGCTGCCTAAAATCATAATAAGTCCACAGACACCCCAAAACACACCACCAGACATGGTCCTGCCCACCACACCAGAGAGACAAGATCCAGCCTCATCCACCAGAACACAGGCACTAGTCCCCTACACCAGGAAGCCTACACAACCCACTGAAACAACCTTAGCCACTGGGGACAGACACCAAAAACAACGGGAACTACGAACTTGCAGGCTGCAAAAAGGAGACCCCAAACACAGTAAGATAAGCAAAATGAGAAGACAGAGAAACACACAGCAGATGAAGGAGCAAGGCAAAAACCCACCAGACCTAACAAATGAAGAGGAAATAGGCAGTCTACCTGAAAAAGAATTCAGAATAATGATAGTAAAGATGATCCAAAATCTTGGAAATAGAATGGACAAAATGCAAGAAACATTTAACAAGGACCTAGAAGAACTAAAGAAGAAACAAACAATGATGAACAACACAATAAATGAAATTAAAAATACTCTAGATGGGATCAATAGCAGAATAACTGAGGCAGAAGAACGGATAAGTGACCTGGAAGATAAAATAGTGGAAATAACTACTGCAGAGCAGAATAAAGAAAAAAGAATGAAAAGAACTGAAGACACTCTCAGAGACCTCTGGGACAACATTAAATGCACCAACATTCAAATTATAGGGGTTCCAAAAGAAGAAGAGAAAAAGAAACAGACTGAGAAAATATTTGAAGAGATTATAGTTGAAAACTTCCCTAATATGGGAAAGGAAATAGTTAACCAAGTCCAGGAAGCACAGAGAGTCCCATACAGGATAAATCCAAGGAGAAATACACCAAGACACATATTAATCAAACTGTCAAAAATCAAATACAAAGAAAATATATTAAAAGCAGCAAAGGAAAAACAACAAATAACACACAAGGGAATCCCCATAAGGTTAACAGCTGATCTTTCAGCAGAAACTCTGCAAATCAGAAGGGACTGGCAGGACATATTTAAAGTGATGAAGGAGAAAAACCTGCAACCAAGATTACTCTACCAAGCAAGGATCTCATTCAGATTTGATGGAGAAATAAAAACCTTTACAGACAAGCAAAAGCTGAGAGAGTTCAGCACCACCAAACCAGCTTTACAACAACTGCTAAAGGAAGTTCTCTAGGCAAGAAACACAAGAGAAGGAAAAGACCTACAACAATGAACCCAAGACAATTACGAAAATGGGAATAGGAACATACATATCGATAATTACCTTAAATGTAAATGGACTAAATGCTCCCACCAAAATACACAGATTGGCTGAACGGATGCAAAAACAAGACTGTCTACAACAGACCCACTTCAAACCTAGAGACACATACAGACTGAAAGTAAGGGGATGGAAAAGGATATTTCATGCAAATGGAAACCAAAAGAAAGCTGGAGTAGCAATTCTCATATTGGACAAAATAGACTTTAAAATAAGGACTATTAAAAGAGACAAAGAAGGACACTACATAATGATCAAGGGATCGATCCAAGAAGAAGATATAACAATTGTAAATATTTATGCACCCAACATAGGAGCACCTCAATACATAAGATAAATACTAACAACCATAAAAGGGGAGATCGACAGTAACACATTCATAGTAGGGGACTTTAACACCCCACTTTCACCAATGGACAGATCATCCAAAATGAAAATAAATAAGAAAACACAAGCTTTAAATGATACATTAAACAAGACGGACTTAATTGATATTTATAGGACACTCCATCCAAAAAGAACAGAATACACATTTTTCTCAAGTGCTCATGGAACATTCTCCAGGATAGATCATATCTTGGGTCACAAATCAAGCCTTGGTAAATTTAAGAAAATTGAAATTGTATCAAGCACCTTTTCTGACCACAACGCCATGAGACTAGATATCAATTACAGGAAAAGATCTGTAAAAACTACAAACACATGGAGGCTAAACAATACACTACTTAATAATGAAGTGATCACTGAAGAAATCAAAGAGGAAATAAAAAAATACCTAGAAACAAATGACAATGGAGACACGATGACCCAAAACCTATGGGATGCAGCAAAAGCAGTTCTAAGGGGGAAGTTTATAGCAATACAAGCCCACCTTAAGAAGCAGGAAACATCTCGAATAAACAACTTAACCTTGCACCTCAAGCAATTAGAGAAAGAAGAAAAAAAAAACCCCAAAGCTAGCAGAAGGAAAGAAATCATAAAAATCAGATCGGAAATAAATGAAAAAGAAATGAAGGAAACAATAGCAAAGACCAATAAAACTAAAAGCTGGTTCTTTGAGAAGATAAACAAAATAGATAAACCACTAGCCAGACTCATCAAGAAAAAAAGGGAGAAGACTCAAATCAATAGAATTAGAAATGAAAAAGGAGAAGTAACCACTGACACTGCAGAAATAAAAAAGATCATGAGAGATTACTACCAGCAACTCTATGCCAATAAAATGGACAATCTGGAAGAAATGGACAAATTCTTAGAAATGCACAACCTGCCAAGACTGAATCAGGAAGAAATAGAAAATATGAACAGACCAATCACAAGCACTGAAATTGAAACTGTGATTAAAAATCTTCCAACAAACAAAAGCCCAGGACCAGATGGCTTCACAGGCGAATTCTATCAAACATTTAGAGAAGAGCTAACACCTATCCTTCTCAAACTCTTCCAAAATATAGCAGAGAGAGGAACACTCCCAAATTCCTTCTATGAGGCCACCATCACCTTGATACCAAAGACAAGGATGTCACAAAGAAAGAAAACTACAGGCCAATATCACTGATGAACATAGATGCAAAAATCCTCAACAAAATACTAGCAAACAGAATCCAACAGCACATTAAAAGGATCATACACCATGATCAAGTGGGGTTTATTCCAGGAATGCAAGGATTCTTCAATATATGCAAATCTATCAGTGTGATAAACCATATTAACAAATTGAAGGAGAAAAACCATATGATCATCTCAATAGATGCAGAGAAAGCTTTTGACAAAATTCAACACCAATTTATGATAAAATCCCTGCAGAAAGTAGGCACAGAGGGAACTTTCATCAACATAATAAAGGCCATATATGACAAGCCCACAGGAAACATCATCCTCAATGGTGAAAAACTGAAAGCATCTCCACTAAGATCAGGAATAAGACAAGGTTGCCCACTGTCACCACTCTTATTCAACATAGCTTTGGAAGTTTTAGCCACAGCAATCAGAGAAGAAAAGGAAATAAAAGGAATCCAAATCGGAAAAGAAGAAGTAAAGCTGTCACTGTTTGCAGATGACATGATACTATACTTAGAGAATCCTAAAGATGCTACCTGAAAACTACTAGAGCTAATCAATGAATTTGGTAAAGTAGCAGGATACAAAATTAATGCACAGAAATCTCTGGCATTCCTATATACTAATGATGAAAAATCTGAAAGTGAAATCAAGAAAACATTCCCATTTACCATTGCAACAAAAAGAATAAAATATCTAGGAATAAACCTACCTAAGGAGACAAAAGACCTGTATGCAGAAAATTATAAGACACTGATGAAAGAAATTAAAGATGATACAAATAGATGGAGAGATATACCATGTTCTTGGATTGGAAGAATCAACATTGTGAAAATGACTATACTACCCAAAGCAATCTACAGATTCAATGCAATCCCTATCAAACTACCAATGACATTTTTCAAAGAACTACAACAAAAAATTTCACAATTTGTATGGAAACACAAAAGACCCCGAATAGCCAAAGCAATCTTGAGAACGAAAAAAGGAGCTGGAGGAATCAGGCTCCCTGACTTCAGACTATACTACAAAGCTACAATAATCAAGACAGTATGGTACTGGCACAAAAACAGAAAGATAGATCAATGGAACAGGATAGAAAGCCCAGAGATAAACCCACGCACATATGGACACCTTATCTTTGATAAAGGTGGCAGGAATGTACAGTGGAGAAAGGACAGCCTCTTCAATAAGTGGTGCTGGGAAAACTGGACAGGTACATGTAAAAGTATGAGATTAGATCACTCCCCAACACCATACACAAAAATAAACTCAAAATGGATTAAAGACCTAAATGTAAGGCCAGAAACTATCAAACTCTTAGAGGAAAATATAGGCAGAACACTGTATGACATAAATCACAGCAAGATCCTTTTTGACCCACCTCCTAGAGAAATGGAAATAAAAACAAAAATAAACAAATGGGACCTAATGAAACTTCAAAGCTTTTGCACAGCAAAGGAAACCATAAACAAGACGAAAAGACAACCCTCAGAATGGGAGAAAATATTTGCAAATGAAGCAACTGACAAAGGATTAATCTCCAAAATTTATAAGCAGCTCATGCAGCTCAAAAACAAACAACCCAATCCAAAAATGGGCAGAAGACCTAAACAGACATTTCTCCAAAGAAGATATACAGACTGCCAACATACACATGAAAGAATGCTCAACTTCATTAATCATTAGAGAAATGCAAATCAAAACTACAATAAGATATCATCTCACACCAGTCAGAATGGCCATCATCAAAAAATCTAGAAACAATAAATGCTGGAGAGGGTGTGGAGAAAAGGGAAGCCTTTTGCACTGTTGGTGGGAATGTAAATTGATACAGCCACTATGGAGAACAGTATGGAGGTTCCTTAAAAACTAAAAATAGAACTACCATATGACCCAGCAATCCCACTACTGGGCATATACCCTGAGAAAACCATAATTCAAAAAGAGTCATGTACCAAAATGTTCATTGCAGCTCTATTTACAATAGCCCGGAGATGGAAACAACGTAAGTGTCCATCATCGGATGAATGGGTAAAGATGATGTGGCACATATATACAATGAAATATTACTAAGCCATAAAAAGAAATGAAATTGAGCTATTTGTAATGAGGTGGATAGACCTAGAGTCTGTCATACAGAGTGAAGTAGGTCAGAAAGAGAAAGACAAATACCGTATGCTAACACATATATATGGAATTTAAGAAAAAAAAATGTCATGAAGAACCTAGGGGTAAGACAGGAATAAAGACACAGACCTAGTAGAGAATGGCCTTGAGGATATGGGGAGGCGGAAGGTTAAGCTGTGACAAAGCGAGAGAGAGGCATGGACATATATGCACTACCAAACGTAAGGTAGATAGCTAGTGGGAAGCAGCCGCGTAGCACAGGGAGATCAGCTCGGTGCTTTGTGACCGCCTGGGGGGGTGGGATAGGGAGGGTGGGAGGGAGGGAGACGCAAGAGGGAAGAGATATGGGAACATATGTGTATGTATAACTGATTCACTTTGTTATAAAGCAGAAACTAACACACCATTGTAAAGCAATTATACTCCAATAAAGATGTAAAAAAAAACAAAACAAAACACCTTGAGTAGTCCTATCAGCCACCCGAAACAGGAAGTGAGAAAAGGATCAAAGACGCTGGCAGGAGAAGTAACTTTATTTAGGGTGGCCTGATTCCTAGAGGGAACTGGGAGATTTACCCTCTTCTAATTCTAGCAGTTCTCCCGGTTGGTAGGCAGATGATCTACAATAGAAGAAATGTAGGAACACCTGGGTTGGAGATAGGGAGTGCTGGGAAGAATTAGGTCGACCATCAAGGAGATGGTCCAGGGTCGCCCACAGCTCCTGACGTGAGCTCAGTCTCACCTCCGCCCTCCTGGTCCTCCACCGTGAACAAGTATATTAATGAACTGGGGGGTCCCTGGAGACATACTGCAGGCCTTTCTGTAGGACCCTGGGCAAGCGCGAAGAGTGGGTCTTCCCTCCAGCTGGCAACTAGTGTGGGTGGAGGCGAGGTGGGGCTGCAGTCCCGACACAGACTCGGCCGTGAGACGCCTTGAGCAGATGAGTCAGCTGCATCTCTCTCCCATTCGGAAACAGACACTCGATTTGCTGGCTGCTGGCACTTGGGCTGGGCCCTGGGCCCCATACTTAGTGAGCTGTGGGTACCAGTCTGGTTTCTCTGTAACTCATAAAAATCTGCATCAAGACTAAATACCATCTCTAGGAAAGCAAATTATTTTTCATAATTCATTGGCTTACTGGTGGGGCATTGAGTCCCAGAAGAACACCAAGGACATCCAGTGGAGAAAGAGGAAATTCCTGGCAGGCTGCATTGTAGAGAACAGAGAAGAGCCACAGAGTAAACAAGTCCCAAGGAGAGAGTCCTGAAATTAACTGGCTGTTCCGTGACACCTCAGGGCAACTGACACTCCTTGGGACTTTTCCTCTCTCCATCAATTCTTCTCCCCGCTCTAGTCTGGCCTCCTCATGTCAGCCAGAGACATGGTTTAAACACTAAAACTAGATTTGATCATGTCCCTTACCTACTTAAACCTCTCAGGGCTCTTGGATAAGAGTACAAGGTTCTCACCATGTCTATCAGCCCCAATCTCCAGCCTCGGCTTCCAGTGTGCTCCTCTTGCCCATCACTCTTTGTCTAACCACACTGGCCTTCTCCCACAGAAGGTGCTGCCCCAGGATCTTTGCACGTACATCCTGCTCTCTCCAGTTGGGATGCTTCCGCATGTTTGTCAGGTTAATTCCTTTGCCTTCTTCCTATCTCAGTTCTCCCTGCCTCACATTCTCCTGTTCAAATACCCTCATCCCTCCCTGTGTGTTTCTTTCTCAGCTCTTACCGGTGTTGTACATAATTATCAGTGTATCTGTTTAACATCCGCCTTCCTCCAGGGCCCTGTAAGTTCCATTAGAGCAGAGACTTGAACACAGATGCCTGAACAGCAGATGCCCAGCACAGGTAGATGCTTAAGAAATATTTCTGAGGAAATAACTAATAAAGGAATGAATGGATTGATCGATCCACCAAAAGAGATGGCAGGACTTGTTTCTGGTTGTACAGCTGGAATCCAAACTCAGTCCTGTTTAAGCCAAAGCTCATGCCCTGAACAACTATATTTTTTACTAGCAGTTTAAAAATTCTTTGAATTTATGACTTTGTTCTCACATTCCAAGGTTCTCCAACAAGAAGAAAAATTATATCGTAGAGTTAGTAGAAAAGCATCAAGTGGGCCAAGTGTCCAGGGTTACAAGAGGCTGGAGGTCTGGGTGGCCTATTGGGATGACAAGGAAGGGAGGAGAACCAAATGGAGACCACTTCCTGAGGATGTGGCCTGACTTAGGGCTCTGGGGGTGGCTCTAAGCCCAGGTCAGTCCATGTGGAAGGCCCTGTGGGGCTCTGGTCAGCACACGAGTGGCTGGGTCCCAGAATCCCATCCCTGCCCCGTCTATAGGAAAGGGAGCCCATTCCTGCCACCTGACCAAACTGTCTAACCTTATCTGACTCCTGGATGCCTGCGATGTACTGGGCATCCCCTGGAGGAAAGCAAAATGTACACAGTCCTAGGCAGCAGCCCCAAGGGACTAGAGAGTCATTAGATCAGTTGTTGATTAAAAAGCAAGAGGAAACTTGGGAATCACCTAGCAGTGCTTCTCTGTAAAAAGAAAACTTCTGTGCTGGTCTGTCTCCCAGGAGAAATTTTAGAAAAAGCTCCACCCATCCCTTCTAGATACACACCTCCCTACCCTCCCTCTGCTGCTGCAACCTGTGTAAAATCTCAGTTTCGATTGCTCTTCTGTTCTTGTTTATATGTTGCAATCCTGCAGCAGGCTACATGCCGGAGGCTGAGGGAGCAGAAACACACGGGGCAGTCTTTTTTGCCCACTAAGTAGGAAGAAAAAGGGAAGGAACACATATACTTTCCAGTGCTGTGTGGACTGCTGGATGCTGCCGGGTGATCCAAGTTGCATGAATCCCAAAGGAGAACAGGAGGGAGTTGCTCTGAGTCCACTCCTTGCTCTGGACCTTCTCACTTGGGTGAACGATGTTCTGCAGAAGCCCTGCCATCTTTCTAAGTTAAAACTCAGGATTAACTCCTAGCCTTGTTTGCTTTGGGTGGTATGGATTCTTCCAGCCCCTCCATGGGGATGATGGCTGCTGGACAAGGGAGCCAGTCCAGCCTACAGCTGGTCAGCTGTTCAACTCTTCTCTTGCTCCCCACACGTGGCTTGCTGGCCTCTGACACTGATTTACCTGGGGCAAGACTGGCCAACGTGGATGGAGCACGGATGGAGCCTTGAGCGCCAGTACAGGGCAGGGGGCGTGCCCTCCTCTGGAGCCTTTTGCTCACAGCTCCTCCGCTCAGTGGTCCAGCAGCATCTTCTTGAGAGCAGCCCCTGAGACTGGAGACTCACTGGACAAAGGGAATGAAGGGACACAGGCTCAGTAGCGGGTCCCTCAGTGCTGCTTCCTAAAAGGCAGAAAAAAGCAAGCTGTCACCAAACAGAAATGAGCCATCTGACTTCTACCAAGCGAGTCAGCCTGTCAGTAGTCAGCGTTCACAGAGGGCTCACAGCAGACACACAACCCCTGGGCACCCGGAAAAAGATAGGCGGCCCATGGCCCATCTTGAGGGTAGTGGGCTGCCCACCCGCTCAACCCCTAGAATTTTCATTCTAGCTCCTCCTTAATAAACAGCATTGTTGTGCAGGAGCCATTGTACTTGAGTATTTACTAGGACAGGCAGATTTGGGGGGAGATCTGTTCTCCTCACTTGGAAGAGTTGAGTCACTTACTTGGTATATGTAAATCTCGGAGACAGAGCCTTGGGAGGAGAGAGGAAGTGAAGGGGTCCCGGTGGGTGGATGGGTCCCACTTTTAACAATCTACTAACCTCCCACAGCCACCAGTGTGTCCAGCTTCTCTGCAAAAGTAACGAGGAGGAGAAGAGCAGAGGGGGACAGAGGCGAGCAAAAGATGCACCTTGATTGTGGCTTGAATCTCTCCCCCAGGAAGAGAGATTCTAGAACTTTGGGAAAATCAAAGAAAAATGAAGTAGAAAACAAACTAGAGGAGCAAAACTTTGTACAAACATATTCATCAAAAATGACAATGAAGGGCTTCCCTGGTGGCACAGTGGTTAAGAATCTGCTTGCCAGTGCAGGGAACACGGGTTCGAGCCCTTGTACGGGAAGATCCCACATGCCGCCGAGCAACTAAGCCCGTGCGCCACAACTACTGAGCCTGTGCTCTAGAGCCCGCAAGCCACAACTACTGAGCCCGCTTGCCACAACTACTGAAACCTGCACACCTAGAGCCTGTGCTCCACAACAAGAGAAGCCACCGCAATGAGAAGTCCGCGCACCACAATGAAGAGTAGCCCCCACTCTCTGCAACTAGAGGAAGCCCGCCCGCAGCAACAAAGACCCAACACAGCCAAAAATAAATAAAATAAATTTTTTAAAAAACGGCAATGAAAATGCAAGACCCCAGTTTAGGAAAAATGAGTTACTGCTATAAGCACAGTGAAGGATTTGAATATGTTTCTCATACTATGACTGTCTCTCGTTCCATCTGGACAAATATATTCTCTATATTTGACAGATGATGTTATCCTATAATTAGTTTTTTCACTGACCATCAACAAGTCAAACAAATTTAGACTGTTTCAAAGGTATCATGTTGGTCAGATGTAGATCGTGATAGAGTTTGAATATTAGATATTTGATCACAATGCTATTAACTTTTTTCTTAAAATAAGTGAATAAATGCATTAACAATTTATTAATAAAAAATCAAAGCTCTGGCAGAAAAACTAGAACCTATACTTTTTAAAAATAGATCTTTATTGGAGTATAATTGCTTCACAATACTGTGTTAGTTTCTGTTGTACACCAGAGTGAATCAGCCATACGCATACAATTATCCCCATATCCCCTCCCTCTTGAGCCTCCCTACCACCCTCCCTATCCCACCCCTCTAGGCCATCGCAAAGCACGGAGCTGATCCCCCTGTGCTATGCGGCTGCTTCCCATTAGCTAGCTATTTTACATTTGGTGGAGGACCTATACTTTTACACATGTGAAAACAACTTTTCTAAGTAGCCTAATCATTAAGCAAACACCAAACTTGGAAGTTTGTCATGGAGTCAAGAAGGTTAAAATGGTGATTTTCAAGTTCTTTTCTTCCTATATCTGACCTCACTATACCTAGCCTACCATTTTCCTAGGGGAAAGGAGCCTTCTCTATTCTCACTGGAGGAAGCACTTGTACAGAATTCCACATGTTGGTGCAGAAACACAGCACTGGATGCGTGTGAAAGGCTGCTGGGCTGGGAAGGCAGAGGGGCCTAGAATCACAGGTAACCACAGAAATGAAATTACAGGCCAGGCAGCAGGTCAGGGTTACTGTCATTGGAGAGGGGTCTTTGTATAGATATTCTCAGCAGGTATGTTGGGATATGAGGGAATCACCAGGCTTCCATGTGCCTCCAGGTATCTCTTAAACTTGTCTCCCATAATGAATAATGTTTCCTGGGAAAAAAAATCACTATTTTAGATTAAGGTGTTATGGCCCCAAGAGGCCTCAAGAGGTGCATTAGTTTCCTTTTGCTGCTGTAACAAATTATCACAAACCCAGTGGCTTATACCAATATAAACTTATTATTTTACAGTTCTATGTGTCAGGAGTTTGACAAGGATCTCACTGGATTAAAATCAAGATGTCAGCAGAGTTGCATTCCCATCTGGAGGCACCAGGAGAGAATCCATTCCCTTGCTTTTTCCAGCTTCTAGAAGCTGCCCACGCTCCTTGGCTAGTGGTCCCCTCCCTCCATCTTCAAAGCCAGCAATGGCAGTTTGAGTCCTTCTTACATTGCATCACTCTGATCTTCTCTTCCACCTCACTCTTCTACTTTTAAGGGCCCTTGTGATTACATTGAGGCCACATGGAAATCCAGGATAATCTCCCTGTCTTAAGGTTCGTTGATTAGCAACCTTAATTCCACCCACAACCTTAATTCCCACTTGCCATGAAACATAACATAACAGGTTTTAGAGATTGAGACATAGGTGTCTTTGGCAGGAAGGAGGGCATTATTCTGGCGACCACACCTAACACGCAGATTTGTTACCTAGGATAGATAATAATAAATTAAATTACAAAATAAGTTAGCTGTCACCCAGAAGAATGCATGAACTTGAGCTCCTGAAGATGAAGCCAGGTACATTTTAATGAAAAAGTTCATCTCATTGAGTACATAAAGGGCTGCAAGTTCTAATGGGGACCTTATGCTTAGTGTGAGGATGTGAGAAATAAAACAGAGTCAGTCTATAGACCTACTTGCCCTGTTCTTTATTTCATTTTTTAAGGATGCACAAAGATTCTTTACCTGGAGACACTTGAACCACCCACTCCAAAGGCTCTCAGTACCTTGGCAACCTGGCTTCCTTCCCCCCAGAATGGTATCCTTTTACTTCCTAATCTCTGGGCAGATGAAGAAGAAAAAGGATATAGGACCAGGGCAGGCC
This sequence comes from Monodon monoceros, assembly GCF_005190385.1. Lineage (NCBI taxonomy): Eukaryota > Metazoa > Chordata > Mammalia > Artiodactyla > Monodontidae > Monodon > Monodon monoceros. The sequence goes on from NW_021703778.1 coordinate 131,550,392, forward strand.
TTGAAACTAACATTTGGCAGCAGCAGTAACTATCAATGGGGCTCCAGCAATGCTTCTCAATGTATAGCCCATAATCTACCTGCATCAGAATCCTCTGACCCTCGGTTTGGGAATGGGATCCAGGGATCTGCATTGCATTTATTTATTTTTTCATGGAAAGGCATTTTATTTTAGATATAGCAGAGTGTATATATCAATCCAAAACTCCTAATCTATCCCTCCCCCCACCTTCCCCTCTGGTAACCTTAAATTCATTTTCTAAGTCTGTGAGTCTGTTTCTGTTTTGTAAATAAGTTCATTTGTATCATAGGAATCTGCATTTTAAAGAGACTTTTGGAGGTTCTGATGCAAACTAAAGCTTGACAGCCACTATTTTAAAAGCTCCCAGATCTCTGTGTAGCCTCTCCCAAACTCTTAGCAGCATCCATAAATTATTTGCCTAATCAATGTTCTATCCCTACTGTGATTTCAGACATATATTTTCATCAGTTTGTTCTCCCGCCTGGAGAGAAAAGCAGAGAGAGCATAATATTTCAGTGCAGGTCTATGGTCTATAACTGAGAATTTGCCAATATATCTTAAATGTTAACCAAGATGAAAACTGATTGATGCATAATTCATTAGTTGAACTAGCAGACCAAAATGTTTTTCATAATTTAACAAATGACATAAACTATTAAAAATTGTAAAAGAGACAGTGTTGATTTATGCAGATTGATCCTGGCTGTGAATAAATGTAGTACAAAAGGAAAATAATATTGTATCTCTCTGCCAAACTACTAATAACAAGCAACTTATCTGGGGAATGGAAAACACACTTCCTCGAAATTGAAAAAATTTAAAACAGTTCTAAAGGGGAAAACAAAGCAGAAGTCTGAGAGCAAATTTCAGATTGGTGTTTTCATTAACAATTAAAATAAATAAATGTTAACAGCAGTCTGAATTATTACCCTAAATTAAAAAGAAGAAAATTTCAGTTTTATTAAGATAATATTTTCATATGTAACAATCTTTTCCTTTCTTCACTTTGAATTTAAAATGTGAATTATTTTTGTAATCCATAATCAACCCACTAGGTGACTTTCTCTGAGAGAAGACAAATAGCTTGTCTTAGTAATTTTTAACTATGTAAGTATTACCAAGTAAATCTATCATGTAAAAATTAAAATAACATTACTACCCACCTCCTAGAGTAATGGAAATAAAAACAAAAATAAACAAATGGGACCTAATGAAACTTCAAAGCTTTTGCACAGCAAAGGAAACCATAAACAAGACAAAAAGACAACCCTCAGAATGGGAGAAAATATTTGCAAATGAATCAACGGACAAAGGACTAATCTCCAAAATATATAAACAGCTCATGCAGCTCAATATTAAAAAGACAAACAACCCTATCAAAAAATGGGCAGAAGACCTAAATAGACATTTCTCCAAAGAAGACATACAGGTGGCCAAGAGGCACATGAAAAGCTGCTCAACATCACTAATTATTAGAGAAATGCAAATCAAAACTACAATGATGTATCACCTCAGACAGGTTAGAATGGGCATCATCAGAAAATCTACAAACAACAAATGCTGGAGAGGGTGTGGGGAAAAGGGAACCCTCAGGCACTGTTGGTGGGAATGTAAATTGATACAGCCACTATGGAGAACAGTATGGAGGTTCCTTAAAAAACTAAAAATAGAACTACCATATGACCCAGCAATCCCACTACTGGGCATATACCCAGAGAAAACCATAATTCAAAAAGATACATGCACCCCAATGTTCATTGCAGCTCTATTTACAATAGCCAGGACATGGAAGCAACCTAAGTGTCCATCAACAGACGAATGGATAAAGAAGATGTGGTATGTATATACAATGGAATATATCTCAGCCATTAAAAGGAATGAAATTGGGTCATTTGTAGAGACGTGGATGGACCTAGAGACTGTCATACAGAGTGAAGTAAGTCAGAAAGAGAAAAACAAATATCGTATATTAATGCATGTATGTGGAATCTAGAAAAATAGTACAGATGAACCGGTTTGCAAGGCAGACACAGAGACACAGATGTAGAGAACAAACATATGGACACCAAGGGGGGAAATGGGGGTGGGTGGTGGGGAGGGTAGGATGAATTGGAAGATTGGGATTGACATGTATACACTGATATATGTAAAATAGATAACTAATAAGATCCTGCTGTATAAAAAAACAGATGAAATTAAAAAATAATAATATTAGTGAAAAAGCTAAAGTCCCCTTTGATCACATCCCCAGGTAATCCAGTTCCTCCTTCCTCTCTCCAGAGATGAGCACTGATATCAGTTTGCAGTATATTCTTCCAGATCTTGTTCTTTGTGTTTACATGCTTGTACATAGACCCATGAAAAGCATTCAGAATTGTTTTGAGGATTTTTACATAAATAGTATCATACTGGATACATTCTTCTACAAGTTGATTTTTTTCACCAGCTGTGCCTTAGAGCACTCTTCCCATGTTTAGTAGTAGCAGCTTTGTGCCAATTGTTGTTCCAAATACTGATACATATTCTCTAATTTAATCCTCACAGCAACCCCTTGAAGTGGGTACTATTATCATCATCTCACAAACTGAAGCACAGAGGTGAAGAAACAAGCTTCCACAGTCACACAGCTTGTAGTTGATGTAGAGTTAAAAATTATAGCCCCAAATATTTTACATTACTCTTGACCAAAATTAAGTTGAGACAAGAAAACATCAGCTTCTCAACATTACTAATTATTAAAGAAATGCAAATCAAAACTACAATGAGGTATCACCTCACACCAGTTAGAATGGGCATCATCAGAAAATCTACAAACAACAAATGCTGGAGAGGGTGTGGAGAAAAAGGAGCCCTCTTGCACTGTTGGTGGGAATGTAAACTGATACAACCACTATGGAGAACAGTATGGAGGTTCCTTAAAAAACTAAAAATAGAACTACCAGATGACCCAGCAATCCCACTACTGGGCATACATCGGAGAAAACCACACTTCGAAAAGATACTTGTACCCCAATGGTCATTGCAGTATTATTTATGATCGCCAAGATATAGAAGCAACCTAAATGTCCATCCACAGATGAATGGATAAAGAAGATGTGGTACATATATACAATGGAATATTACTCAGCCATAGAAAAGAATGAAATAATGCCATTTGCAACAACATGGGTGGACTTAGAGATTATCATACTAACTAAAGTAAGCCAGAGAAAGACAAATATTATATGATATCACATATATGTGGAATCTAAAAAAAATGATACAAATGAACTTATTTACAAAACAGAAACAGAATCACAGACTTAGAAAACAAACCTGTGGTTACCAAAGGGAAAAGGTGGGGGAGAGGGATAAATTAGGTTGTTGGGATTAACATATACACACTCTATATATAAAACAGATAATCAACAAGGACCTACTGTATAGCACAGGGAACTATACTCAATACTCTGTAATAACCTATATGGGAAAAGAATCTGAAAAAGAATAGAAATATGAATATGTATAACTATATCACTTTGCTGTACACCAGAAACTAACACAATATTGTAAATCAACTCTACTCCAATATAAAATAAAAAAATTTTTTTAAAAAGACGACATCAGCTTCAATAGCAGGAGCCTTCAGATGAAAGCGCTTTCTGAATATAATGCAATGAATTAACAATTAGACTTTTTTTTTTGCTAGGTAGGAAGGAAGGTTAGTAAATATTTAAATTCCAGTCATCATAAAGGTGAAATAAATCTATAATTATTTTCAATATTGACAGCATGCATTTTAAATTGTTAGTCTGTTTGTTATAAAAGGCAAAGAGTTTTAATAAAGCCAAGGACTTTGACTTATAACCTTGAGATCATGAATGCTTATTAAATATAAAAATACACATTTGTCAGAACATTTATTATAGAAACTGTCACCCTGACCTCATGATGATTTTCCCACTGACTCTGACTCCATTGATCTGGTTCTAATGAACTCAACGAGTGCAGACCCACTTTAAATTAGGAGCATAGCTACAGGCATCCTTCCATTTAAAAATTTATTTTATGAGTAAAATAAAATGATTCCAGCATATTAAATTAAAATCATAATGCAGAGTCTTCATTGTCTTCAACGTTGAAGAGCTGTTTCCAAACACAGACAATCTGACTCCGGAGCTAAAACTCTTAACCACTACACAATGACACAATGATATCTACCTCACTCTTTTTACTTGTTGTGTAATATACCACGGAATGAATTACCGGTTTATTTGACCACTCACCTACTAGTAGTCATTGAAGTGGTTTCTAATACTTTGTAATTCATAATAGTGCTGGAAGTACAGTGTGCATTTTTTTTTTACGCTACACATGCCTCTCACTGCCGTGGCCTCTCCTGCTGCAGAGCACAGGCTCCAGACGCGCAGGCCCAGCGGCCATGGCTCACGGGCCCAGCCACTCCGCGGCATGTGGGATCTTCCCGGACCAGGACACGAACCCGTGTCCCCTGCATCGGCAGGCGGACTCTCAACCACGCCACCAGGGAAGCCCCAGTGTGCCCATTTTTCTACATGCGTCCTTGTGCTGCTACACAAGTATTTCTCCAGAGCAGTGGTCCTCCAAGTGTGGTCCCCAGACCAGTGTAATTGCCATCAGCTGGAATTTATTAGAACTGCAGTCTCAGGTGTGACCCCATGCATTCTGAATCAGAAACTCTGGGGCTGAAGCCTGGCAATCTGTGTTTTACACTTAAAATTGAGAATCGTCTCACTAGAGATACAGATAGTACAACTGCTGGAACACAGGAAACCCCTTATTTGAATGTCAAAAATTAAACCTCCCCAAAGAAGCAAATGTAAAGATGAAATGTCAAAAACATTAGGATTTTAATCTGACTTTTTGGGAATCTCTTCCCAGAGTTAGGACTCCATTAAACTTATCTTAAAAAGAAAAAATCAAGACTGGGGCTTCCCTGGTGGCGCAGTGGTTGGGAGTCTGCCTGCCAATGCAGGGGACACGGGTTCAAGCCCTGGTTCGGGAAGATCCCACATGCCATGGAGCAACTAAGCCCATGCACCACAACTACTGAGCCTGCATGCTACAACTACTGAAGCCCATGCCCCTAGAGCCCGTGCTTCGCAGCAAGAGAGGCCACCGCAATGAGAAGCCCACACACCGCAGCAAAGAGTAGCCCCCACTCACCACAACTGGAGAAAGCCCAAGCACAGCAACGAAGACCCAACACAGCCAAAAATTAATTAATTAATTAATTTTACAAAAATAAATAAATGTAGCGTGGTATCCTGGATGGAATCCTGGAACAGAAAAAGGACATTAGGTAAAAACTAAGGAAACCCGAATGAACGGGTGGAGTTTAGTTAATAGTACTGTACCTGTGTTGGTTCCTTAGTTGTGAAAAACATATTGTGGAAATGTCAGACGTGAAAAATAGGAGAAACTGGGTCAGGGGCACATGGCAACTCTGTACTACCTTCACAACTTCTCTGTAAATTTAAAACTATTCTAAAATAAAAGTTTATATTTAAAAATTTTTTTTAATCAAGACTAATTTCAGAACTCAAATATGTTATCTAACAAAGCATGGAATTAGAAAAGTAAATTTGAAATTAAACTTTATATTCAAAAATTCATATAATGATAAGAAGATCTAGAAAGATCATATTCTGAGAAGGTCTGACACATGAAGAGACCTAGCCCACAAAAGTTAAACATCTTTTCCAAGTTCACTGGACTGGTTAGAAGCACAGTGATGGTGAGAGCTTTGAACCTTAGCCCCAGACCAGCACGCCAGACATTGTGTCACTCAGTATCACGCTTTAATCAAAGAGACTCCTTAAGAAAGATTTTACCAAAAACTTAGAAAAACTTAATATGTAGATTATCCTGAAAATAATTTAGAAAGGAATAAAAACTGGTGCTTATTCTAGAAGAATGACACCTAAACCAAATGATTCCCATATAAGGAAGATTTTACCCAAAAAGTACCCAAGTAAAGCTAATCATGAACCTCCTCAATGAGATTCTCGCTGTCTTATAATTTTGACAGTTTTATTGCAAAATTAAATGTTTATTGATGTGTAATATTATAAACTAAAGGAAAATTCTAAAATGTACCTACATCTCTAATACACTTTCTTCACATTTCTGTGCAATCTATCTATTCCCTATACATATACATTTATTTTTATCAAGTTGCAATTCAGGGCACACAAGTGCTCTGCATTTTTTTATCTTAAAATATTTGGTAAGCATTCTTCCATATGTCAATGTTACTACATAATATTCATAGTTGATTTATAGCTGTCCAGTAGCCTATGACATATGCCATAATTTACTTGGACATATTTTTGGATCTGTGACTGGTCTCATATTTGTTTTATATTGTAAACAATGCTACAATAAAGTTCTTACATATATTTTCCTTTCCACTTTTGAATTATTTCCTTTGGCTAAATTCCAAAGAGCAGACTATAGAGTTCTGAGCATGGATACATTTATGGTTCTTGACCTGAAATACCAAACCCACTCCTCAATGTTCCAGCAGAATTTTCACTGGAACCCCAACAAAAGTTTCACACCAAGTACTCATTCTGGGGGGGCAGGGGGAAACTAAATCAGGCTAGTGTTATGGGTCTAATTTAAATGGGCTAATATTTATAGTTTTCCTTATTTGAAGCCTGGTTTCTTTTAAACTAAAAGAAACTTTTAGACTAAAATGCCAAGTAATATTATAATTTTAGACTAAAAGAAACCAGACTTCAAATAAGGAAAATTACAACTATTAGCCCATTTAAACTAAGCCCCAAACACTAACCTGGATTCACGCTCTCAATTATTTACATTTCACTGGAGCTCAATACCAAGACTCCTTCTTAGCAACGTAAGAAAATATAAATATAAAATGGATATACAATATCTGACTTTAAGAGCTTATAAACTAGTATAAAATTTGATTAATTTACTTGGAAAACCTTCATTTCTCAATTTTTCCACCTGCTAAATGGGAGGAAACATATTTACCTATCTTGGAGAGGGAATGTAAATAAAAATGAGATGAGATTGGTGAGTAAATACTCTTACTTTATTAAAATGCAGACTGATTACTTTTAAGAAGTTCAAGTCTAATTTCTACAAAGAAGACATACAGATGGCCAATAGACACATGAAAAGATGCTCAACATCAAATTATTAGAGAAAGGCAAATCAAAACTACAATGAGGTATCAGCTCACTCTGGTCAGAATGGCCATCATTAAAAAGTCTACAAATAATAAATGCTGGAGAGGATGTGGAGAAAAGGGAACCCTCCTACACTGTTGGTGGGAATGTAAATTGGTACAACCACTATGGAGAATAGTACGGAGGTTTCTCAGAAAACTAAAAATAAAACTACCATATGATCCAGCAATCCCACTCCTGGGCATATATCCTGAGAAAATTCTAGTTCAAAAAGATACATACACCCCAATATTCATAGAAGCACTATTTACAATAGTCAAGGCCTAGAAGTAACCTAATGTCCATTAACAGATGAATTGATAAAGATGTGGTATATATATATATATATATATATATATATATATATACCCAATGGAATACTACTCAGCCATAAAAAAGAATGAAATAATGCAATTTGCAGCAACATGGATGGACCTAGAGATTATCATACAAAGTGAAGTAAGTCAGAAAGAGAAAGACAAATACCATATGATATCGCTTAAATGCAGAATCTAAAATATGATACAAATGAACTTATTTACAAAACAGAAACAGACCACAGACATAGAAAACAAATTTATGGTTACCAAACGGGAAAGGCAGGGACGGATAAATTAGGAGTTTGGGATTGACAGACACACACCACTATATATAAAATAGATAAGCAACAAGGAACTATTGTATAGCACAGGGAACTCTATTCAATATCTTGTAATAACCTATAATGGAAAAGAATGTATATATATATATAACTGAATCACTTTGCTATACACCAGAAACTAACACAACATTGTAAATCAACTATACTTCAATGGGGACTTCCCTGGCGGTCCAGTGGTAAAGAATCCACCTTACAATGCAGGGAATATGGGTTCGATCCCTGGTCAGGGAACTAAGATCCCACATGCCACGGGGCAACTAAGCACACGAGTAGCAACTACTGAGCTCACACGCCTCAACTAGAGCCCGCATGCTGCAAACTACAGAGCCCATGTGCTCTGGAGCCCATGCACCACAACTAGAGAGAGAAAACCCACATGCCACAACTAGAGAGAAGCCTGCGACCCACAACAGAACATCCCACGTGCCGCAACTAAGACCAGACGCAGCCTAAAATTTAAAAAAGAAGATCAAATATAACCGGAAGCTGTGGAATTGCCATCAGTGACAAGATGGTGGTCAGGTTCTGAGGTCAGGTTGCTTCTTTTTTTTTTTTTTTCCCCATAGGAAAAGCCCATTTTTATTACAGAATAACATAAATTTAATGCATATCCAATTTTATAGGGGCTCCTGGTGAGTCAAAATCTTTCATCTGAGAACAAAGATATGTTTTACACTATGACTCTTGCTTTCTCTTCAAGGAGCCCCCAAAATATGTTGTCCAGCTTGCGCAAATACTAAAATAAGTCCTGAACTCACTTAAGGAACCATTGCGTAAAATGTATTCTGTATCTTACATCATTGCCTCCATGTTCAAAGCTTAAAAGATGGACTCTTACAACGGACTCACAGACATAGAGAACAGACTTGTGGTTCCCAAGGGAGGCCTATATGGGAGGAATGGAGTGGGAGGTTGGGGCCAGCAGATGCAAACTAGTGTATAAAGAATGGATAAACAGCAAGGTCCTACTGTATTGCACAGGGAACTGTATTCAATATCCTAGGATAAACCATATGGAAAAGAATATTTTTAAAAAACGAATGTATATACATATATGTATAACTGCATCACTTTTCTGCACACATGAAACTAACACAACATTGTAAAATCAACTACACTTCAATAAGAATTAGAAAATGTAAAATTAAACAAGAGGGAATCCTAGGGAAGCTAAGGCTTACGCCCCTGGGAGTTAAGACACCCTGTTTTGCTCTCTTGCTACAGCTCCTGTCCCCACTGTCCTGAGTAGCCAGTTTGGACAGCATCTGGTGGTGGTGGCAGGGGTGCTGATGGTCAGCGTGGGCATGGATAGCCTCCTTCTCACAGAAGGTCTACCACGTGTATGTCGCCATTGGTATCGTCTCCGGTAAGTGTTTCTCCTGGGCTCACACGTTCTCCAGAGACTTAGTTTCTAGAACAACGGAGGGGAAGGAGGGCATCAACTCCAAAGTGTATTTCTTTCTCCTTTTCTCTTTTTTCTTTAAAATTAATAATGTCCCAGATCAGCGGTTAGGTTGTTTCTTTTTAAAATAGCTGAAGCTGGTTCATATTACTTGCAATCCAAAGAGTCTTAAGTTAGAAAAGGTCTAAATGTAGAAGTCTATCATTAGGGATCATGAAACTATTCCGGCAGTTCTCACAGACTGCAAGGCCAGGAAATGAGTATGGTCCAGCTGGCTGTCAAAAGCTGGGACTTCAAATAGCCAACAGGTGTTACAAATTGAAATGCTGACCTAGATCAAGTTCAGGCCTCCCTCAGAAACAATCTTCCAGAACCAGAAAGGGCCTGGGTTCAGGCTGACAGTCATATATTCTGAAGGGATTTATCTCCAGAGTAAAGTTCATCGTTTACTTATTCAACAAATATTTTTTTATGTGCCTTGTATGAATCAGACCCTGTGTTAGGTGCTGATAGTAAAATGGTGAACAAGACAGAAAAACAGCCTCTGTGTTCATGGAGCCTGTATTCTAGTGAAGGAAACAAAAGAAAAATAAGTAGTTGGGAGGGATAAATTGGGAGACTGGGATTGACATATACACACTACTATATGTAAAATAGATAACTAATAAGGACCTACTGTATAGCACAGGGAACTCTACTCAATACTCGGTAGTGGCCTATATGGGAAAGAAGAGTGGATATATGTATATGTAACTGAATCACTTTGCTGTATACCTGAGACTAACACAACATTGTAAATCAACTACACTCCAATAAAAATTTAAACAAATAAGGAAACAAATAAAGAAAGTAAAATTGTGGTTAAGTGCTAAGAAAAAATAAACAAGAAGCTAGGATGGAAAAACAATGGGAGAATCTGTTTTAACTATGATGGTTAGGGAGGCCCTGGCTGAGAAGCTGGAAGTTAAACTGAGAAATGAAGGTTATGAAGGGATAATTCTGTGAAGGTCAGCAAGGAACATTTCTGGCAAAGGGAACAGCATGAGGTAGAAAAGAGCTCGATGTGTTCCAGAAACTGGTGCAAGGCCCTGGTTGGATTATAATGAAAGATGGGGTCAAGGTGCATCAGACGTAACGAAATAGGCAGAAGCCAGATCATGTAGCAGTTTGTAGATCATGGAAGGAATTTATATTTTATTCTAAATATAAAGAAAGGATATTGAGGGTGTTTAGCTAAAGAGTGACATTTTTAAGCAGATTGGTGTTACATGGAAAGAGATTGGAAGGAAATAGAAGCAGGGAGTTCCGTTAGGAGGCTATAGCAGTGCTCCAGATAAGAGATAATGGTTTGGACAAAGAATGTGGCAGCAGAGATGGAAAGATGTGGAGAGATTCAAGTCAAATTTTGGAGACAAACTATAAGAATATTCTGTAATTAAATAGTAAGTAGCTTTAAAAGCGTGGAGAAGAGAGGACCACCTCAAAGCATTGTGTTGAAGTAGAAAGGAGGCTTAACACCTTCTCATTTTACAGAAAAGGAACAGAGGCCCAAAGGATTGCAATGATTGGTTCCCAGGTACTTGGCTGATCAATAGCAGAGCCAGGGGGCTTCCCTGGTGGCGCAGTGGTTGGGAGTCCGCCTGCCGATGCGGGGGACGTGGGTTCGTGCCCCAGTCCGGGAAGATCCCACATGCCGCGGAGCGGCTGGGCCCGTGAGCCATGGCCGCTGGGCCTGCACGTCCGGAGCCTGTGCTCCGCGACGGGAGAGGCCACAGCAGAGCCAGGATCCAATCGCAGTGTCGTGGCCTTCAGCCTAGTGGTCTCATTTCCCTCCCTTCTCCCAGAGTAGCCAAAGCACCCTCAGGGCCCCAAGCAGGGGAGTCAGAGCAGGGTGCTTGCAGAATGCCACATTCATGGCATGTATCGTCCTCTCCATCCTCATACCTCTGGATGCTCTGGTCGTGGGGAGGCCTAACGGGTCCCTGCCCACCACTGTAGACAAAATCAGATCACTCAGTCTTTGACGTGGACATGGAATACAATGATGATGGTGATGACCAACTTTAGTTCCTTTAACTTAACGCTTTGCACATACCAGGTCATTTAAATGCTCACAACCACAATTTGAGATAGATACTATTATTACACTTATTCCCACATCAGTAAAACAAGACACAAAGAAGCTAAATGAGCTGTTCCCTAAGCCACAAGCAGATCACTCATTGTCCCTCGGGCTGTCCAGCTCCCACACCCAGCCCTGAGCTGGGGAGGCTTCAGGCTCCTTGTTGCTCTCACAGCATCTGTTGTGTTTTACTCATATTACCTGCTGTGTAGTGGTGATATTTTCCTTTTTAGCTACATGCCAGGAAGTTTTCAGTGGGTGATTATATGGCAATAATTAGTCTTTATGTAAGCACTGCCTTGCAGGATATGAAAGACATAACTTTCAGGCAGCCAGAGAACCCAGGAGGATGCTTGTAATCACCAGGTTTCATTCTCTCCAGGAGTCATTATGGATTTCAACCACAAATCACTACTTCAATAGGGTTTACACACCTTAGCTTCTTCCCAAAATTATAATAGCAATTTTCTAGGGAAAGATGATGGACGAAGGGGCAGACATCCTGTGGTTCTTTTTCCATGCTGGAGGTTTCTCATCAGGAGTGGAAGGCAGATGCCATTTCCTGGGGAATCAATGTCGTGGTCTAGCCAGAGCCCTCAGAGCCACGGGACACTGGGGCTGGGAGGGACCTTACAGAGTCTTAATTTCTTAATTCAGGCTCTTTTGTTTATGTATAACAGGAGCTGACTTCAAACCACCTAAAGCAGAAAAGGAGATTGGGGTATTTCATGGCCACAAGAAAGGAAGTGCAAGCAGGCCTCAAGTAGGACTAATACCTGGAAATGAAAGTTATCAGCATTCTCTCCTCTTGTTCACCAGAAGCTCAGTGGTGAACGTAATTACAAAGGTAACAGCAAATCTTCAACATATGTGTGCACAAACTTCCCCAAAACCCACACTACCTCACCATCCCCCACTATCACCTCTGCCACTCTTCAAGCCTGGAGAGTGCTCTGGTTGCCTACTGCTGTGTAACAACTACTCCCAAAAGTTAGTGGCTTAAAACATCAATCATCTTATTAAATTTCATGATTTCATAGGTTGGGAGTCCAGGCAGGACTCAGATGAGTAATTCTTCCTTTCCATATGGTTTCAGTGGAGGTCACTGGTGGTAGCCAGCCAACAGGTGGGCTTGTGTAGGGGCCCGAGTCAGCTCCACTCAAAGGTCTGGCGTCATGGTAGGGTTGGCTGGAAGGCTTAAGTCAGCTGAGACTGTCAGCTGAGCACCTACCCATGGCCTCTCCGGCATGGTAAACTTGGAGAAGTCAAATTTCTTACATGGCAGCTCAGGGCTCCCCAGAAACCCAGGTGAAAGCTGCAAGGCTTCTTTTGATCCAGTCTCAGAAGTCTCCGAACAACACTACTGCCACATTGTATAGTGAAACAAGCCAGCTTCAATTCAAGGAGGAGCGAATTAGACTCCACCTCTCAATAGGATTATTAATTAATTTGTGGCCTTCTTTAATCTCCCACAGACAGGTGGCTAGACAAGCATCCACAATACTTAAATAGTTACTGCTTGCTTAGATCCAAGGGGTAAGATGAATGAGAAGTGGAAACAAACATCTGATCAGTGGTTTAGGGTACTCAGCAGATGTGCTGTGATGTGTCTTCTCCTCGAGGTGGCTCAGGTGAGAGACCTGGCGCCCATCAATCCTGCTCATTTCACCAGCGGGAAGCAGGTTTGAAGAAATGATGAGGAGGGGCTTCCCTGGTGGCGCAGTGATTAAGAATCTTCCTGCCAATGCAGGGGACACGGGTTCAAACCCTGGTCCGGGAAGATCCCACATGCCGCGGAACAACTAAGCCCGTGCGCCACAACTACTGAGCCTGCGCTCTAGAGCCCGTGAGCCACAACTACTGAGCCCCCATGCTACAACTACTGAAGCCTGCGTGCCTAGAGCCCGTGCTCTGCAACAAGAGAAGCCACTGCAATGAGAAGCCCACACACCACAACGAAGAGTAGCCCCCGCTCGCCGCAACTAGAGAAAGCCTGTGCACAGCAACGAAGACCCGGTGCAGCCAAAAATAAATAAATAAAATAAATTTTAAAAAAAGAAGTGATGAGGAAAGGATTATATGTAAAGAGAAGATAAGAATATTATACCTACTTCCTAGGGTTGTGAAGACTGAATGGCTCTATATATGCAAAGTGCACAGAGCAGTAGCTGGCACATAGCACACTCCCTATTAAAATTCTTCATCATCGTCGTCGTCATTATGCTTGATGAGCCACAGGAAAACACTTCCTCACCTTAGCTGGACATCAAAATTTAAGTCCTCAGAGGCTAATTTTTCAGGATTATAATAGAAAGCAAAGGAAGAGAAAGAAATATGGTTTACAACATTTGACTCCATTTGTATGCAAATTATCAATGGTCATTCATCCAGGATTCTCAAAGTTATTGTTTTATTTTAATGTGTTATCTAAGCTCTCAGGTGCCTGTCCCTACATGAATCACAGAAATGATCATATCACCTAAAAAGTTGGTGATGACTGTGACCATTTTGTGACACTGACCACTTTTCTTGCAGTTCCCAGAGTCCAGGCTTCCCTTCTACCAGCCATCAACAGCTAGGGCCGGCCTGATGTCAAACCTTATCTCCTTCAGTAAGATGAAGTTTCTGCTTCTAAGAAAGTGAACTTACTGGGCTCCATCTTTAGGTTTTCAAGGCCTCACAACCTCCCAGGTGCCTTGGCATCGATATTCATTTCTATTAAAAAGACCACTGGGGCTTCCCTGGTGGCACAGTGGTTGAGAGTTCGCCTGCCGATGCAGGGGACACGGGTTCGTGCCCCGGTCTGGGAAGATCCCACATGCCGTGGAGCGGCTGGGCCCGTGAGCCATGGCCGCTGAGCCTGCACGTCCGGAGCCTGTGCTCTGCAACGGGAGAGGCCACAACAGTGAGAGGCCCGCATACCGCAAAAAAAAAAAAAAAAAAAGGAAAAGAGAAGGAAGAGCAGTACACACTCACTCTTTCTTACCCCTAAGGGCTCTCTTCTGCAGACTCTTCAATGGTCCTGATATTCTGCAGACACCACGTTTGCCCACCATATTGATAGTAACAATCCAATTTTACCTGGGGAGCAAGAAATCAACTAGATGCCCTAGTAAGAAACATGTTTGCCAGGAGGTAGGAGAAAACTTCCACAAAGATTAAGGAGCCTGTCACTCCAATGAAATTTTTAAAGATGCAATAATCTAGGATATGCTGGCAAATCCTCCTTAAGGTAAGGAAAAACTGTAGCGCCTTGTAACCTCTACCACTAAGAAAGAGATAGATTTTTTGGATTTTAGGGGCAACGGATATGGCTCTTGGAAATAATGTTCCAATTCATATATCAAGTGATTAAGAAGCTGCAAATGTTGAGTGGCACCCTGAGTAAAAGAAGACTCTGCACAAATCAAGAGTGTGGTGTACACAGCCCTGCCACATGGGCCATTTGACCCAATGGGTACAATGGACTGGGGATATCCTTAGAGGACAAGGATGGGGTCTGGAGGCTGACAAGACCCAATAGGAGAATCTACGGTTCTGGAGCAATGCTATTCCTTCTGTGACACAGAAATATTTATCTTTCGAGAAAAAAACAACAATGACAACAACTCCTGGAGAGCTACTGGGCACTGGTAGAAACTGAGTCAGTATGGGACCAGAGTTGCCCCTAATGAACTAGGTGTGATTAGATCCACCAAATCATATGGTCAGCAGCACAGCAACAACCCACTGCTATAGAAACTATACATTCAGGATTGTAGATTCTGAAGGCAAAAATAAATTACATTACAGTTGACCCAGACTCTCAGGGCACATCTCTCCCCAATTCACGCCAGTAGAAGAGGAAGATTCTCAGGCCGGCTCAGTATATGGGGACAAGCTGTAAATGGGCTACTTCTGCCCTAAACCACCCCCGTGAGGAGCGGCCCTGCAAGACAGTGGTGAAAGGAAATCCTCTTGACTAGCAGAATTAGGAATCCAACTCTTGGTGGGTCCCTGTGTGTGGAGGAAGAAGTGGTCTGAAGTAGGCATGTATCTGATATACTTTTGAACAGTGGCAGATAGCTTAGCCAGTTGTTCAGAAACTAGGAAGGGGTGAGACTGAGAGATCAGAGACAAGCAAGTCCAGAGAAAAGGCATGTGGATAAACCTATGGAAGTGTACAGATCTTTGTATTTCTCATTAAGGCCCATTGGAGAGCACCATTTCTGGAGATCCATGCTGGCAGGGATGAGTTCTCTGTGGGGTCAAAAAGACAGCTTCCCTCACCAAGGCTGGTCTGCTATTCACCATTAGAAGCTGACCTGCTAGCAAAAATGCCTGACACAGAGCCCTCTATAAGGCACCATCCACTTAGACTTGAGAGCCTCTTGGTTGCATGGGACCACTTCTACCCTAAAAGTGGCTGTGATTTGCCCATAGTAGAATTGACACATACTCTGGATAAGGGTTTGCCCTCCTACCCACAGTGCCTTTGCTAACCCTACCAACCAAATATTTACAGTATGTCTGATCTATCTGCATGGTATCCTGCACAACATTGCCTCAGATCAAGAACCCCAAACTTATGATGAAGAAGTCAGGCTGGGGCTTCCCTGGTGGCGCAGTGGTTAAGAATCCGCCTGCCAATGCAGGGGACACAGGTTCGGTCCCTGGCTCGGGAAGATCCCACATGTTGTGGAGCAACTAAGCCTGTGAGCCACAACTACCGAGCCCACGTGCCACAACTACTGAAGCCCATGTGCCTAGAGCCTGTGCTCCACAGCAAGAGAAGCCACAGCAATGAGAAGCCAGTGCACCGCAACAAAGAGTAGCCCCCGCTCGCTGCAACTAGAGAAAGCCTGCGCACAGCAACGAAGACTTAACACAGCCAAAAATAAATAAATAAGTAAAATTAAAAAAAAAAAAAGAAGTCAGGCTAATGTGTACATGGCCATGGGATCTTCTGGTCTTTCCACCACCTATTACAACGATATAATGGCTTGTTTGAGCTGAGCTAAGGCATCAGCTCAGGGTCACTCTCCTGTGGGGTTGGAGCAATGCCATCCAACATGCTGCTTATGTGTCAAACCGATGGTTGACATAATAGCTATAATACACAGGTAGAGGAATTAAGAAATAGAAATCGTGTGGCCTCTTTTACCACATTTGTAACCGAGCAGGACGCTATGAGGCCTTCCCAGAATAGACCCTCACCCATGTCCTCTGCTGGCCTTTTGTCTGTGGAAAAACTTTAGCCAAAGAATAAATTTAATCAGAGAAGTGAAAAATGCAGAAAGAAAGGAAAACAGTCAAGCAAGACAAAAGAATAATACTTCAGCCATTAAACAAAGTCAAGGACCTTTAGTTCTTCCTCAAGGACTATAGATAATATTCTGAGCCATGTCCTTTGAGCTGATTTGCAGATACTGAAATCCCCACCAGGTGGAAGAAGTTAACTTCTTCCACAAGCTGCCCACAAGCACCCAGACCCCAGATGGGTTGAAACAGAGGTTGATGAAGCTGATTCCCACTTACCTCACCCCCAGCCCACCAGAAGAATGTCCTCGAGCTGATCACACCCTGCTCCTTGAACACTGTAAGACCCCTCACTACCCCCTCCAGGCTGGGACACAGTTTTGAGGGCATTAGCCCGCTGTGGCCCCCTTTGCCTGGCAAAGCAATAACACTCTTCTTTTCTACTTTACCCAGAACTCTCTCTCTCCATGATTCTATCGGCACTGGTGAACAGAGGCTGAGTTTCGGCAATATACTCACAGTGACCCATTTATAGAATTTGCATTTCCTCACCCTGTAAACCTAGGTTCTTCTAAAATGTACATCCTGATTCCCTGGGTTGGAAATGAGGAGACACAGTCAAGTTCCTCTGACTTTGAACCTGAGACTACCTCTTGGTCATTTTAGGCTCCTCCTGCCTGTGGATTAACAGACGAAGAAAGGAGATACTGTACTGGTGGAGATAATTAACCCTGATTACCGTGAAGAGCAAGGATTTCTACCATACTATGGGAGCATGTAGGAATATGTCTGAAATCTAGAAGATTCACCAGAGAATCTCCTGTAGCGTTAATCAACTATGATATTGTGAATGGACAATTACAAAAACCATGGCTGGACAAGGGTAAATCAGATAAGAGCTCAATTCCTCAGGAATGAATGTCTGGGTTATCCCACCAGGTAAGCAACCTATACCAAAAAAAAAAATAAATGATACAAATGAACTTATATACAAAACAGAAATAGACACACAGACATAGAAAACAAAGTTATGGTTACCAAAGAGGAAAGCGGGGTAAGGGATAAATTAGGAGTTTGGGATTAACATATATACACTACAATATATAAAGGGCCTACTGTATAGTACAGGGACTATACTCAATATTTTATAATAATCTATCAGAGAAAAGAATCTGAAAAAAATAGGTATATATGTATGTATAACCGAATCAATTTGCTATACACCTGAAACTAACACAGCATTGTAAATCAACTATACTTCAATTAAAAAATAAAATAAAATAGAAAAAGAAAGAAAATAGTAAATGTCACAAGTCAGGGTTGTAGTTGTTTTTCCAGAGAGCTGGCTGATAAATGTTTATCAACACACTAATGCTTTCTTTCTGTCCTTCTTCACTCTCTCTGTGCCTTACATCTGCTTCCTCCAATTCCATTACCAAATAATCTACTTGCACATGAGCCTTTGTATCAGGCTCTGCTTTCACAAGCGTCTCGGCTAAGACAAATATCTACCTCATAGTGCTGTTAGGAGGTTTAAATAGGATCGTATTATAATAATATGACGATGGCCAAGACTGAACAGCCTAGACCTAGAAAAATGTGCCCACCTTAGATGGTTTTACTTTTCTTATTGTCTCTTAAGGACCATGAGACAAAAATACTTGGGAATTCAACTGCCAGACAGACTGAGGCAAGACAGGTGGGTGTTAGGATAGAAGCAAGAAGGGCTTCCTCCAGTCTGGTGCCTGGACAGGGTGACTTGGAGAGTTTGAGAGACAAATGTTCTGGCAGTGTCCTACAGAGGAAGGCTGGGCTTGCAGCATCTCTGGGCTGTTAGACTGTTCTATCCTTCTGGCTCCTCTGTTAAGTACTATGAAGCTTGAACTCCACCCCGACCCAGGAGTGGCCCAAAGAACCTGAGCTGATTCTTTGGTCCTGATAGAGCGCTAATTTTCAAGCATAGCATGTGACTGACTTTGAAACCCCTTCTGACTCTTTCCCCCTGTTATGTAGTCATATGCCTCAGGAAAATGGCTAGATGCGTATGTGTATATGCATGTGTTTTTAGGCTGAGTAGGCAAGCTATGTCCCTAAAGTTTCATTGTCCAAAATGGTAGCCACTAGCCACATGTGACAATTTAAATTTAAATGAATTAAAATGAAATAAAATGTTAAATTCAGTTCCATAGTCAACTAGCCACATTTTAAGGGCTCAGTAGGAAGTAATTACAGGAGAAGTGACATCAAATCATCAAAATGGTGAAGAAGATGGGAGTTGATGGATATTTGAACAATCCTTACTAAACCTAGCAGTAATCATCTTTGATATGTATGTGTATTAAATCATAACATTGCACACCTTAAATTCACAAAATGTTGTGCATCAATTATCTCTCAAAGCCAGGGAGAAAAAGAAGAAGAAGTAATCAAGTGCTCAATAACCACACAGAGAGAGAATACTTCCATCATCACAAAATTATCTTGTACAGTGCTATGAAAGAGCTGTAGCACTTGGAACCCAGGTGTAGGGCATCAGGGAACAAACAAAGCTGAATGTATCAATGGGGAAGAGGTCTCTCCTCTCTATTCCCTGCACTTGGAACGCTGTTAACCAACCTCTGAACTCCCTTCTCCCACTGAAGCCCGGGAGAACTGCCCTGGCCCTCGGGACCACCAGCGACACCTTGTGGCAGCAAAAGCAACAACCGTTAAAAAGATACCCTCTCCCTGGGGACCCGAATTGAGTTTCTGGTTTTCTGTCCTCTGAGCACATGTACCCAGAACCAGCCCATTGTGCCTGAGAGAGATTATACATGTATTATCACTTCCCATGAGTGGTGACTATGCTAAATTTTTCACATGTATCTTCTCGTCTAATCAGAACAAGAACCTTATGAGGTGAATGTTTTTGGTATTATTCCCATTTTAGAGATGAGGTAGCTGAGGCTCAGGGAGACTGATTAATCTGAAGTCATTAGTGGTGGGACTGGGAAGAAGGCTGCTCTTGTGCTAGTCGATTGGGTTTTCTAGTCATGTAATTTGAGTATTAAAAGGAATGTGAAGGAACAAAAAAGGAATGCGACCATTTTTATCCCCAAAATGGTGCCATTGGATATAGCGTGTACAAATACAGGGCACAGGAGGGATATTGCACGTGTTAATTTTCTTTCTCCAAGCCTTCGTCTTCCGGGGGGTCTGCTTTCTCATTAAACTTTTATTATCCTCAGCAGTAAATCAGTCTTCCCTGTTCACAGATTCCTATCCCCAAATGAATACATTCAAAGACTATACTTCAGCAAGACTGTACATTATAGGAAATAAATTCCATTAAATTTGAAATCATAAATTTGCTACCAAGTTATATTACACCGTATTTATGAGAGTCAAAGCATATCAGTGCCTTTTTACAAATGTATAACAAGGGAACAAAATTATAGCATTACCTGCAAAGGTTTTTCAAGGTCTCCAACTGACAATTTTTTTTTTTTTTTTTTTTGCAACTCAGACATTGACTTCTGTTGCATGTCAAGTGTGCTTTTTGTAAGTTTCCACCACCTGTCAATCATTGAGTCCTTAATTAGGGCTCTTCCAAGGAGACTCTGACATCCCAGAGAGTGATGCTTCCACATGGCTCCTTGCCCTCTTTCCCAAATCAAACACCGCGTCAGCAGACACGGTCAAAAGAGAAGCTTGCTACTTCTTGGGAGATATTTTAAAGGGCAGATTTTTTAAGTGTGGGCGGGGGAAGTGGAGTGTGCGTTGGGAATGTTGAGTCGTCGGAAGCAGGGCAGTAGAAGCATGCTGCGCCTGAGAAAATGGCTTCCAGAGCCCCACTCCAGCCAGCAGCCGCTAAATGTTGCTCTGATGATTTTGTGAGGGTAAAAAAATGATAGGTGTTGCCTCCTGGGAAGTTGATGCTCAGCAAAACAGAGCCGGACACTGCTGAAAGGGCTTCCAGGCACCAGCTGGGTCTACAGCTACTCAGCTTCCCAACTTTCCTGACGAACCAGCATTTTTGTTTTGGGCAAGGACTGTTCCAAGTAGCCTCTGACTCAGAAAAGCCAATGAGAGCCAAGGGGAGGGATGTGAACAGAAGCAGAGGGCAGGTGGAGCTAGCCAGATCGTGAGAGAGAATTGTCTGTAGTGGGAAGGACGTGGTGCTAGGACTTGATGCAGCCTGCTTTCTTATTTGAATGATTCCCTTGTTTCTGGGGGACACAGTGGTTACTGGAAAAGTCAAAGCAGTGGGTACCACCCCAGAGATGTGTGATCCTCACCCCAACAAGTCTTTTTAGAACGTTAACTCAACCAGCCCTTTCTCTCTCTCTCTCTCTCCATTTGTGGGAAATAGATGAGTGCCAACCTTCATCCCAGCGCTGTTCAACAACTCCATTTCCTGCATTGCTGTGGCCCTGCTGCTCCCAGGATTGGGAGGGGAGGGACAGGAGTCTTCCTGTCTCGGCATCACTGTGGCTACCACCTCTTTGCCACTGCCTCTGATCTTCAGGCTCACAGATATTTCTCCCCTTGACAGGCTTTTCCCCACCAAATGTGACAATTCTCTCAGTCAATTTTAGATGTCCTAGAATCTTATTGGGGTCCTCAAAAACTAGGGTGACCATATCACTTGTACCAAATTATTTATGCTTTTGAGGGTGAGGCGGGCACTATTAATTAGTATGCCAGGGCAACAGGCATAAACTGGGAATGTCTCAGACAAACTGACATACATTCATCCTTGACTTAAAAAGTCACTTTGAAGTGTGAGGTTTATAACCACCTCTGTGGGGACGCTAGGAGGGACAATGTATGGGGCACCGCTTTGGGGTGCACACTTTGTCCGCTTTGGTGAGCTTCATTCTGAGCCCAGAAGCTTAGCCTGGTTCATCTGGGTGGCAGGGTGATTCCCTACCTTCCTGGAAATGTCTTCCTCTCCTCTGAGGAAATAGGAGGCCTTCGCCTTCCTGCCTTTGTCCAAGAGCCTATCCCTATCTGGGACCTTTCACCCCAGGGTCCCCTCTCCTTTCTCAGGGGGTCCAGCATCCCCCAGGCAGGTAGCTCTCTGGTGGGCACGATTTCTACTGCTAGAACCGCTGCCCCAGCTGCAGGGTCGCCCTGATTTCTAGATCCAGAAGGGGGCTACAAGATTTGTCACTTCTCGGTGGGAGAGTCAGGCTGGGAGACACAGTACGAGAGAATGGATTTCCAGGAGAGCTTGATGTTTTAAAGAGATGACAGGATCTGATTTTTTAAAACTTATTTTACTGAATTATAGTTATTTGCAACTTAATTAAATTTCCTAATTTCTGCTCTACAGCAAAGTGATTCAGTTATACATATATATTCTTTTTCATATTCTTTTCCATTATAGTCTATCACAGGATATTAAATGTACTTCCCTGTGCTATACCATAGGACTTTGTTGTTTATCCAAGGATCTGATATTTAGATCGGAAGCTTCTGGGTCCTATTTCTGGGAAAGGCAAAGAGCAAGAAGACTGAGTAGAAGAGAGTAAAATTAAAGTTTATACATAAAACAAAACAGCAATTTCTAAAATGAGGGAAATGCCAATCAGTGAAGCACCTGCCCCTAGAAATATACAGGTTTCTTTTCAACTTTTCTGATAATGGAGATGAGAGAGGGTGGGGGTCTAGCAGAGGACTTACCAATTTTTCTTGACATGGGGAATTAAAAGTCTACAAGCGTTTTTTCCAAAACGTAATGAAGCAAGAATTCAAAATGGAATTTCTTGCCATGGTTTCAGCTATATAAAAACCATCTAGTCATAGGAGCAAGAACCAGAAGGGAACAAGAAAAGTGAAATATTCAGATTATAGGAGTGAGGGGAGGGTGAAGGTGGCTTTCTCTATTTCCTTTCTTCCTATTATAGCAGCTATAACATTAAGAATAATTCAACTGAATGCAGCGGTCACAGGCCTTACAGCAGACGCTCCTGGCTCCTCCTGGGTAGGAGCTCAGCTGCAGGAGCATATTTCGCAGCCAAGTGAGAGCCAGAGGGTAGGGCTGGGTCTTGGGGAGACACCCTGGCAGTGTGATAGGAACACAACCAGAGCATCCCCAGTATGCGACCAGACACAGACCCACCCACTCCTGCCCACCAAAGCCGAACCAGCTTCCTGTCTCTCTCGGGCCATCACACCAGCCAGGAAGGACTGAACCCTCAGTGACCTATTTCCTTCCAGGACCCAGGCAGAGCCAGAGTGACTTCATCTTACATTGGGAGACAAGGTTGATCAGTCAAAGCCTTCTCTGGCTGAATCTTACTGATGTTGACAAATCTATTTCTTGATTCATGCTACATCTTGAGTCAAACTCTAGTCACTATCGGAACGCTGGCCTTGATTCTATTTTGAGGGTGAAGACAGTAGCTGAAATTTCGGTGACCTTTTCCATGTAAACCCGAGTAGAATTTGTGGGCTCGGAAAGGTTTTGTGCACTTCATAGACATCTATGTAGTTTAGGTTCTTCAAAAATAGAGATAATAAGTAATAGCTAACATTTTTAAGTACTTACTGTGTACCAGGGACCATGATAAGCAATTCCTTACATGGTCTTATTTACTGGCTCCCTAGGATGTCATGCCCTCCCTGCTTCATCTGCTCCAACTCCTACACAACTACCAACTGATGAGCTCTGGGAAGAAGGGACAATAATTATCCCCACTTTGCAGATGAGGAAAGAGAAGCTTAGATTAAGAAATTTGCCCAGGGTCACATTCAGTACTGGGAACCAGGCCTTTGGACTCCAAAACCTGCACTCATAGCCAACATACTTATATGCCTTGAGGGAAATAAATGACCTGTGGTCAATCACCGGCATGTTTAAAGTTTTCTTTTTTAATTGTTTATTCTAAATCTGAAAGGAACCAAGAGATGATTGTCGTACATCTCCTTTCTTTAAAGAGAAAACTGTTGGAACTTCTCTGGTGGTCTAGTGGGTAAGAATCCATGCTCCCACTGCAGGGGGCCTGGGTTCGATCCCTGGTTGGGGAGCTAGATCCCACATGCATGCCACAACTAAGAGCCCGCATGCTGCAACTAAGACCCGGCGCAGCCTAAATAAATTTTTTTTTTTTTTTTAATGTGGAAACTGTCATCTCTGGGTCCCTGAATCAGTTCAGGACCAAAAGAATAAGGTATTGTGATTGGATGGGCGAGGTTCTGGGTCTGCTGGTGGCGGGGGTGGAGGAAGTTTCCACAGACCCACAGTTTGTCTTATGTTTGTCCATGAGACAAATGTGCTGGGCATCCCCAAGCCATAGCCACCTGAATCTGCAGTTTGGGCCAGTCCCAGACTCTCCATGAACACACCACTTCATCCTTCCTTGGGGAAGCAAAGTGATTGTCTATCCCCACCCCTGGGACTGCTCACCCCAAAGAGCTCGAGTCTATAAATAAAGCTGGTCACCTCCACCAGACAGGCTAAGCCTTCATCTAGCTTGACATATTGAATGTCAGCAAGGATGAAAGAAGGGTGAGGAAGAAGAGAGGGCTGCTGCCACTCCTCTGACTCAGCGCATTACTCACCAACAGTGACTAAGCAGCTACCTGTGCTCTGACAGAAGCCTACCTAGATTATTCTGCAACCAGGAGCCTTCTTGACCTAGAGGGTGAAGCCTCTTGGAATGAGGATTACAGTCCCCAAAAGCAGTGTCCCTTCCTTTCAGCCTAAGTGGTTACCTTTAATGGAATAATAACAATAGCTAACAACAATGGGGCATGTGCTGTGGGCCAGACACCATGCTCCGAGTTTAACCGAGCAGGAACCTATGGGACCTTCCTGGGACAGATCCCACCCCCATATCCTCTGCTGTAGTTCCTCTCTGAAGCACCTAGATAAGAGTATCTCATGCATATTTCCTGAGTTTTTCAGATGCTAAAAAATACCACCAAATGGAAGAAATTAACTACTTGATGATCATGAGCATGGAGCCCCCAGACCTCCTGGGGCGTAAGGATTGATAATGTGAACCACCCTGTTACCTCAACGCCAGCCAATCAGAGAAGTGTGCACGTGCTGATCACATAACCTGTGACCTCCCTCCCTCACCTCGCCTTTAAAAATGCTTTGCTGAAACCCTTCGAAGAGTTTGGGGTTTGGGGGGGCCATGAGCCACCCATTCTCCTTGCATGGCCCTGTAATAAACCTTTCTCTGCTCCAAACTCCAACGTTTCAGTACTTTTTGGCCTCACGTGCACCAGGCACATGAATTTGTGTTCAGTAACACAAGCCCTACATGTACCATCTCATGTAATATTTACAGTGACCCTGTGAGGTAAGTGCCCTCACTATTAGCATCCCCATTCTACAGATGAGAACATTAAGGCTTACTGAAGCTGGACCAGTAATACTGTTTGACTCTCCATACTGTTCTGCTCCCTGCTCTGCACTGATTTGTCTGGCCTCTGTGACTGCATCAACAGGGCCTTTTCCCCCTGTGGTTCCAGTTGAGTTGGACCAATGGCAGGCACTGAACTAAGACAGGAAACCAGCAGAAGGGAGGTATGGGCATTTATCCCCCCTCCTCATTCCTGCTGGACTAGCTTTGGCAGTGGCCCCTGGACCACAGCTCTGGTCCGGTAGTGTGGGCCCCACCCTACTATGGCCCCCCCAGGTTCAGGTAACTCTGTTCCTTCCTCTTCTCCCTTCTGGCAGGAAGTTGACCATGGCTCCCCCTGCTGTTAGCCCCTGGGGGCTTCACCATCCATCCCTGGTTACCTGAACCTTCCTCAGCCTGGGGTTGGTGGAGGGGCAGAGAGGAGGGTGGCTCTCCTTGTTAAACTCTCTTCAGTTCTTTGAGTGTACCAGCTGCTTCCTGCCAGGACCCTAGCTGAGGCAGACACTGAATTTCTTGCTCAAGTTAGCACAGCTCAATATGGTAAAGCTGGGATTAGGAATCCTGGCAGTCTGACTCCAGAACCCACATGGTAAATCACTATCTACATTGGTGAAAGCACCAAATAAGGCTACCAATGACAGGAGAAAGAGAGTCCAGATCCTGATTTCAAATCCTTTGTCCTTTGCCAGATGCTGCCATTTAGACAAATACGGTTCATAGTCAGAGCTATGTACTGGGCCTTGCTTTCTCCCCAGACTATCAAGGTCACCTCAATTTCTCAGAATGGTCAGGGCCACTGAGAACGACCTGTCCAGAGGCCTAAGAACCTAACAGCAGAAGCCTTTCTCTCACCCAGGCCAGGCCCATCCTCCCACTTGTCACCCAGCCGTTAGCCAAACTCGATCACCCCTGTGGGAGCTGGATGAGTTACAGCATACCACCTGCCCCTCTGCGGTCCTCCCCCTGTTCCACACCCTGTGGAAGTCAAGTCCAAATCACCTCCAAGGCTCTGGTGAGTCCCATTGTCTCCCTAGCTCTGAACTCTGCCTGCAGCTGAAATAACTCACTTTATGCCTCCAAGCTCCATCATAGAGCCCAGTTGGTGTTCTGGGTCATGCTAACCTAAACATGAAACATGTTATAGCTAAAACTGGCCAGACCAGCTAGGTCTCCATCACCTTATGCTTCACTTGCACGTCTTCTTTCCATATGTTTTTCTTTTCTTTCATTAATGATTCCTTTGCACCTTATTGGTTAACGTAAATCACTTGTTAGTTAAAGCTATGTCAGGCACCTGGTGTTTTTCCCCTTTGAATCACTCCCTAACACTCCTTTTCTTTGTAAGCACTGTTCATTCCACAGAGAAGATCACAGTACGATAAAGCCGGAGACCACCAGAGCCCATCTCTGAACCTCCCGACACCAGCCTTGATGGTTTTGAAATGTTCCAGGAGCAGAGAAGAATGTACAGCCCACCCCTGCCCCGATCCTTATCAAGAACCCTGTTTTGAGCTTGTAACACTATAAGTTTTACTCACTGAACCCTTTCAGGGAGGACACAGTCTTGAGGGCACTAGCCTGCTGTGGCCTCCTTTGCTTGTCAAAGAGATAAAGCCACTCTTGTCTCCGTGACTTTGATCTGGTGCCGTTGTACAGGGTCCGAGATTTCGGTAGCACACTTAGTCCTGGGTTTGATTTTCACAAACACTTTTCAAAAGGCATGTGTATATTTAATAGACTTTCCACTGAAGGAACAAACAACTGCAACTAAACGTTAAACATCCTTGTCTCTAAAAGAACTTTGGACACTCTCCTGCCATGGATTTGTCACTGGTTGCTTCTCCCCACACGGAACCCAACTGTCTAGTGTCCTGCCCTCTTCTCACTGCCTTTTCCTCGTCTTTTCAAGAATAAAAAGCAGGGCAGTTTGATTTTCTTCTTTGTTGCTTTGGTGCCTGCACCCGCTTCAACAGAGAGTAGATTTTCAACGCATTTCCTTTAACAAAGCTCTCTCTCCCTGCATAAGAAAAATTCTGGGAACAGCTGCTAACTCAATAGTCACTGTGTCACACATCAAGGTAGATGGTCACCTCCATAATGCAGCTAGAAACTGCCTCACCTGCACTGTGCAGACAAGAAGTCTGGGGGAAAGATACATATGGTTTCACTTCCAGTAAAGAGAGTCAACTGTGAAGCATCTAAAGGCACAAAGCACCATAGGGGGGTAAAGAGCCCAGAATTCAGCCTAAAGACTTTTGCGGGGGCCTCTCTTTTCCACTAACTGGGTGTAATCAGGCCAGTGATGTCATCTTTCTGAGCTTTCATTCCTACTAAATTTGAGAACCATCTACTAAAGCAGTGGTTCTCAGAGTGAGGTTCCTAGACCAGCAGCATCACCTGGAAACCTGTTAGACATGCAAATACTCAGACCCCACCCAGACCTACTGAATGAGAAAGTCTGGGAGTGGGGGCCCCTGTGCTTTAAGATGTCCCCCGGTGATTCTGATACAGGCTCAAGTTTGAGAACTCTTGTGTTAAATCAACTTGCTACCATCTGATGTAAAAGCAGATGTAAAAGCATTTTTCTGGACCATAGATTCCTAGCCCTGGATGCACTGTAGAATCTTCAAGAAAGTTTTAAAGATACTGGTGGACAGCACCTAACCCAGACCAATTAAAGCAGAACCTCCGAGGACAGGGCTGGGGCGGGTTAGCTCTAAAAGCTCCAACGTGCAGCCAAGTTTAGAAACACAATGCTAAACTCCAGGTAGCTATTCAAATATGAGGTGTTGTTATTGTGATGTTTTTCGCCCAAGCCTGTGGCCTTTACAGCTAATGGTCTTGTCTTCTAGTCAGGAAGAGGGTCGGGGGAGAGGGGAACAGTCATGTTTGAAAGTGATGGAATACTTTATAGTATCTGAAACTGATCCATGACCGACCACTTCTAAGGCATGTGCGCTAGGCATGAAATAGCAGTTGGCATTTTCTACACGATAATTTTAAAGAAACATGGAGAGGTCTAAAATCAGCTGAGTCAAGCATATACTTACCTCAGCATTGTGTTCTTGATTAATAAATCTGGAGGAAAAGAAGCTCCTTTGAAATGAGCCATATTGAAAGAAATATCCTTATAGACCACGCCAAGGTGAGTTCTTGCTTGCCTGTCGTTACAACCATGTCAAAATTGCTGAGTGCAGCTTCTGTCTGTCCCCTCCCACTGCAAGCAAACAAGAAGTGTTTGAGAGCTATCTCAAACTTCCCACTCTCTGGCCCTCTTCTCTCTTCCCTCCACTGCCTTTTCTCTCTGGTCACCAACTGGCTGGGGGGCTCAGGCTAGCCACGTCATCTTTCTGAGCTTTCACGTCTTCATCTACTAAATCAGTGAGTCTCAAACTGCAGGCCCCAGACCAACAGAATCAGCATCACCTGGAAACTTGTTGGAAGTGCAGAGGCTCAGGCCCCAGCAGACCTACTGAATCTGAAACTCAGGGGGCGGGACTCAGCTGTCTGTGATTTAAGAAGCCCTCAGGTGATTCTCAAGCATAGATTAAGAACTATTGTTCCCTAACTTCCAGTTATAAGTCCTGCCGATAGCTTGTACAGCACTGTGACTCTAGTTAACAATACTACATTGTGTATTTGAAAGTTGCTAAGAGAGTAGATCTGAAAAGTTCTTATCACAAGAAAAAATTGTAACTATGTGTGGTGATGGTTATTAACCAAACTTATTGTGGTGATGATTTTGCAATATGTACATATTGCAAATCATTACGTTGTACAGCTAAAACTAATACAATGTTATTTGTCAATTATAAAAAAAAAGAACTATTGTTCTCTACTGGTGGTTGCCAAGGGGGAGGGTGTTGGGGGAGGGGGGGAGTGGTAGGTTGGAGTTAGCAGATGTAAGCTTTTATATATGGAATAGATAAACAACAAGGTCCTACTGTGTAGCACAGAGAACTATATTCAATATCCTATGATAAACCATAATGAAAAAGAATATTTAGAAAAGAATGTGTATATATATATATAACTGAATCACTTTGTTGTACAGCAGTAATTAACACAACATTGTAAATCAACTATACTTCAATTTAAAATTTTTTAACTTTTAAAAAAAAAACTATTGTTCTCAAATATTGTTATGACGTTCTTCTCTCACAAACTTCCTTGTATGATATCATTTGATGGCCAGTTTTCTTGCCAGATGTCCAAAGCCCTCACACTCTCTTTACTCCCCTTCCCTGAAACATGCAAAGTTCTTAAGATGTTTGCACCTCTTCCCTCTGCCATGATTGCTCTTCCCAGTGGCTTCTTCACATCTCTCAGGTGACAGCACTCTACAAAATAAGGGCATTATTACCATATATTATTATTTTATTTGCATATTTTAATCTCTCTCTTCCCTAAAATGGGAGCTCATGAAGTAGGGACCATATCTATTCGATTTGCTGTATCCCCAGAATTTATCTTACTGTGGCCAGCATGGCCAGAACTGTCCAATAGAACGTTCTGTGATGATGAAAATGTTCTACATCCACTCTGGCCAATTCAGTAGCCACTAGATACATGTGGCTACTTGGGCACTTGAATAAGGCTAGTATGCCTGAGAAACTGAATTTTAATTTAATTTTTATTAATTTAAATTTAAATAGCCATGTGTGGCTACTCCTAAACATAGTAAACAGCATAGTTCTAGGCACTCAAAAAAAGTGAAAGTGTATTTCTTTTTTTTTTTTTTGCGGTACGCAGGCCTCTCACTGTTATGGTCTCTCCCGTTGCGGAGCACAGGCTCCGGACGCACAGGCTCAGCGGCCATGGCTCACGGGCCCAGCCGCTCCGCGGCATGTGGGATCCTCCCGGACCGAGGCACGAACCCGTGTCCCCCGCATTGGCAGATGGACTCTCAACCACTGCGCCACCAGGGAAGCCTTCATTTTCATTTTTGAATGAATGAATGAAAATGTATTTCATTCATTCATGGATGAATGAATCCCGTATCAAAAGCACTAAGAATGCTATTTTTTTTAATTTGCCACTATTGGTAAAAATATATTCGTTGACTTTGACTCATACAACTACCTTGCCTGCCAAAAACTTGCTTTTTACTCTAGGTAAGAACTATCCTTTCCATTCTGATGAAATTATTCTCAAGTTATCACCAGCGATCTAGTAAAAACTTTTAGCTGGGAATGGGAAGAAAAAGGTAGAAACTAGGCATGTTAAATTGGCCTTGAATGTAAAATTGAATTATTCCTTTCATAGGCGCTTTGGGGTGTAGAGACCAAAAGAAATAATCAGTGGTCTCTTTCTACCTCTGATGGACTCTGCTTAGAGCCCTCACAAGGCTGCCTATAAACTCGAGAACAGCTGAGGACAGAGGAAATTGGGTCTGTCCTCTGTCAGAGGAGATATGAATGGAAGGAATACAGTCAAAAGTATTTGTATTACAACTCATCTTACAAAGTCACTTAACCTCTCTGAGTCTCAGCTTCCTGCTGTATAAAATGGAGATAATAATGCCCAACTCACATGACTGTGTCAAACACTTGGCATGCAGAATGCATTAGTTCCCTTCTTTCACGGCCAAAACTTTAACAAGTCCAAGAGAGTTCTCTCTACTGGAAAGGTTTGTTCTCTCTCAAATATCCCCGCCTTCTGTACTTTTTGAACATGGCCTTCAATGAAGCTTATCCTGACCCTGTTTTTACTGTTCCTTTGTCTTCAAGACTCTTAGGTACATAATTTTACACTTTGGGGAATATTCATCATTATTTTGGTTAGTACTGGATGGTTTGACATACTGTAAAATCCCCTTTATCAGATGTACTGGAATATACCCACAGCATAAATAAACTTCCTTTTCTTTAAAATAAAGGATTTAAGCTAAAAATGAGATTCAAAGACTCTTCCAGCTCTAAAATCACTATATCCGCTGGTTACAGAGTTTCTGACAAGGATGCATGTGGCCTAAATATGTCATCTTCATTATTAGAGATATCATAATACTAAATTGGGTTCTGATGTCCTGAAATACTCCTGCAGTTTAATACCAGATCACAGTGTGTTTTCTTGCTTTGTACCCCCAACTCGTCTACTCTCTCTCTCACTGTCTTTTTTTTAAATAAATTTGTTTATTTATTTATTTTTGGCTGCT
The DNA here is from genome assembly GCF_005190385.1 of Monodon monoceros. Taxonomy (NCBI): domain Eukaryota; kingdom Metazoa; phylum Chordata; class Mammalia; order Artiodactyla; family Monodontidae; genus Monodon; species Monodon monoceros. Next base: position 131,581,573 of record NW_021703778.1, read on the forward strand.
TTGGGTCTTTGTTGCTGCACGCAGTCTTTCTCTAGTTGTGGTGAGCGGGGGCTACTCTTTGTGGCAGTTGCGGACTTCTCATTTTGGTGGCTTCTCTTGTTGTGGAGCACGGGCTCTAGGGTGCATGGGCTTCAGTAGTTGTGGCATGCAGGCTCAGTAGTTGTGGTGCCTGGTCTTAGTTGCTTAGTTGCTCTGCAGCATGTGGGATCTTCCTGGACCAGGGCTCGAACCCATGTCCCCTGCATTGGCAGGCGGATTCTTAACTACTGGGCCATCAGGGAAGTCCCTCTCTCTCACTGTCTTAATCTGGGTTTTCCCCAAAACAGAAACTGAGACAAAGGCCTCGATGAAGTAGTTAGTTTGAAAATGTGATCTCAGTGAACAGGAGTATAGGTGGAGGATAGAAGAGTGAAGGAGGGAAAGGATTAGCCAGGACGCATCATCAGGTTGGCCACTGTTATGGGTGACTAGCTCCCACTCCCACCAGATTTCTGAGGAGCCTTATAAATTGCAACTCCAAACTGTCTGCCTGTGAGAGGAAAAGGAAAGCATTTTTCCATCCATCCCCATTCGACTGGCCAAGGGTGGCCTCACACATGTCAACTCCCTCCTCCCTGTGAGTTGCACATGCCTGAGCGCTGATCTGGTTCCCATGGTGTGGTGTGAGGACACTCTGGTGTGAGATAAATGAGAGGCTCACAGCACGAGGCTGCTCTCTGTCAGGCTGCACCACACAAAGCTGCCTGAAGCCTGCACAGAACTGGTGACCACAGTGGTGGCATGAGCAAGAGGAGCTGGAGCGTTGCCCAGGAGGTGTCTGACGCCATCCATTTCTTGCACTTTGTTGTGCCCCCCTCCTTTTATATTCCCTGTATCATAGATAGTCCCCTTCAAGCTGGCCGCCAGCCACAATCTCTGCAAAAACATTGCTGCTGTTGCATCTGATCCCAAGACCATAATAATCTTCTTCATCTTCCCCCTCCATCACCCATTCAGACTTCTCTCACCCTTGGCCAGCATCTTGGCGGGTCTAGGTTGCTCGCTTGGAGGGTGACCTTGAGTATCAGAATTTCAGCAGAATACACAGGTGAGAGACTCCTGAAACACTCCCATAGAGGCATCTCTTAATCTTTCACAACATTCCCTGTGTTGATAATGGACTGACCTGAGCCTGTCATTTTCTTCATTTTCTTTTTCTAAAGCTTCCAAAGTAGTCTAAAATCCCAGCCACCTCAATTCTTAAAGTTACCAGAGCTCCCATACCACTTAAGGACCACAACTTCCACACAACTCAATACTTTGCCTCTGCCTTCACCCCATCCCAATCCACCATGGGTCTTAATAATTGAGACGCTGCTGGCCAGGTATCACCACTCTACCTCCCACCAACAATGGGGTCCTTATTACCTCCGACCAGTGAGCCCACTTCAAAATTCCTGTCCCAACTATGGCAGCCTGGGTTCCCCAAAAGCAGAGCCTGAGACAAAGTATTGCGTGCAGATCGAGTGAAACAGGGAAGGAAGAAAGCCAGTACAAGGATGAGTTTTCAAGGTGCACTGCAATGGACAACGGGTGATCCCTCCTAAGGAACATTCTGAGGAGTTTCATGAAATGAACCTGAGAACCTGCTACATGAACAACAAATGGTGAGAGCATTTATCCATTGGCTTCCATCCCCATTGGTTAAGACCTACCAGGTTAGCCCTCCTGCATTTCCAGGCTGTACATGTGTGAATGCCAAGCAAGGCCCCAGAGTAATCAATTCCATGACGTCAGAGCAAACCTGAGGTGCTGGCAGGTTGCACCTGCTCACACTGGGGGACATCTCTGCAGAACTGATGCTGCTGCAGTGGCTGGAATAAGAGCTGGGATTTGGAGTGGTACCACGGGTGTCTGATACACTCTCCAGGATGTCCTTAGGTCCCAGTTTGCCCAGGACCAGCCCAGTTTATGTCTGTTGTCCCATCATAACTATTAATAGTTTCCCCTTTCAGTCTCATATGTGTCCCAGTTTAGACATAAGGATATGCTCACTTAGAGCTCCCTCCCTCCTCTCTCTCCCTCCCTCTTTCTCTCTCTCTCTATCTCTCTCACTCACACACACACACACACTTTGAAAAACCCAAGGAAATAATTTCCACTATAATAATAATTGATATAAAAATACTAATTAAATTCAAAAGACTTGACCTGAATGAGCCTTTAATCAATAAGTGTGTTTTTTTCCCAATATTTCTCACAATACTACGTATTATCTACACTCATGGGCTTACTGTCCAATTATAAAAGCTTACAATTCTGCTTCAGTGGCAAAGGCAAAGAGAGAAAAGCCTTCTCTAATCCCTCTGGGCACAAGAATATGACATTTTCCCACCAGCATTTGTTTATGGAGATTTTTCTTCTTTCAACTATGTTTTCATTTATATCATATGGAAGTGTCTTGAGGTAACTGGGCAGTCATTGACAATGACATGCCAAATAAATGTTAATGAGAAAAAAAACAGCTTGTTCCTTCACATACAGCAGGAGGATTTTCACGAGCTCTTTTCTTTGTCTTTAGTCCTTTTAAAACAACTGTAGCTATAGGGAGGCAACAAGATAGCATGTAAATTATAAAAGTAAAAGTATGTCTATATAACATATCATAACTACATATAAAAAAATTGGAAAAATATAGACTAAAATGTTAACAATGGTTATCTCTGGTGGTGAGACTGAAGTGATAATTATTTTCTTCTTATGCTTTTCTGCATTTCCTCAGTTCTACATTGTTGCCTTGAGCCCTCCAGAACCGAGCCTTGTGTTAATATGGCAACCGTGAAAAACTTGCTTTATTTTTCCTATGCTAAAGAAGATATACTACTTGATGATCATCCATGACAACTGTCAAAAGGTCACAGAAACACTCAGCAAGGGACATGGAACCTGCATTGTTCATGAGATTCTTCAGGCTGCATATCCAAATCCCAACATCATCTTCACATGGTCCAGCCTTGAGAGAAGCTTCTTGGTTTTGTTTTCAAGAAAAACAAGATCCTAGGGGAGCAGGGCAGGGGCGGGTGGGGAATTGGATAAAGGTGGTGGAAAGGTACAAACTTCAGTTATAAGATAAATAAATACTGGAGATGTATTGTATAATATAACTATAGTTAACCCTGCTGTGTGGTATACGTGAAAGTTGCTAAGAGAGTAGAGCCTAAAATTTCTCATCCCAAGGAAAAAAAAATTTTGTTAACTATATGAGGAAATGGACGTTAACCAAACTTGGGGTAATCATTTGGCAGTATATGTATGTCAAGTCATTATACTGTACACCTTAAACATATACAGAGCTGTATGTCAACTATATGTCAATAAAAGTAGAAAAAAAAGATTAGAAAGCAGTTCCATAAGTGTATAAAATTAGTTCTTATGAATAATAAATGATTTCATTGCCTAAAAAAAAGAGAGGGGCTTCCCTGGTGGCGCAGTGGTTGGGAGTCCGCCTGCCGATGCAGGGGACATGGGTTCGTGCCCCGGTCCGGGAGGATCCCACATGCCCCGGAGCGGCTGGGCCCGTGAGCCATGGCCGCTGAGCCTGCGCGTCCGGAGCCTGTGCTCCGCAACGGGAGAGGCCACAACAGTGAGAGGCCCGCGTACCGCAAAAAAAAAAAAAAAAAAAAAAAGAGAGAGAGAGAGAAAAACAAGATCCTGAGTTTTGGTCTTCATATCAAAGAATAAGAAACTCTCATGTTAGTCTTTACAAGGAAAGGGAGTCAGTCAGATCCCAGATAATAACCATACCTGGGGCGCACCCAAAGTAACATAATCACCTAAAGGGATTTGGAGGGTTTTCCCAAATGTTTAATTAAGTTTTATTAAATTCAAAGTTCTTTACTTGGAACCTACTATTAAAAGTTACAAAGAATGACCAGATATGTACACACATTTTGTAGAAAGTTAAAGCTGCCTACACATTTTTTTTTTTCCTACACATTTTTTGCAGCTTGTAGGTTATTTTTCTCAGGCTGCATCTGCTGGGATAACACAGGGTCTGTTTCTCTGGAAGGTGGGACACTGCACTCCAGGATATCTACAGGGCCTCAGAAATGCCAGGACCCTGGTCAGCTTCAACCATTGTCTTTTCTCTCATCTGTAAAATTCTAACGAACCCCCAAGTTCCACTGCTTCCCCACCCTGAACACCTCTGGAACCCATCCTCCCCCTCCCACGTTCACTCCTGCAGCCTTGGTCCAGGCCACAGTCATCTCTCACCTGCATTGGTTCACCAGCCCTTGACTCTAACCTTGCCAGTCTAGCCTTCCCAGGAACTCAACCCTGATCATATCACTTCTCAGCAAAATACCCTTCCATGGGCTTCCCTGGTGGTGCAGTGGTTGAGAACCCACCTGCTGGTGCAGGGGACACGGGTTCAAGCCCTGGTCCGGGAAGATCCCACATGCCGCGGAGCAACTAAGCCCGTGCGCCACAACTACTGAGCCCACGTGCCACAACTACTGAAGCCCGCGTGCCTGGAGCCTGTGAGCCGCAACAAGAGAAGCCACCGCGGTGAGAGGCCCACGCGCCACAGCAAAGAGTAGCCCCCGCTCGCCGCAACTAGGGAAAGCCCGCGTGTAGCAGCGGAGACCCAACAGAGCCCTAAATAAATAAATTAATTAATTAAAAAATACCCTTCCATGACTTTCTAAATACCCTCAGAATAAAGTCCTAATTCCTTGGCATGACCTAGCAGACCCTTCAGGATCAACCTCATATTTTACAGTGTATGTTCCCACACCACCAACCCCAGCCCTCACTTCCCTAGTGTCCCCAGCACTCCAGCCATACTTAACTACTCCATCTCTCACTGCTGGCTTTTGCACACATGGTTCCCCTGGCTGGAGCATTCATCCCATTTTCCCCTTTACCTGACTAACCCCCACTCCACCCTCTAGCCTCAAGTTTGATGCTACCGGCTCTGAAGAAACATCTCTAACCTTGGCAGGGTTAGATGCTACTTTTCTGGATCCCATGTGTCTCTCTGATGAAATGGCCCATTTACTTCCTCTCCCACTAGTCCATAACTCTTTCTGGACTTTTCATGGACTGTGTCTTACTATCCTTGTTCCCCCAGCTCTTCACACACTGCCAGACACAAATAAAGGCATTCAGTAAATACTGATTCCATAAGAAGCAATAACATCACAGGGCTCTTGGTTTACCAAAGATAGACTCTAACCATCCTCACTCCCCTTGACACAGACCTTTGGGATTTGATCAGTTCCATTACAGAACCATTTCAGATTTCTTCTCCTTTCCCTTATCTCTTACACAAAAAAAGAAATAAGGGAAACTGATCATTGGAGGTTTTGTTATCAAGATTCCTTTTTGGAAAAGGCTTGAATCAGCTGGTATCCAAATATCTTTCTGTTTTGGAAGACTGTGCTTATACTTTCCAACATGTATATTTTGGTCTATCTGTTCATGAAAAAGTCTGAAACTTTACAAACTCTATGGCTGTGCTGTGAGGCATAAAATTGGAGAAACATCTCTAACGCAATTGGTTCCTTCATATCACTGTGAATTAGGAAGAAAATATTGAGATGCACAGGACACTGGTTAATAAAAACCCAGTTTTCTGACCTGATACCAGGTTCAGATTTTTAAGACCAGAGCAACTGACCTCTCTGCCCACCTCAAAGGCAATAAAATCATCCAAGAGAGTGTTCCATTTGCCTTCCATTCTGTTTGCTCTCTGTTCCCTTACCTGTGAAACATGAGAAAAAAAGAGGATTTCCCCCCCTGCAGTTAATTCTTCTGTTTCGACTCCTCAGTTCCTCCATCCTTATCCCACAAAAGATTCACTTCTCAGCAAAATCTGTCTTGAACTTTGGACCTGGAGACTACAATCTTAGGGTGAGAATTTATACACTATATTGCAAATTATTAATGGTTATTTGTTTATTGCTCCTGCTGCTTTTTGAGGAGGGAAAGTTATTAAGATCTTTGCTTTACTCAGTGGACTATTTGAGAGGTTTTTAACCCCAATATTTCATGTGTGTTTTTAAGCAAAGTAGAACAAAGGAGTATGTGATCTGTTTCTTTGTTCTTTTGCTGCTGTTGACTGGGGAAAATTTCTTTCTTCCTTCCTTTCTTCTTTTTTCCTTCCTCCTTTTCTCTCTTATCCTACATACACATAATAGAAAGTTGAGCTAATTAATAGGGAGTTAGATACCCAAAATAGGATAATGCCAATGCATTTATACAGCTAACAGTGGCTTACACAATAAATGCCGAAGATTCTTTCTGCGTGTAGAATTTAAGCCACAGAATTATGTCTCCAGCTATGCTGACTGCCAAAGTTGATAATTATCAAAGCAAATAATTAGATGTCTCTCCTCGGTCCACCCCCAGCTTATCAGTCTAATGGCTGCCTCCCCAAAAGAGGTATGTATGTTATGGGAGGTGCTAAGTGTACAAATAAGGGGCTTTTAGTAAAAGTCAACACTATTATTTTGTTTTCAAATTACTTCCTATTCCTAGAAATTCATATTCAGTCATTCAAACTTGGCATAATTAAGAAAGATACTTAACTGAGCTTAAGCTTATTGAAAGTAACCAAGCTCCTTTCATCTTGCTGAACTTGGATTTCAATTCCCTCCCATCCATGTCCGCTCTACCTAGGACATGGAGAGGATGGAGACCTATAGATTCATGTAGATTTATGGCCCCTTCCCCTGCTAATGGTCTACCTCATTTGCATTCTTCTCCTCACTTGTCTTTATCATTTTCCCAGGCAACGGTTCATTCAGAACTTCAGCCTCCTCTAGCACTTTCTAATGTTTTGTGCCATTTTTATACCTGCTTTGTATTATGATTTTTCTTCCATCTTCTGCCCCTAGTTATTCACTTGTAACTGTACCTTCACATACTCTAAGAAGCAGAGTGGTTTGGTTTCTTTCTTTTGGCCGTGCCGCACAGCTTATGGGATCTTAGGTCCTCATCTAGGGATAAGACCCATGCCCCCAGCAGTGGAAGAGCAGAGTCCTAACCACTGGACCCCCGGGGAACTCCTGAGATTTTTTTCCTTCAGTTTTAAACCTACCTTTGCAGATTTCCTTGTAGTCAGAACAAAGCCTATGTTGCCAAAAGGCCACGCAGCTGAAACCTTGTGCCAAATAATATATCCTGTTCCCAAAAGCTGCTTTTTTGGCATCTGGTAGAAACATTATTATTTATATCCACAGAAATCACGATGCCTGTGGATGATTTGATGCTTCTCCCCCACCTCGTGGATGTGACCTCCCTAAGGGGTTTCATTTGGGCTCCACGTGAAGAAGGTATCTTCATGGAGAGAAGCACCCGGCATCTCCTATGACATTTTGACTTTGAAGTCTTAGCCTTTTTAAAAAAAATAAATAATGAAATAACCAGAGTTTCAGTTTAGGAAGGTGAAAAATTCGGGAGATGGATGATGGTGAGAGCTGCACAACGATGTGAATGTACTTAGTGCCACTGAACTGTACAGTTAAATAGGGTTAAAATAGCATGTTTTATATTATGTGACTTTTACCACAACAAAAATTTTTTTTTAAAAAAATAAACAGCTTTGATTGACCGTGCTAAAACTACTTTCAATATGTTCTAAAACTGTGCTTTAAAATTTTTCCCCACATTTTTGACCCGTGTAAGAGATACAGGTACTTTAAGAAAATGTTTCTGCAAGACTGCATCTGAGGCAGTTTATGAGCTGAAGCCAAGGCTAAAGCACTGCTAAGGGAATCTGTTTCCCTGGGATACTAATTAACTCCAAATATTGCATATAAATTAAGCCAGCAGCTACTGAAAGAAGCAACTTACAGGAGAGGAAAAACTGAAGAGGCTTAAAAGAAAGGTACTGTCTTCTGATTAGAGAAAGACATCAGGGGCACAGGAGGAACCCTTCTCTAGCTGTCCCAGCATTCCACCCTTTCTCTAGAAGCTTCTGCCGTTTTCTCTTTCCTCTCGTTTTCCTTTCTCCACTATGGCAGCTGTGATGGATTGGATAGCTGACTAGGAAAAGGGTCTCTCCCCAGGGGCCTGCTCTCCCTGTCTCCCTAAATAAGGAAAAGCTGTTCTCTGCATAGAGCTCTCCTAGCTGTGTTCTCAAACTTGCCTGGACAGGAGAATCCCAAGCTCCTGCCCTGGAGATTCTGATTCTGTGGGTCTGAGAAGGGGCCTTGGAATATGTATGCTTAACAAGTATCCCAAGCAATGCTTTGGGGCCACAGAGTTTGGGAAATACTGCCTATGCCCCTGAGAATAAGATAACAGACCCTGCCCCTGCAGTGGGACACCTGCCGTTCTGATGGGATCAATTCAGTTCAGAGCGGAAGGTGTTAGCAGTTGAAGCCGCAGCTATCAGCACAGCCAGCTTAAATATTTAAGGTTAGTTGTTAGAATAGAGTTGACTGTATGTCTGTCATCGGTGACTTTATTATACTATAGTTTGAAGGTTCAACCTATTAACCATGGTCTAGTTAAAACTACAGACTAAGAGAGGCCCGAGGTGTTAGTGGCCATGAGTATCATCCACATGATGCTGCATGAAGCGGCCTTTTGTGTTTTCCCTGCAAACAGCTTGTCAAGAACACAAAGGCAGTAATGCTACATTGTGCTCACCTCCTCCTAACCTTAGAAACACTTACAGCAAGGGGATGCTCTTGGAAAGGGCAAACGTACCCTATGCAGTATCAGGATGTCTCTACTCATGAAATTACAAATTTCTGGAGAGTCATGATTCTGAGTTCTATTTTTAAAAGCTGACTCTGAGCTTGTGTGTCAATTGCTAATGTCTACTTGACTGTACAGAGCTTTTCATTTCTCTTGATCAATTTCACCCATTTGCTCATATCTCTTGGCAAAAAGAATTAAAATTATTTGATGAAAACATTCCTGTAAGCCAGCTATCCTTCAAGAATGAATTCAAGAAAGAGTTCTCTATTAGTTCCCTAGAGGTGATACTTAAATTTATGTGATTATAAGGAAACAGCTGATGTGGGAGAGGAAAAGAATTTGTGTGCATAAGAGAGAAATTAGTAACACATCGTTCATTTACCAAAGACAGAAACTTGTATGGCATTTTTCTGGACCAAGACGCTATTTCCTTAGAACCCTGGTTTTCAAGAAAGACTCTGAAATGTTATTGGTTCCTCCAAAGTATGTGGAGAGGGCATTGAGCTGAAGATAGGGGTGCGTAGTTTTGAGTCCATGGGTCTAGTCCTCATTCTTCCTGGGTATAATTTTGGATAATCATTTCACTTCTCTGCTTCAGCTCTGTCTTCAGTCAAATGGGAGAATAAAAACATACCTCCTGGGCTTCCCTGGTGGCGCAGTGGTTGAGAGTCCGCTTGCCAATGCAGGGGACACGGGTTCATGCCCCGGTCCGGGAAGATCCCACATGCCGCGGAGCGGCTGGGCCCGTGAGCCATGGCTGCTGAGCCTGCGCGTCCGGAGCCTGTGCTCCGCAACGGGAGAGGCCACAACAGTGAGAGGCCCGCGTACCGCAAAAAAAAAACCAAAACATACCTCCTACGTCACACAGTGGCTATTAGAAACAACTGTGCAGCTTGCCTTGAACACAGCAGAGCAGGTTCCAATAAATGGGAACAAGTTCTCCATAGTGTAAAGTACCATGGACAGTATTATTAGTAACCTTTATTCTTCCACGCAAACGAGCCAAGTCTTTACCCAAAAACTCTACTTCCTGAAAGTCCCAAATACCTAGATGCAAAAGACAGGGCAAGGAATTACATTCCAAGGGAAATGAGAAATGATCTAACACAGTCCAGCATCGCCCAAAGTGAGATGCCCTGAGACAGGCTGGTTTTTTCATAAGTTCCATCATGTGCCAGGACTCTAGCCCCCGAGTCTGCTCCTACCACAGAATGTGTTTTTCTAATAAAGCCAAACGAGGACCAATGGCAGCCCAATCATTGCATGGCCAAGACCACAGATGCAGAAAAGCAACATTTTGAATAATTCAGAATGGTAGCCACACAAGCACGGAGCCAAATGGCAGAGATAAATGCTCTGGGAGCTTATCTACGCTCCTTTTCCTCTTGATTTCTTCCTCATTTCTTCTTGACAAAGTGAATGATACACAAAAAGGACGTCTCTTAATGATAAACATGTAAGAATCTACTGATAGGTCTTTTGGACTCAATTACACTATTTAAGAAAGCAAGCTTACATTAAGACCGAGAATCAATTTAATGCATTATTTCTAGTGCATTTTTTCTTTGCCAAGAATAAGAATAAGAGGGGAGGGGAAAAATAATAAAAACCAGGAGACAAGTACACAATGTAAGGTACAAACAAATCTATATATATCCTAATGTGCTGAGAGGTCTTCTTGAAAAAGATTTCACTCTGAGTTGCTGCTAGTTTTGATGCAAATGTAGTATGTGCCATGGCCCACAAGCCTAGGGATTCAAGTAGGTAGAGCAGTCATCACAAGTTCTTCTTTGTTAAGATTTCTATTTCAGAGTCGAGTGTGCCTTGGCAGCAATACCTGTTATACTTCAGCGCACGTAGTCCAAACCAAGGACAAGACAATGTCGAAAAATGCAAAATATTTACCTAACCTAGCAACTCCTACTGAACAACATGTATGCTGCATATTTACGAGTTGTAGCCCGTGGTTGTGGAAAGTTCACTACAGAATAAAAACAAATACTGCATATTACAGCTCATATACAGCATGCCTTTTCTGCTCAGTACACGAAAAATCTACTCCCCAGCAGGTAATGAAACTGATGGCCTGACAGCCCCAGCATGGCAGAATGTTGTCCTCTTTTTTTTGCCCCCAAATAAAAAATAAAATAATAAGATCGTTGACTCTTCCAATTAAATTCCAGTCCAATTCAAAATTCATCTTCAGAGCTGTCAGCTAAGAGCATTACTCGATCTTGCATGCTGTTGAATTCTCTCTGCTGGGGAAAGAAAACAGAGAAGCCTTAAACTCCTTCTGCCGCAGAGCAAAGCTGAGGAACAGGCCCCCTTTAAAAGACACGTGAACAAACCAAGCCGAGGAAGCAGCTGCAGCAGCTACAGAACCACTGGGCACGTCAGTACCATTCATGCATCATTAGGCCCCGTGTGCTTTATTAAGCAAATTAGAAAAGCGAAGAATGTTCGGAAACTGATTAGGTTTTGCTGTTGTTGATTCCATACCTTTCTTTTATGCCTTTTGAAGCCATTTCGCCTTCGGCGATTCATAACCTTAATGCTGTAGAGCGCTCCCAAGATGAACAAGGCTCCAGCTATCCCAACCCCCACGGGCACCAGCATCCCAGACATATAGCCAGCCTGCACAGGAAAAGAAACACACATTAGGATGCTAAACAGACTGCTGCCCCGGGTTTCTCAGTTCTGCTGGAGGGCAGGAGGTTTTTAGACACTTTGAAATCTCCTGTCTGCTTTGTTATAAAATAGCACCTGGAATAAAGTTACTTTTTAGAGAGAAGGCAACAGAGAGAGAGATGTGACTATTTTGGGATATTTCAAATACGTAGAAGAAGTACTGAATAAATCAGCCAGACCTAGTGGCACCTCCAGCCACTTGCTTATGCACATTTGTCAACACCAGGTTTTGGTGACAGAAATATAATTTGTATTAAAGATGGATGAAGTAAGCCTCTGAGAATGCCAGGACTATTAAAATGCTATAAATTGGAAATAGCAGCCTGAGTCAAGCTCCAGGGGGAGTTGAAGTGCCCAATGGAACATTGTGCTTCTTAGAGGGCAGAAGGAGGGCCTTGACTTTGGTAGTCCCTCTCTCACAATCTTAGCTGCGTCACAGTAAGAAAGGAAAAAGGAATGTGCTTGTATGGGAGTGAAAAGTGAGAGTTTCTGGAGACAGCAGGGAAGAGAAAGACCTGCAAAGGCAAGAGGAAGTATGTTAGGTGTTGGAGCCCAGGCAAAAAAGACAAGGATGAGGAAAGAGTTGCACATAATGTGGATGGCTTTGTTTATATGAAAGAAAATATCTTGCCAGTGGACAAGGCCAAAGTTGAAGGTTGGGAGGGAATTCTGAGTGTCCCCAGCCCCAAAGAAAGAAAGTGGCAGAGAGGGGCACAAAGATCACTGCTAACAACACTGGTGCTTCCAAAAGAGCCTGGAGGTTTCAAACGCATGTGGGTCTCCAACATCCCCAAGGTGTTACTATGGATACTTCAGTCCTAAGAGAGCAGCGTGATCTCCACACATCCCTGGGCTTGAGTAAGTAGCTCAGGACCAACCCAAGTTCAAGGTAAGGCCATCACCCTAAGGATGCTCCCTGCATCTTGGCCAATAAGACACCTAAGGGATAGAGGTGGATGAATAACCAGAGCCTTTCATAGAGGAACACGACACTGGTTTACCTTCCACGATGGCCCCTTCTAGAAGCCTACCCAGAAAAAAACCATAAACAATTAAAAATTTTAGAAGTACTGTAATAAGTACTTTTTGTTTGTTTGTTTGTTTTGTTTGTTTTTTGTTTTTTTGTAATAAGTACTTTTGATAGACATTATTTTATGGGGGAAAAACCATGAGTCTGTTCACTTATTTGACTATTTCTAAAAATTTTAATATAGCAAAAACTATTTCCAGTATCTTTCAGAATGAGGCCCAAACAGAGAAGGACCAAAAATAAAAGTTTTCTAACAAGTGCCGAAGTAAGCAGGCTATGACGCTTTCCCAACATTTCTAGAATTAATCAAAGGGACAAGACCTTACAAAACTGCAGCATCCTCTTGTACAAAGCCAGCTCGTTCACTGGTTTTGTTTTCCAGAATCTTGATTTAGAGCAGAATGTGGAATTTTTTCCATTAATTTGAGAACATAGCATTGTTCCTCAGCATACTAAGTGTTTTTCCCCAAGAAACAAAGCTCAGTCATTTTCCAACAAATTAATATGCTTTACAGAAACCCAAACTTTCTTCTAGATCTACAAAAGGCTTATAAAAGTCTGTAATTTTCCATTGCTCTCACCAGAGCTATGAATTTCTTTTTACATCACCATTCCCAGTGCATGGAAATATACATATATGTTGATGTATGATAATTTTAAGCACAGTAGATTAGATTTTACAGAGCTGTACAGTCAAAGCATGATATTTGAACTTTTGGAAGCTCAACTTGATCAACCTCTGAGTGGGTCTCCTCACACTATGTAACTCAACCCCACACCAAAAATATGAATATTACAAAATGTGTCACTTTTTGCATGTTTCTTATTTACACATTGAGGCTTCTCGTTTCGAGAGCTTTAAATCATGTAGACTTCACAAAAATTCAATTAATCTCTCTCCTCTCTTTATTCCTCGTGTGTGTGTGCGATCTGCCTGTGCTTTGAAATTACAAGTAAATTACAAGATGGGAATAAAGCAACCTACCCTCTTCAAATATAATTTAACCATCCCTCATACAAGACTGACTAATTGAAAATAAGCTCTGTTTTTAGAATTGCCCATGACTTGTTTCCTGTAGAAATGAAAACAAATAAGACATGTACATATTAAGCTATAAATTCTGCCTAGCACCTTTTCTCTGTTCAGAATTATTGGACGTGCACATTCCTCCACACGTAACTTGCCGAGAAGAATACAACTGCATCTGTGCATATTCCAACCGAGAATGCATAACCTGAATCTAATCATGAGGAAACGTCCAATAAACCTAAACTGAATATTCTATTTTTTAAAGCACTGTATTCTTAAAAAAATATCAGTCATGAAAGACAAAAGATGGTTATGCAAATGGTCCACATTAAAGAAAACTAAAGAATCCTGACAACTAAATGTGTTACATGACCCTAGACTAGATCCTGTAACGGAGGAGAAAAATGAATTTATAAAGGAGATTTGGGGTCTGTTAACCAAAAGACTGAAATCTAGGCGCGAGAACAAAGTATGATATCAATGTTAAATGTACTCAAGCTGATAACTGTATTATGGTTTGCTAACAGAATATTCCTATTCATAGGAAATACACACTGAAGTATTTGATGTAAAAGGACCATGATGTATGCGGCTTTCCTCAAACGGCTCAGAAAAAAGGAGCAGAGGTAGAAATGGGGTAACGTGGGAAGAATAAGTGCATCTGGAGAAAAGGAACAGGGGTATTCTTTGTACTATCCTTATACCTTTTCTGTAAATTTGAAATTATTTCCAAATAGTTTGAAAATTAAAAAATGGATTGTTAAGATAAAATTTACTAGATATAGCTGGGTTTTTTTGTTGTTTGGTTGGTTTTGGTTTGTTTGTTTTGTTTTATATTTATGAGAAAGGTATCCTTCCTTCTCAGGATACTGTATTTGTTCAGAAACACTGGTTTTCAAGAAAACGATAAGAAAACCATATGGTACACTGTACTGCCTAAAGTCTGCTGAATTCAGTACCCTTATGATGTCTATTCAACAGTGGTTCTCAAGCCTGAACATGCATCAGAATCACCTTCAAGACTTGTCAAAACACAGATTGTTGGACCCATTTCCCCGAGTTTCTGATTCAGTAGGTCTAGTGAGGGACCTGAGATTTTGTATTTCTAACAAGCTCCCAGGTAATGCAATGCTACTGGTGCAGACTATACATGAGAATCGCTGTTATGGAGTATAGGCTGGATCATCCATTTTCTGCATTATTTCCTAAAGCTAGAAGAAATAGAACGACCTTGGTGATATAACAACAGGGCTGGCCTGTATTAGACAACTAAAATTTTGATGCATCTTCAATTTTGAGAAACAATATAGATGTTGAAAAAATACATCAATAGGTAGCCAGGTAAGGATTTGTCAAACAAGCATCACTAACTTGGACATTTAAACAGGAAGAAGGTTAACGATGGAATGAGTATAGGGACTGTCCCTTGATAGCCATTCGCCCCTTCTTCTAGAGCAATAGAACCTTCCATCTGGGCTGGGCACAGAATAACGATTACTTCTCCCTTCCTTCTATGCAGCTGGATGTGACCATGTGATAAGCCTCACTAAGGAGACGATACATTAGTGACACGTGCAACTTCCAGAGCATGCTCTTCAAGGGGGGAGCAGAGCCTTTACCCACCTCCCCCCCTTTAAGAATGGCAGAGTGCCTTTATCTTCCCTCTTAAACGGGGAGGGATATCTTAGCCTCCCTTTTTCTTCCTTCCTTCTGGCTAGAGTATAGACCTAATTGCCATCCAGGACCACGAGATGACCTTGAGAATAAAGGTCACAAATCATGGAGCATCAAACAGAAGGAGCCTGAGCCTTCAATGTTGCTCCTCACTAACCCCTGATTGCTACCTCCAGACTCACAAATGAGAGACAAACAAAGTTCTCTCTTGGTTAAGCCATTGTCATTGTGGGGGGGGCGGTGTTGTCGGTCACTCACAGCTGATCTTAATCCTAACTAATATAGGAAGACTAAACAATAACAAGAAAGAGAATAATTCAGAACTTTTTAGAACACCTACCACCCTTTCTAGAGTCCAGCTAACTAACAGGGAAACCAATATCAGGACCAATTAAATGAAGCTAAACTGAGAATATGTTCTGGGTTGACTGAAGAGCCAGTTAAATATGTAGTTTAGCTTTCAGTTCTAAGGGAATCTGTGACTTTCAACAAAACGGCATAGTTTCTGAAGATAATGACTCACGAGACTTTTATAGATGATCGCTAGCTAGCTAGACATATGAAGAGAAAGAGGGAGAGGGGGAAGAGAGGAAGAGAAAGGAAGGAGGGAGAGAGAGAGAGGAAGATATGTGTACATATATATATATGTGTGTGTGTGTGTGTGTGTGTGTGTACACATATGATTGTATGTATCAAGTAAGTGTATAATATTTCACTCCCAGAGGGAGGGGACTGATTAGACTGAGTCCCTCCAAGAAAAAATCAAAATATGAAGGCAAGTACAGCAACATGGATGGACCTAGAGATTATCATATTAAGTGAAGTAAGTCAGAGAAAGACAAATAACATATAATATCACTTATATGTGGAATCTAAAAAAAAAATGATACAAATGAACTTATTTACAAAACAGAAATAGACTCACAGACATAGAAAACAAATTTATAGTTACCAAAGGAGGTAGCGGGGGGAGGGGGAAGGATAAATTAGGAGTTTGGGATTAACATATACACACTACTATATATAAAATAGATAATCAACAAGAACCTACTGTATAGCACAGGGAACTCTACTCAGCATTCTGTAATAACCTATATGGGAAAAGAATCTGAAAAAGAATAGAGATCTACATATATGTATAACTGAATCACTTTGCTGTATACCTGAAACTAATACAACATTGTAAATTAACTGCAATTTAAAAAATGGTTAAATTTTTTAAAAAAATGAAGACAAGGCATAAAGCAAGTCAACCCGGTGGGAGTTTCAACTATTTTTCTTCCAATTTTTTAAAACTAAGACATAAGTGAAAAAATACTACAGAATAAAATGAAAAGAGGGCTGGAAAAACTTCACAATAGTCCAGAAAACTGAGGCCATACATGAAATTATTTCATGGTGAAATGGAGCAGGGAGAGGGTGCCAGGCCTTTGAGACAAGAAGGAATGGTCCACAAGAAGAGAAAATACAGCCTTTCTCCGAAGCTACACAGATTTCTAAATGGAGTGAAATTTAGAAATTTCTAAATTTCTACATGGAGTAAATATACATACAGGTAAGAAACTTTGCAACAGCCAACTTCAAAACAGGCTACATGCCAACATTTGTTTTCTTAAGTCTATTTTTTGTCCATTTTTGTAATTCAGAAGGATATTTTCTATAGAAACAATGATATACGGACTCCTAGATTAAACTACCAGAGCCTGTTTACTTTTCATTGCATTATATTTTCCCCTGAAAAATAACAGGAAGCACTATGAATGTAAATATATTCAGTTCTAAACTTCTGCGCTTCTCTCACCCCAAATCTTGCTCAGTCCTCTGATTATACCTCCCTTAGACAACTGGACCCGTTGCAGATACCAAAATGGCCTCCACTGATGTCAACAGGCTTAAAATTCTTCAACATCACTTTTAATATATACGAACATAAAATAATCTCATTCTCAAAAACTATATAGGCTAAATTTTACTGAGAAGCAGAAAAATAATAGTGAGAAGAATTAATATAATTATACAATTTTAATTGCAGTTGAATGTTTTCTTTTATCCTTTAACATTAAACTGTAGCAAAATAAATATTAATCATTCAAATATTGGGGAAATTGACCTCAGATAATAAAAAAAGACATGAGATACCATCAACAGATGTATATTCTAAGAAAGGCGAATTGGAAGGAACTCCTATCTGGCAGTTGAAACAATTTCCATTTAACTAAACCCCCAGTGAAATCTGAGCTGGCTTATAGTAATTGGATCTGACACAGACTATAGCAAGGAGTTCAGAATTCCACCAATATTTTTATGACTAATTCCAGTTTGAAATTACAAGGTACCAAAAATGAAACCTTAGAGAGTGTTGAAAATTAAAAGAAAATGAAAAATATAAACCTGGAAGGAAGTTAATATTGTCAGTCACAAATGTTGATGGCAGAATTAATGCAAGAGAGGAAAATATTTCTCTGTAGTTGGCCATTCCAGATAGGTCAGCTCATCACTCAGCAGTGGCACTATGATAGACTACATAAAAGTGGACCTAAGGAGAGTGCTTAGGTGTTCAGGTGTTTTTAATCCCACCTCCCACTATGGTTTAAGGATGCCCTTTCCATCACAAAGTTTTATTCTTAAATCAAGTCCATCAATTTATGTCCTTGGGTCACAAAAATCAATGCCTTCCAAAATCCAGGGTATTTCTTCCTCATATAGGAAGATCAGGTTTAAAAGATCCTTGCATTGGGACATGAACTGCACACTAGAATGGGATTACACTCCTGCAATTCCCTAAAAGGAACTCCACCTTGATATGTAAATGGGGTTACTCAGTTGTACATACCAGGAATTACATTCCATAAGTATGAATGGCACTCCAAAGAATAAGGCATCCCTTGTATTATACAGACCTTAAAGGGAAGACCTCCTTTCTTGCTGGGCACCTGGAAGTGGCCCTGTATCTTTGCATAGATTACCATAATCAGAATAATGAAATAAAGCTCCATTACTCTCAAGATCTTTTACTTGACAAAGCCATGCCCTCTAGGATAAATCCAAAGGAAGAAAATACTTCTCTTACCTTGTCTTTTAGTTTTTCCATCCAGCTTCTCACTACAGAAAATAAGAAAAGAAAATGTAAATAGCCATCTTTCTACTTATAGTTCATTGTGTTAAATTCATTTGGTAACTTACTTATATTTCATATATTAAGTTAATTTGATACAATGAAGGTATTATTGTATGAAATACAGTGAATGGGTCAACAGTATTAACATAATGACAGCAATAGTCTTATTTTTAGTCTCATTCATTTAAAATACAAAAAAAAAAGAGCACAAACATATCCCTCACATATCATTAAAGGAACAGAAAATATTTTTGTTTGCTAAATGTATTTTCTATTATTTTGGGGGAGGTCTGGGAGAAGAGAGAGGAAAACGCCTTCAGAATACCAAGTTTACTTCTAACCTGACATTTTCTCCTATTTTTTTTTTAATTTTTTTTTTTTTTTTGACCCACTGGGGTCCCTTGGCAGTGAAAGCGTAGAGTCCTCACCAGTGGACTGCCAGGAAATTCACATTTTTCTCCTTACCTTTATTTCTCATCTTTCTCGGTTTTTAAGCTCAGTGGGAATTCTGCACTTGAATCAGTGTCAGAGAGCAAAGGTAGGAATGTGCACTGGGCAGGCCAGGGCTACTCAGCTCTTACTAAAAGTAGTCAATATTTTAGGCTCTGCAGGCTGTACAATCTCTGTCACAACTACTCAACTCTGCTGTTGCACTGAGAAAGCAGCCATAGACAGTAGCACATAAGTAAGTGGGTTTGGCTCTGTTCCAATACACTTTATGTATGGACACCAACATCTGAATTTCATGTGATTTTTTTATGTCACAAATATTTTTCTTTTGATTTTTTTCAACCAAACAAAAAACTGGAAAACATTCCAATGGGCTGTATAAGAACAGGCAGCAGGCCAGATGTGGTCACAGCCTGTTGGCCCCAGGCATAGACATATTTTACTCAAGAAGCTGGTGTCTCCATTTACTATCTGACTTTAGTAATAACATATCTGACAACAGTGATGACAGCTAACGTGTGTACGGCTTTACTCCTTACAAAGCATGTTCGTATGTACTGCATCATTTGATAGGCAAACCAATGACAAACATGAGAGTCAGGTAAGATTATGCTCAGGGGAAAGAAGAGGAAACTGAGACTCAGAAAAACTAATAGCATTGCCACGGTTAACCAGGGAGGAAAGAGCCACTGGAACTCCAACCACCATCTGATTAACAACCTACAGGAATAAGGCTTCCCAATTACCCATTTCTTTTGGTGATACCACTGCTGTTTTGCTCTCTCAGGTTGAAGATGTGGAGATACCTTTGGCTCTTCTATCTCCTTCAGTCCCCAGCCTCAATCTCTCATGTCAAGACCTTGGCAAGACCTCTCAGATTTGTCCTCCCCTCATCACTCCTTCTGTCTCAAGTGGGATTCAGGCAAAGACAGTGGTGCTCAATCAGAATAAAATAAGAGTCAAGGGAAGGGCAAAGTAAGAAAGTGCAGGCACCTCAAGAACTAAGCCATGGATCAGTGATTCTGGGAGTGGTTCCATGGAGAAGTAAGGTCAACCACTGATTCACTGAGTGACTCTGGAGAAATTAGCAAACCTCTGGGATGCTCAGTTTCCTCATATGTGAAATGAAGATGGTTATACTTGTCTTACGAGATGGCTGTGAAGATTAGAAATAACATGTGCAAAGTGTCTAGTACAGAACTTAGTGCAGAAAACCAAAATAAGAAATCTGGGATAGGAAGGGGAAAAGAAAGACACGTGAAATATGAGTATTGTGTTAACATGGCTCAACTAAGCCCAAGATATAAAGTTAAAGTCAAGCAAGAGAATGCTTCCAACTCATTCGTTCGTTCAACAATATTTACAATGCACAGTGTGTTGGCCAGTCACTGTGCTCAACACCGTATCAGTAGAAGATATGGGGACCTAATTCCAGTGAGAAAAGGTTAGGACATCAGGTCTATGAGACATGGATGACAAGCAGCAACATAGGGACTGAGAGAGGGAGGGACAGAGCAGGAGAGCCAATTACTGGGGCACACAGCAGAACGCCAACCTCGGAAGCAAGATGTCTGGAATCAGGGAATCAGCTGGATATTACGTAAAGAGCAAAGCAAAAGAGAGGTGGGAGCAGGAATGCTGGTGTGAGGACATCATGGAGGAGGTGAGCAGGGGCCGGCTGACTACCTGTCGACGGCAGCCCAGGGGTAGATTGGAGAAGAGGGAAAGGAGGCACAGATGGCGCCAAGGTCTGAGGCACTGATAGGTTTTCCAACTGTAGAAAATTCATTGCCAAGAGAAACGTTTTAACTTAAGCCTTATCGAGCCAGATCTCATTGACAATCTGTCCAGATCTTAGGTGCTTAAAGTAAATTTCCAAGTCCTGCTTTGGGTGCTTCTTAGGGCAGTCATTCTTCACTGGGGGAGGGAAGGCATATTAGCATGGGATGTGCATATGTGCACAGGTAATCTGAAAGAGCACATTCGATGGATCTAGTTCTGTAGTTTATAATAGGAGCTACAGAAAGAGAGCTGGGCAAACTCTACTTGGCTAGTGAGAGGGGTGATACACTAGAGATAGTGAGACAGTGTTTGGGGGGACATGGGTCTAAACAAGGTTGAGAAAAAACTGCTCTTCAGAGTATGTGAGCTTGGCTGTGTTTCTCCAATTAAGAATGTGCGTCCCCAATAAAGATGTTTAAAAAAAAGAACGTGCGACCACTAAGGATCACACCTTGTGCTTCTCAGGCAACCACCATGGTTCTTGACACGGTATTAAGCAATAAATATTTTTTCCTTCTTTCAGCAAATATATATTGCTTTTCAATGAGTTCACAACTTTTGAGTAAACACGATTTTCTTTCATGAAGATTCTATAAACTATTTTCAGCAAAATGTTCAAGGCGGTGTAAAAATAAATCTAACACAATGATGGTTTTGAAACTTAATAGAAATCAGTAAGGGAATACAAAAGCTAGAAGAGAGAATATTGAAAAGATATTTAATAAAAAGAAAAGATGATTCTTTATGAAGAGGAGAACCAAAAACTGCAGTTTCTTTTTTTTTTTAATAGAGAGACATCACACTGATGAAAGGGGTATGAATTGACACAACTTTTTGGAACTGCATGGAGAATTTGCAATTGATATCAAAAGCTTTTTTAAAAGTTTAAATTTTTTACCAAAAGTTCCAGTTGTAGAAGCAATGTACCTTAAACAATTAATCATGGATACGCATAAAAAATTTTATTTAAATACTGTTCACTGAATGGAACAGCAGGAATGGTTTAAACACTTTCAAAAGGAAACAAAACCTTAGGCTATGCCTACAGAGCGAAATATTATATAAAAATGTAAATTATCTAAAGAAAAATAATGACATGGTGTTCGCATAATATATTACAAATGGAAAAAACATAAAGTATGTATAATGTGAGTCCATTTGTGGATAAAAATGTTATGTGTGTAATTGAAATGATGTACTTCAAAATGTTAACTGAAGTCATCAATGGGTTGTAGAATTATGGATGACTTTTATTCCCTATACAGTACTTTTAGGATTTTCCAAATTATTTCTAAATTTTAGTACTTGTAAAATTTAAAAAACATATCTTACCCCCCAAAACCCCTACAAAATTCTGTAAACATTTGCAACTGGAGGTTAATGGTAGACCACCATAGTGGGGAACAGGAGAATGTGAGGCCCTTCCACTTGGTTAATTCCTCAGCCCACAGCTACAGATTTATTCTAATCCTACTGGTTCTGGTTTGTTTTCTTTCTTGAAATTTTACTGATGCAAGGCTGAAAGTGTAGCAATATAATCATGCCTGTGGTCTCCTTCTGTACAGAGAGAGGTAAATGTGGGCAAAAAAGTAGACAGGGATTATTAAAAGCAAAAAAAGCAGACAAGGATCATTAAAAGCAAGTTCTCCATTATGCTCACCAGTGTCCTCTTCTGTACAGGAGTTCCAGGAGCAGCAATTAGCCCTCTCCTAGCTTATCTACTAGAAAACAGGGAGGAGGGGGAGAGTAAAAAAGAAATTGCAGATAAAAGAACATTTCCATGTATCTTGTCAATTATAAGTATGGTTGGTTTACAAATATACTGTGGCTGAAAAGTCTCCTAAACTGCTAATTTACAAGGGTATTCTTAATTTTCATTTATTTCCAATAATAAAGTTTTATTAGCTATATTTATCCCAGACACATATAAATTCCCTTTCACGAAAGGGGGAAGGTGTACACCTGACACGGTCCTGCCCACCAGAAAGAAAAGATCAAGCCTCACCCACCAGAACACAGGCACTAGTCCCCTCCACCAGGAAGCCTACACAACCCACTGAACCAACCTTAGCCAATGGGGGCAGACACCAAAACCAACAGGAACTACGAACCTGCAGCCTGCAAAAAGGAGACCCCAAACACTGTAAGTTAAGCAAAATGAGAAGGCAGAGAAACACACAGCAGATGAAGGAGCAAGATAAAAACCCATCAGACCAAACAAATGAAGAGGAAATAGGCAGTCTACCTAAAAAAGAATTCAGAGTAATGATAGTAAAGATGATCCAAAATCTTGGAAAGAGAATGGAGAAAATACAAGAAACGTTTAATTAGGACCTAGAAGAACTAAAGCGCAAACAAACAATGATGAACAACACAATAAATGAAATTAAAAATTCTCCAGAAGGAATCAATAGCAGAATAACTGGAGCAAAAGAACAGATAAGTGACCTGGAAGATAAAATAGTGGAAATAACTACTGCAGAGCAGAATGAAGAAAAAAGAATGAAAAGAATTGAGGACAGTTTCAGAGACCTCTGGGACAACATTAAACAAACCATTATTCGAATTATAGGGGTCCCAGAAGAAGATGAGAAAAAGAAAGGAACAGAGAAAATATTTGAAGAGATTATAGTTGAAAACTTCCCTAATATGGGAAAGGGAATAGTCAATCAAGTCCAGGAAGTGCAGAGAGTCCCATACAGGATAAATCCAAGGAGAAATATGCCAAGACACATATTAATCAAACTATCAAAGATTAAAAACAAAGAAAAAATATTAAAAGCAGCAAGGGAAAAACAACAAATAACATACAACGGAATCCCCATAAGGTTAATAGCTGATCTTTCAGCAGAAACTCTGAAAGCCAGAAGGGAGTGGCAGGACATATTTAAAGTGATGAAAGGGAAAAACCTACAACCAAGATTACTCTACCCAGCAAGAATTTCATTCAGATTTGACAGAAAAACTGAAACCTTTACAGACAAGCAAAAGCTAAGAGAATTCAGCACCACCAAACCAGCTTTACTAAAGGAAATGCGAAAGGAACTTCTCTAGGCAGGAAACACAAGAGAAGGAAGAGACATACAATAACAAACCCGAAACAATTAAGAAAATGGTAATAGGAACATACATATTGATAATTATCTTAAATGTAAATGGATTAAATGCTCCAACCAAAAGACAAAGACTAGCTGAATGGATACAAAAACAAGACCCGTATATATGCTGTCTACAAGAGACCAACTTCAGACCCAGGGACACATACAGACTGAAAGTGAGGGGATGGAAAAAGATATTCCATGCAAATGGAAATCAAAAGAAAGCTGGAGTAGCAATTCTCATATCAGACAAAATAGACTATAAAATAAAGACTATTACAAGAGACAAAGAAGGACACTACATAATGATCAAGAAATCAATCCAGGAAGAAGACATAACAATTGTAAATATTTATGCACCCAACATAGGAGCACCTCAATACATAAAGCAAATACTAACAGCCATAAAACGGGAAAGCAACAGTAACACAATCATAGTAGGGGACTTTAACACCCCACTTTCACCAATGGACAGATCATCCAAAATGAAAATAAATAAGGAAACACAAGCTTTAAAGGATACATTAAACAAGACGGACTTAATTGATATTTAAAGGACATTTCATCGAAAAACAACAGAATACACTTTCTTCTCAAGTGCTCATGGAACATTCTCCAGGATAGATCATACCTTGGGTCACAAATCAAGCCTTGGTAAATTTAAGAAAACTGAAATAGTATCAAGTAACAATGCTATGAGACTAGAAATCAATTACAGGAAATAATCTGTAAAACATACTAACACATGGAGGATAAACAATACACTACTTAATAACCATCAGATCACTGAAGAAATCAAAGAGGAAATTAAAAAATACTCAGAAACAAATGACAGTGAAAACACGATAACCCAAAACCTACGGGAAGCAGCAAAAGCAGTTCTAAGAGGGAAGTTTAGAGCAACAATCTTACCTCAAGAAACAAGGAACATCTCAAATAAACAACCTAATCTTACACCTAAGGCAATTAGAGAAAGAAGAACAAAAAAACCCCAAAGTTAGCAGGAGGAAAGAAATTATAAAGATCAGATCAGAAATAAATGAAAAAGAAATGAAGGAAACAATAGCAAAGATCAATAAAACTAAAAGCTGGGTCTTTGAGAAGATAAACAAAATTGATAAACCATTAGCCAGACTCATCAAGAAAAAAAAGGGAGAAGACTCAAATCAACAGAATTAGAAATGAAAAAGGAGAAGCAACAACTGACACTGCAGAAGTACAAAGGATCATGAGAGATTACTACCAGCAACTATATGCCAATAAAATGGACAATCTGGAAGAAATGGACAAATTCTTAGAAGAGCACAACCTTTTGACTGAACCAGGAAGAAATAGAAAATATGAACAAACCAATCACAAGTATTGAAATTGAGACTGTGATTAAAAATCTTCCAACAAAAGCCCAGGACCAGATGGCTTCACAGGAGAATTCTATCAAACATTTACAGAAGAGCTAATACCTATCCTTCTCAAACTCTTCCAAAATATACCAGAAGGAGGAACACTCCCATACTCATTCTATGAGGCCACCATCACCCTGATACCAAAACCAGACAAATATGTCACAAAGAAAGAAAACTACAGGCCAATATCACTGATGAACACAGATGCAAAAATCGTCAACAAAATACTAGCAAACAGAATCCAACAGCACATTAAAAGGATCATAGGGCTTCCCTGGTGGCGCAGTGGTTGAGAGTCCGCCTGCCGATGCAGGGGACACAGGTTTGTGCCCCGGTCTGGGAAGATCCCACATGCCGCGGAGCAGCTGGGCCCATGAGCCATGGCTGCTGAGCCCGCGCGTCCAGAGCCTGTGCTCTGCAACGAGAGTGGCCACAACAGTGACAGGCCCGCGTACAGCAAAAAAAAAAAAAAAAAGGATCATACACCATGATCAAGTGGGGTTTATCCCAGGAATACAAGGCTCTTCAATATAAGCAAATCAATTAATGTGATACACCATATTAACAAATTGAAAGGGAAAAACCATATGATCATCGCAATAGATGCAAAAAAGCTTTCAACAAAATTCAACACCGCTTTATGATAAAAACCCTCCAGAAAGTAGGCATAGAGGGAACTTACCTCAACATAATAAAGGCCATATATGGCAAACTCACAACCAACATCATTCTCAATGGTGAAAAACTGAAACCATTTTCACTAAGATCAGGAACAAGACAAGGTTGTCCACTCTCACCACTCTTATTCAACATAGTTTTGGAAGTTTTCACCATAGCAATCAGAGAAGAAAAAGAAATAAAAGGAATCCAAATCGGAAAATAAGAAGTAAAGCTGTCACTGCTTGCAGATGACATGATACTATACATAGACAATCCTAAAGATGCTACCTGAAAACTACTAGAGCTAATCAATGAATTTGGTAAAGTAGCAGGATACAAAATTAATGCACAGAAATCTCTTGCATTCCTATAAACTAATGATGAAAACTCTGAAGGAGAAATTAAGGAAACACTCCCATTTACCATTGCAACAAAAGGAATAAAATACCTAAGAATAAACCTACCTAAGGAGACAAAAGACCTGTATGCAGAAAACTATAAGACACTGATGAAAGAAATTAAAGATGATACAAACAGATGGAGAGATATACCATGTTTTTGGATTGGATTAATCAACATTGTGAAAATGACTATACTACCCAAAGCAATCTACAGATTCAATGCAATCCCTATCAAACTACCAATTGCATTTTTCACAGAACTACCATGAAAAATTTCACGGTTTGTATGGAATCACAAGAGACCCCGAATAGCCAAAGCACTCTTGAGAAAGAAAAACAGAGCTGGAGGAATCAGGCTCCCGCACGTCAAATTATACTACAAAGCTACAGTAATCAAGACAGTATGGTACTGGCAAAAAACAGAAATACAGACCAATGGAACAGGATAGAAAGCCCAGAAATAAACCCACGCACATATGGTCACCTTATCTTTGATAAAGGAGGCAAGAATACACAATGGAGAAAAGACAGCCTCTTCAATAAGTGGTGCTGGGAAAACTGGACAGCTACATGTCAAAGAATGAAATGAGAACACTCCCTAACACCATACACAAAAATAAACTCAAAATGGATTAAAGACCTAAATGTAAAGTCAGACACTATAAAACTCTTAGAGGAAAACACAGGCAGAACACTCTATGACATAAATCACAGCAAGATCCTTTTTGACCCACCTGCTAGAGAAATGGAAATAAAAACAAAAATAAACAAATGGGACCTAATGAAACTTAAAAGCTTTTGCACAGTAAAGGAAACCATAAACAAGACAAAAGACAACCCTCTGAATGGGAGAAACTTTTTGCAAATGAAGCAACAGACAAAGGATTAATCTCCAAAATTTACAAGCAGATCATGCAGCTCAATATCAAAAAAAAAAACAACCCAATCCAAAAATGGGCAGAAGATCTAAATAGACATTTCTCCAAAGAAGATATACAGATTGCCAACAAACACATGAAAGGATGCTCAACATCACTAATCATTAGAGAAATGCAAATCAAAACTACAATGAGGTATTACCTCACTCCAGTCAGAATGGCCATCATTAAAAAATCTACAAACAATAAATGCTGGAGAGGGTGTGGAGAAAGGGGAGCCCTCTTGCACTGTTGGTGGGAATGTAAATTGATACAGCCACTATGGAGAACATATGAAGGTTCCTTAAAAAACTAAAAATAGAACTACCATACGACTAAGCAATCCCACTACTGGGCATATACCCTGAGAAAACCATAATTCAAAAAGAGTCATGTACCAAAATGTTTATTGTAGCTCTGTTTACAATAGCCAGGACATGGATGCAACCTAAGTGTCCATTGACAGATGAATGGATAAAGATGTGGCACATATATACAATGGAATATTACTCAGCCATAAAAAGAAACAAAATTGAGTTATTTGTAGTGAGGTGGATGGACCTAGAGGCTGTCATACAGGGTGAAGTAAGTCAGAAAGAGAAAAACAAATACCGTATGCTAACACATACACATGGGATCTAAAAAAAAAAAATGGTTCTGAAGAACCTAGGGGCAGGACAGGAATAAAGACGCAGATGTAGAGAATGGACTTGAGGACATGGGGAGGGGGAAGGGTAAGCTGGGACGAAGTGAGAGAGCGGTATGGACTAATATATACCTCCAAATGTAAAATAGATAGCTAGTGGGAAGCAGCCACATAGCACAGGGAAATAAGAAGCCAAAGCTCGGTGCTTTGGGACCACCTAGAGGGGTGGGATAGGGAGGGTGGGAGGGAGATGCAAGAGGGAGGAGATATGGGGATATATGTATATGTATAGCTGATTCACTTTATTGTACAGCAGAAACTAACATAACATTGTAAGCAATATTACTCCAATAAAGATGTTAAAAAAGTTTAAAAAAAGGGAGGGGAGGTGTATAAAAAAATAAAATTCAAAAAAAAAGGGGAATGGATGGGAGCCAGAGGATATCAGGATTTGGGAGAGCTAATAATTATTGAGCATCTGGCAAAAAAGCTTGCAAGGTAGGTATTATTATCCCCATTTTACAGATGAAGAAAACGAAGCTTAAGTAAAGTGCTGAGAGCCACGTAGCTAAAACGTGGCTGAGCTGGAATTTGAACCCAGGCCCTATGGCTCTAAAGCATATACCTGTTCAGCAGGCCAGTGGGTCACTTTGGGGAGGGGTGTGGGCAGGTGGGCCAGGGTGACCGTAACAGCACACAGTAGGGCTTTTTCAAGTTCTGGGGCACTGTGTATCTGCTCACCTCTGTTAGTCCGGCTCCTTCTTTCTCTATATTCTCCTCCCTGTCTGACAATGTTCTCTCTCTGCCTCTACATGGGTCTCCCACTATCTCTCACTCTATGCCTCTTTATATCACATTGTAGTCTGTATCTCTCTTTCTTTTCCTCCCTTTTTTCCCTCTCTGTCAGACTCTGTCTATCTGCCTATCTGTATGGCTCTGTTGCTTTCTCTATGTATCTGTCTTTTTCTCTCCCTCAACCTGCCCAGTGTGTTTGTGTTTGTGTGTGTGTCTTTGTATGAGGATAAACTAGATCTCCTAGTTCCTTCTTAGCCGTAGGATTTTTCCAACTCAGTCCTGTGTGCCAGGGTTGCTCTCCATTGGGGAACAACAGAGCTAAATGGCAGAATTCCTGAAAGTTTAAAACTCAGAATGAGCAATGCTGATGATACTGACTACGGGATCAGAGTACATGGTGACGTAATGGAAAAAGACAGAATACAGAAAGCAGGAGCAGATTCCTAGGGGGATGATAATGAGTTTCACTCTGAATATGTGGAGTTTAAAGTATCTATACAATATCCATGGGGATGTTTCTGTCGGCAGTTTAAAATTGGGATATGGAGAAACCCAGGCTGAAGAACAAGGTTTGGGATTGACCAGCCTATTGATAGAAGTCAAGAGCAGAGAAAATCCCCCTGGAGAATGGAGTATATATTAAACAGGGTCCTCCAGAAAAACAAAACCAATACACGATATATATATACATATAAAGGGATTTATCATAAGGAATTGGCTCATGCAATTATGGAAGCTGACAAGTCCAAGATCTGCAGGGTGAATTGGCACCTAGAGACCCAAGAAAGTTGATGTTTCAGTTCAAGTCCAAACGCAGGAAAAAAACCAGTGGCCCAGCTCGAAGGCAGTCAGGCAGGAGGAATTCTCTCTTGCTCAGGGGAAGGTCAACCTTTTTATGCTTGTCAGGTCTTCAACTGACTGGATGAGGGCCATTCACATTAGGGAAGGCAATATGCTCTATTCCGTCTACCAATTCAAGTGTTAATCTCATCCCAAAACACTCTTACAAGCACACCCAGAAAAATGACCAAGTGTCTGGACAGCGCACGGCCCAGTCAACTTGACACATAAAATTAACCATCACAGAGGAAGACTGGACAAGACCGAGGGCATAATGCCTAGGAACCCCAACATTTAAAGGTCACGCAGAAGAGCATGGGCCAGGAGAAGACACAGCAAAGGAATGGTCACAGGGGCTCAGAAACCTGGACTGTTCGTATGAAACAACCCAACAGACCTAGTTCCAAGTGGTTATGAGGACGTTTACACATTCCATTGATCAAATCCTTTGTCCAGGTACAGCCAAGCCCACTGGGGCCCCGGCCCACTGCAGAGGTGCCCTGCAGACCACTCCCATCCTGTGCAGGCTGAGGGCGTCCATCCGTCATAGGAGCCTGCATGGGGGTGGCTAGAAGCACCAAGGGGGGACTTCCCTGGTGACGCAGTGGTTAAGAATCCGCCTACCGCAGTGGTTAAGAATCCACCTGCCAGTGCAGGGGACATGGGTTCGAGCCCTGGTCCAGGAAGATCACACATGCCGCGGAGCAACTAAGTCCGTGCGCCACAACTACTGAGCCTGTGCTCTAGAGCCCACGAGCCACAACTACTGAGCCCACGTGCCACAACTACTGAAGCCCGCGTGCCTAGAGCCCGTGCTCTGCAACAAGAGAAGCCACTACAATGAGAAGCCTGCACACTGCAACAAAGAGTAGCCCCCGCTCACCACAACTAGAGAAAGCCTGCACAGCAACGAAGAACCAAAGCAGCCAAAAATAAATAAATTAAATTAATAAATTAAAAAAAAAAAAAGAATCTGCCTACCAATGCAGGGGATACAGGTTCGAGCCCTGCTCCGGGAAGATCCCACATGCCGTGGAGCAACTAAGCCCATGCGCCACAACGACTGAGCCTGTGCTCTAGAGCCCTCGAGCCACAATTACTGAGCCCGCGCGGCACAACTACTGAAGCCCGCACACCTAGAGCCCATGCTCCACATCAAGAGAAGCCACCGCAATGAGAAGCCCACGCACTGCATCGAAGAGTAGCCCCCGCTCGCCACAACTAGAGAAAGCCCGCGCAGCAATGAAGACATGACACAGCCAAAAATAAATAAATAAATAAATTTAGAAGCACCAAGGAAATATTGTCCTAGAGGCCATCCTCAATCAATGAGGCCTGTGAGTTGGTGGATATATTAGTTTCCTATTGCTGCTCTCCCAAATTTAACAGCTTAAAACAACACAGATTTCTGATCTCATATTTCTGGAGGTCAGAAGTCCAAAATCAGTCTCATGGGCTAAAGTCAAGATGTCTGCAGGGCCAGTTCCTTCTGGAAGTTCTAGAGGAGAATATGTTTCCTTGCCTCTTCCAGCTCCTGGAGACTGTGGCCCCTTGGCTCTTGGCTCCTTCATCTATCTTCAAAGCCAACAGCATAGCCCCTCAAATCTCTAAGCTCTGCTTCCTTTGTCGTATTTTCTTCTCTGGCTCTGACCCTGCTACTTCTCTCTTATAAGGAGAAGTATCTCTTATAAGAAGATTATTATGATAATCTCCCTCTCTCTAGGTCCTTAACTCATTCACATCGCCAAAGTTCTCTTTGTACGGTAACATATTCACGGGTTCCACGGGTTAGGATGTGGACCTCTTTGGAAGAATCATCATTCTGCCTACCACATCAGGTAAATCCCTTCGCTTTCCTCATCCCCGAGGTGTGCTCCACACAGCTTCTCAGAGAATCCCCAGCAGCAAGGAGACCCTGCAACAATCCACTCATGAGCATCACCCCCTTCACTGGCCCCCCACCCTCCCTGTCTCACTTCCTACTCCCTCGCCGCACTTCCTGAAGTCACCGTCTTGCTCTTAGGGCGAATGCAAACTAAGACACTAGTCTAATTCTGCCAACCATATAGGCAGGCCCGTACTTTGGCATATCAACTTTATTCATTTTGTACATTAAAACAAACTCTCGGAATAAACAGAAGTAAAAAAGCAAGGAAGACAGGCGAGCTGGCCAAGTTCAAGGAAGAAGCCGTCTCCATTCATGTACATTAATTCTAATCGAAGGACTTCAGGTTACCTGAATGTACCCCTTCTATATAGCACTGTGCAAGGTGTAGTTTATGGCTAGCTCCACTTACATTCAATTTTGAAAGGGTTATAAACACAATCTCTGTAATAATCAAAATTTCAGCATCATTTACATCTTTCAGTAAAGTGGGAAACCTGATTTTTATCTCAATCAATGAAAAGAGAGATGTATGTTCCACCTATAAAAAATGAAACATCAGTACATAGTCCTTTGTTCAAAGCATATGTGACTAAATTTCAATTATGGTGTTTCTATAGTGTCAAGAAATAAATGGAGGGGACTTCCCTGGTGTCCAGCGGTTAAGGATCCACCTTCCAATACAGGGGACGCAGGTTCGATCCCTGGTCGGGGAACTAAGATCCCATATGTCGTGGGGCAACCAGGCCCGCGCACACAACGAAAGATCCCGCATGCCGCAAATAAGACCCGATGCAGCCAAATAAATAAATAAATAAATATTAAAGAAAGAAATGGAGACCAGTTCTTTTTCTTCCTTGATATGTAATCATAAGTGCCTCTTCCAGCCCAAGAAACAAAGATTTTTTCCAACTTACATAACACATTTGAGAATAATAAAACTTACCAAGGTTTAAATGTTGTCTGCGTGTTTTTTAAAGAAACCAGTTTTTCCAGCTATAGATTATGCTCTAATGATGCTATATTTACCTGCTTTAAAATTACACAGAAACCATATCTATAATTATTTGCTCCTCACATAATTACAGAACAGCAAGCTTCTGATGAAATAGAATGACCTACTTTTTGCATAGGGCTAAGTGAGCAGTAATGGTGCATCTAAGAAGCAATTAATTCTGAAGGCTCTGCCTGATACTTACAGAGAAGGGTGCAAAGAGCCCAGATACCCTAATCTCTACTTTCAAGTAATATTAAGGACGTCTTTAGTTGACAGCAAACTTAGGAATGACACTAGATACCTACTGGGGAGCTGCAAAGAAAACATCTTGTAATCAACTGTACATCTTCTTGGGGTCATTTATTAATGATAACCATACTGACAAACCATAAACTGCGTGTATCAACTGTATGATGAGAAGACTGTCATGAACTTCAACTACATGAAGTACACGGTGCATTAATGAAGAAGAAACTATCCCTCCATGTGTGCTTCTTTCTCTTCCCAAAAAAGGCAAGCATGATATACAACATTGCTCACAAAGGGAAAATACAACTTGTCTAGGCCCCTCCTCTACATCCGATTGCGAGGGATAAAAAACAAAAATACTGCACTTTGCCTAAGACACCCTTGAAAATTCTCCTGAGCACTGAGGTTTCTGATCTATGGTTTAACTACTCGACAGCAACAAGGCCACACTCAGGGGACCCGAAATTCTCCCCAGCTCACTCTTACAGCTCTCTCTTCACATCTGCACTACCCAATCTTCAATCCCTTGGTGAAAAAGAAGAGTTTGGTCTTCATACTTTTTTTTTTTTTTTTGTCCACATCTCACGGCATGTGGGATCTTAGCTCCCCGACCAGAGATCAAACCTGCGCCCCCTGCACTGGAAGCGCAGAGTCTTAACCACTAGACTGCCAGGGAAGTCCCCATACTTTATTTTTAATAGAAACTTTACTGCTTCCCAAAGTACAGCATCATCCGGCTTCCAGCGCAAAGTCAAGTCTGTGTGTGTTGTTGGCCAGACGCACTGAAACTAACATTTACCATCTCAAGGGGTAGGTGAGGCTGTCACCACCATGAAGTCCGTCAGGCCTGCATCTGCAGTCCCATCTATTCTCAATGTTATGTAAAGTGACAGACTGCTTCAGCTTCAAGACAAGATCCCCAGGCACTCCTCCTCTTTACATAATTTTTGGGACTTCCACTGATAATAGCCATGGCTTGATCATAGGATGAGGCAAAGGGAAGGTTGGATTAGTGACCAGGTAACCCTGAAGTCTCACGTTTGCTGATGATCCTTATGTAAACTTTCTGACACGATTCTACTTAATCACCATGAAGCTCACTGATTTCCTAGTGCCGTGGCTCAGCCAACAGAGCAAATCAATAAGAAGTGGAGCGCTAATTGAATGAGTACTAAAGTGGTTTTCAAGGTAGCTTTGGGGTTTGTTTCCAAAAGTTCCATTTACCAGTTCATAATGCAACACACCTCACAATGATGGGCAAATACGAAGGTGCACTCTCAAGAAAAATGAAGGCAAATCTTTGGCTAAGGGCACCTGAGTATCGCAGTTAATATAAAAGTTTCCCTGAGCCCTTGATCCTCAGGAAAAAACCTAAAGGCCTCGCCAGACCACTATAAGACAGCAGGAGGACGACCTCCGTCCCCACCTTTCCCCTTTTAAATCCCTTATGCAAACTTTGCACACACTCCCTGGGAGCAGCTGTTCAACATTTTATTAAATGGGGAAACATTTTATTAAAACAGTGGAGTCAATCTCAGTGTCCTTATTCTTTAATCATTTCAAACATACTTCTATTTTGCCAAGTTCTTGAGATGCTAACCGTCCTGTCTGTTATGTCTACTTACTTTCCTTCATGCTGGGATGTTTCCTTGTGTGATCTGTAGCTTCTCGCAGGGACGGATTTTTCAGTGAACACTGTTTTCCCCTAGGAGTCTTGGGCAGCCCGCATTGCAGAAGTGTCACTACAGATGAGCAGTTTCTGTTTGCTTGTGCTGAACACCAGGAGGCTCACCCACCTGGAACAGTGCTGTGCGTTCATTTCTGAGTTGTGGGTTCTTGCATGATGAAGGTAGGCCTGGGGCTTTCGTGTTTCTCTCCCACCAGAGCCCCTTTCGGTTTCCCTGACTTGAGGCGGGTATTATTCCATACCCCTTTTCACCAAAGAGGCAGCTTTCCCAGAATGTCTTCTTACCCAGGGGTTTTAGTTCCTGCCCCCTGCCCTACCCCAGCCCAAGGTGATGTCTCCTGGCCCAACACTGGTGTTAAACTCCACCCCTCATCCCAGCAACTATAGGTGGTCTAGTCCCCCCTTAGATGCCACAGCCTCAGCTCAGGAGGCTCCTGCTCCAGCCTTAAGCTGCCGCCCCTGGCAACAACAGCTTTCCCTTCAAGCCCAGTTGCATATTTTACATTTTTGTTTTGCTTTAGGCAGAATTTCTCAGTTTGCAACAGGAGGTGGAAATCTACACTCAGTCCACCGTGCTGCTGGAACTGGAAGTCGGCTACTGGAACTGGAAGTCGAGACTCACCTTCTAACCAGGCATTTTCGCTTTTTTATTTATTGAGGTGGAACTCACAAAAGCTACAAATGACCATTTTAAAGTGTATAATTCAGTGACATTTAGCACATTCCCAATGTTTCATAACCATCACCTCTATCTCATCCCAAAACGTGTTTTATCAACCCAAAAGGAAACCCCATGCCCATTAAGCAGTCACTCTCCATTCTCCCCTCCCCCAGCCCCTGGCAACTACTAATCTACTTCCTGTGTTTATGGATTTACCTGTTTTATATATTTCACGTAAATGGGATCATACCATATGTGACCTTTTGTGTCTGGCTTCTTTCACTTAGCATAATGTTTTCAAGGTTCAACCAGGTTGTAGCATGTATACTAGTGGCCAAGAAGCACATGAAAAGATGCTGAACATCATTAGTCATTAGGGAAATGCAAATCAGAGTCCCAGTGAGACACCACTTCACACCACTAGGAAAGCATACTGAAAACAAAACAAAACAAAAATTAAAAGAGAGAATAACCGTGTTGGCAAGAATGTGGAGAAACTGAAATCTCACACACTGCTGGTAGAAGTGGAAAGTATGCAGCCACTGGGTAAAACAATTCATCGGTTCCTCAAAAAATTATACATAAAATTACCATATGACTCAGTAGTTGCACTCATATGTAAATTTCCAAAAGAACTGAAAACAGGCCCTCAAACAAATATTTGTCCACTAATGTTCATAACAGCACTATTCACAATAGCCGAAAGACGGAAACAATCCAAATGCCCATCAGCTGATAAATGCATAAACAAAGTGTGGTATATACATGCAGTGGAATATTACTCAGCCATGAAAATAAATGAAATGCTGATACTTGCTACAACACAGATGAGCTTTGAAAACATTGTGCTGAGTAAAAGAAGATGGACACACTAAGTGATAGAAGATGAGGTAAAGAAGCTATGTGGGTCCTCCTGGAAGCTGGGTAGGTGCCACAGAGAAAGGAAAAGGTAGAACTTATAGTCCATCCACACATACTCAACTCATCATGCCTCAGACCCCACATGATAACCACCGGCTACACTCCCTACTAGAGCAAACGCCCAACATACGCTCAAGCCAGCCTACCTAAATGACTAGAAAACAGCAGTCTCCTCTCAAAACAATTTCCCACTTAAATTATTTACTTCTCTGGAGTAATCACAAAATGTACCAAGTCAACTGCTAGGCAAGAAACACAGGAATCAGAAGCAAAGTCTTGGGTAGGTTTTTTATTGATATGTTTTCTTTCAATTAGAAGAAGAAGCCAACATTTACTGAGTATCTAATAGGTACCAGGTATTTTGTCAGAAAACATCTATAAAGCCTTGTATATTTATGAATTACTGCAGTGATGTTCAAAAGGGAGGAAGAGAAATTGAACTGTATTTTTTCAACAGACGTAATTAAATCCCAAAGCTCTGAGCATCAGTTAGACACTAGAAATAAAATCTGATTATCCTGGAGACTTGTTTCCATACAAACACTTTTATGAGTTGCCTAAATACACATGGTCCTGAATTAGCCATCAACCAAAATGGATTTGTTTTTACCTAGTAACAAACAAACCTGGAACCCATTTACAAGTTTCTTATGGAGAAGCAGCCAGAAACCTTTCGTTTAATAGGCAATATAAGCATCTACATTATTAATGATGTTTATTTTCTTCTTAACGTAGAAGTCTAAAGGCCATCAACGCTGCAGCAAGTAACAAATGTGCACTAAGAGAACCTAACCAAACAACATCCACTTTCTCCATGGCCCAACATCATAGGCAAATAGTTTTCCAAGATTTGTGTGAGGTTTTATGTTCACACAGAGGCATCTGCAATAGACTTTGGAGAGAACTGCAGCTACTATGAACATCTTAACTCTAAGAAAGATGTTTCCACAATTGTAGCACAGTCTGTGGTAGATTAACAAATAGAGATTCAAGACCCACTCACTCACACAGAGCCAAAAAGAAATCAAACAAGAATAACTTGATTGTCTTACTTGATGTTGTTTTCTCCCACCATGTACTTCCTAGGAGGCTGCCATCTTTTTTCATCTTAGTGCCACAAGGGCCTCCCTTGTTTCTTTCCAAGTAATATTCTTGAAAGGAAACTGATCACATCACTCCCTGTTTAAAACCCCTTCAAAGCTTCCTCTTGCCTTTGGGGAAAAGTCTAAACGTCTTCACATGGCTTACAAGGTCTGTGTGATTTCAGCTCTTACGAGTTAAGTGTGTCTCACTGTCAAATCTTCACACTTTAACCTCTGTCTCCACCTCCTCTTTTCCCAACTCACTCCTCTCATTCTTCAGGCTCAGCTTAAAGGGCACTTTTCAGGGAGGTCTGTTCTGACTCCTATACAGGTCCCTCTCCTGGGGCAGCCAGAGCCTCCTGTGGCTCCCATACTGTTACCATCACATGGCACACGGTAATATAACCATAACTGTTCTTGCTTAATGGCTGTCCTTCCTGTTAGTCAATTAAACTCTCTGAGGGAGGGGGTGCCTGTGTTGCTCACTGCTGGAGCTTCAGCACCACACAGCACCTGGCACGCGAGGGACACTGTTGAATTAATGAATCATTTTCCACAGTAACATATTCTCATGAGGACTGGGGCTACTGCTCTCATACACTTGGAGCGAGGTAAAGGATAATTGGGATAATATAATTAAAATGGTTCTACTGGTACCTCCCTGGTGGTCCAGTGGATAAGACTCCACGCTCCCAATGCAGGGAGCCTGGGTTCAATCCCTGGTCGGGGGACTAGATCCCACATGCCGCAACTAAGAAGTCCACATGCCGCAACTAAGAGCCGGTGCAGCCAAAATAAATAAATAGATAAGTAAACAAATGTTTTTAAAAATAAAAGGGTTCTACTGAATACTATCTGCAGGAGGGGTCCTTAACCATTTCTGTGCAATGGACTCCTTTGTCTGTCAGAGAAGACTATAGATCCCTTCTTGGAATCACGTTTATAAATGTATAAAATAAGATGTATAAAACTCTGAAGAAACAATTATATTTAAATCCCATTATCAAATTAGTTTTTAAATTTGTGACACAACAGTAAATATGCCTTTTTACTCTCTCATTCAATAAGAAGATCAAGGGATGGGTCTAATAACCACCATACTTTCAAAGTAATGATGAGCATAACTGACATTAAGATATCTGTGACAACCATAATGTTGATATAAAACTATCTGTAATATTTATTGGTGAGAAAGACACAGTTACTGCTAATACTACTATGGCTACTGGCTCCACTCATGATTAGACAAAATACTAAAATTCAGTTAGTGAAAATAAGGATGTAATTTTTACCGTCCAAGTTCATGGACCCCTAGAGATCCTCGTGAAAGCCATGGAATTGCATGCTTAGCTCTCCTGCTGCAGGGAAGTATGGGTTACTCGCCCCCCCACTTCTGGATCCACCACCACAGTGTGCAGTGTGCATGTGTCCCCTGGGCTGCTCTCAGACACTGGCTGGGCACGAGGTGGGTACCGGTGCAGGCTCAGGCCTGTGGGGCAGAGGGGTCCTCTAATGGGCAACTTGGGCTCAAGAACTCACAATCAGCCTGGCCAAAACATTCTCAGAACTGAGCTGTCATCTGCATCCTTTCCTACCAGTCCTCCTTCCTTCCACCTCTCCCTTCACAGAAGTCAGACCTGCACTGCAATCTGAAAGCTCTCCCAGCCCACCCCTGCTCTCTTCCCTTTATCCTTCCCAGGTGGCCTCCCAGTAAATCTCTTGTACACATAATCCCATCTTGACTCTGCTTCTCAGAGGACCTGAACTAACCATCCCTTTTAATCTAAGAGAAAAAGAAAAGCCTATTTAACTGATTTTATTCAGATCTGATTATTCTGAAGATATTTGGACACATTGCTTTTATAACACTTCACCAATACCTACTACCTGATTTCAGAAAAGGACTTTATAGAAAGTTTTAAAACCATTTCCCATAAACTCTTCAGCCTCTAAAGGAAGGGCCATATCAGGTTAAGGCCAAGGACTAGCCTCCCTGAACAGATGACAACAGATCATTAGGGAGCCTGGAACAGGAAGAAGAGGGCTGAGACCTGCAGCCAGCACAAAGACTTTTTTAAACAATATAATTTGAAGTAAACACAATGTCAACCCATCAGAATATGTTACTTCTCAGAGGTCTGCCTGCCTCTGTCACCACCAACTTCCTGATCTGTAAATCTCACAGTAATGTACCAGGTTCCATAGGGCTTGATTCCATGCCAAAGGTGGACCAATGCTTTTGGAAACGAACCCTGGTGGCAAACTCAGCCTGTTGATGCTCTCTATAGACCCGAGTCGCCTCTTTGTTCCTAGGGAACGATTTGCATACTGAGATGATCTAGTTCAATTCTGGCCTCAATACATTACACTTAAATTGTACTTTTCTTCCAGAATACTTATGAAAATTGCCTGACTTCTCCCTACTCCCTTGTGCAGTAAGAAAGGAACAAGTAGCATTATCTCAATTTTGAAGATGAAGACACTGAATCCACTGAATCCTAAGAGCAATCGTTATGAATGCTCTTCATTAAGACTATGAAGAGTATTGAGAGGTCATCGGTTCCAAAGAGGCCCAAACCTGTTGCTTAGCAGAATCACCTGAGCAACTCAGCAAAGATAGATCCACACGCCCAGCTCAGCAGCTCCAGGACACAGCCCAAGAGTAGTCTGTACTTTTCTTTCTTTTAGCCACAACACGCAGCTTTGTGGAGTCTTAGTTCCCTAACCAGGGATTGAGCCCATGCCCTCGGCAGTGAGAGCTCAGAGTCCTAACTACTGGACCACCAGAGAATTCCCCAAGAGTCTGTATTTCTAACAAGTTCCCCAAGGAATTTTTTTTTTTAATAACTTGACTAGCACGATTTGTGAACTGGCATTTGGGACTCACGGACTGGTCTTGTCTTTCTCAGGTTTGAGGAATATATGGCAGTGCTAACAAATTATTTTTATTTTAATGTTACTTAAATAACCACAACCCCAAGACTAGATATAAACCTCTAATCCTGACAGCTCTTTGATATGACTGTAAAACCAAAACAAATTCATAAAGTAAACAGAATCCCAATAAAAATCCAAATCGACACCACCAGTCGCTCTATGGCTACTACACTGACTGCTGCAGGACTGGTCCCTGACAGCATAGCAGGCTCAGGCCACACATGCCGTAGGAGATGCCATCCCCTCCCCTCTTCTCTCCAAGAACCGTGGCCGGGCTCGCTTGCCTGCCTCAATGTCATGGCCTTCACTGCATGAGAACGTCATCATAAACACAATGAAATCACGTGACACGCTCAGCTCTGAGGAATCACCCAAATAATCCAAAATATGCTTATCTTAATGGATTCACATTCTCATCCAAATGCAAGCACAAGATTTAAAGTTTCTCATAGTAAACTTGTGGACTTCCCTTTGATAAACATTGATCTCATCCATCTGCCCTCCTTCCGGCAGAGTCAGAATTCAGTGGATGTGGGTTTCAATTTCTTAGTAACAGTTAACACTATATTGTGCTCACTCTATAGCAGACACACTGTTCTAAGCCTTTTACATGAACTAACTTGTTTACTCCTCATATCAACCATGTAAGGCGGGTACAACCATTACCGCCACTGTGCAGATGAGAGAACTGGGCAAGAAAGAGTAAGTAATTTGCCCAAGATTGCCCAGCTCGTAAGGTTCAGACCTGGGATTTAAACCCAGGAGGTCTGGCTCCAGAGCCTGTGCTCTTTACCACTAATTACATATACTTTCAAGTAAGGTATCCATATTCCAAGATTAATAGTAGAGTCTGACTTCTCTCTACTCCCAACAAGTAGGAATCTGAGGCATTGGTTCCAGGTTGGCATGAGTTGCATTGACTAGGAACTTGGGTGAGAGGTGGGAGGTTGCACTGCATAGAGATAGAAACAAAGGGCCTCAGGGACTCACTGGGTCAAAAAGCCAAGCAAAGCCCCCCAAACAGGCATCCATCCAGAAAAGCTGGCTAAAGTAGGAAAATCTGGGCGAATAACAATAGGACGGAAACCAAGGAAACCAGATGAGTGAGCAGGTCTGAAGCAGAACCAAACAGAACTTAGAAATATTCTCTAAGCAGAAAAGGGAAATGTCTGCAGCCTTGAGTGGGACAGGAAGATGTTAAAGTGGCCAATTTAGCTGCAGGAGAATTCTGCAAAAAAGAACCCCAGTCAGCTGAGTATGAACTTATACATGTTGCCCAGGAGGACCGCTCACAAGAGAGGTAAAGGTGACACTGGGATCTCTGGAGAGTTGTCATGAAAGCTCACAGCAGGAAAAACCCAAGGCTCCCTCCTCAAAGCAATTGCATCTTTTATCTTGTCACCTGCCATGTGTCTAAATGAACTTTGCTAACTAATACTTACTTCTCACATTCTAAAAATATAAAGACATCAGGCTGTATCAAGTTGCTACAGACTCAATGACAGATGAAGCAAGAAAATTAAATAGCATGCTTTTCAAAAAACTTATTTGGACATAAGTAATAGGAGGCTGCCTTAAAGGAAGACTGGGTTTGTGTGGTGATGATAAAAGATATCCTTGTCATACTGGCCAATATGGCTTTTTCCTGCCCTTCAAATTATCTGAACGTTCACCTTGGCAGTCAGCATTTCATGCGTGTCTGCTCCTGGAGAGATCTTGGCACTTCTTCTAATAGAAGGGCAAAACAACAACAAAAAATCATAAGGAACATGTTGGAAATGAGAAGAACTGAAAGAAAGTAAAAAGAATGTGAAAACCTAACAAGCAAGAGGAGAAACAGAGAGACATATGACATATGGAAGCTAGAGAAGGGAGAGCAAAGTAGCCTTTTTAAGTGACTGATTGACATTGAGTAAGAAGAGAGAAAGTCATTCAAATGCAATTTGGAAATGCTTTGTGCCCATAATTAAACCTTTTACTTCATAGATAAGAAAATCAACCCACTGGACTTTAGAATAGCATTAATAAGCCTCACTGATGAGAGAGAAAGAAACTTAAGGAAAATCAAAGAAAAACTGTGCCACAGAGAATAGACGATCTTTTACTGCTGCAACATATATGTATTTGTTTCTGAACTACAGAAATGTCATAATCATAGATACTCACATTTCACATTTTTTTCAAAGAGCCTCTCTCCCTCTCTCCCCGTCTGTGACAGC
Source organism: Monodon monoceros (assembly GCF_005190385.1). NCBI lineage: Eukaryota > Metazoa > Chordata > Mammalia > Artiodactyla > Monodontidae > Monodon > Monodon monoceros. The sequence continues at coordinate 131,623,437 of NW_021703778.1, forward strand.
AGTAAGTTTTAGGTATGATAGTTTCACATCAAAAGTAGCATTTATCTTATGGTACAAAGTAGAAGCAAAGATGTAGACCCAGAAGAACCAAATGCTTTTAATCTGATAAGCCTACATTGATTCTCTGTTTTGCCTCAATTTAACAATTTATTAAGATTTTTCTGTGACCAGGCACTTGCTGGAGGATGAATAAAAAGATAACTAAGACACAGTCCCTGCCTTCAGAGAGCTTATATCTCACAGGAACAACCTCGTGAGGATGAATAACACAAGTGGTTAAGCCCCCATGATGGCAAAAATGGCTGTCACAAATAATGAGTGAAGGCATTAATTAAGGAGTGTTTTTACTACTGCAAAAGCTCAGTGAGAGAGCTCAGTTCCCACTGAGGACTTTCAAGGATGATGACTTAGTAACATGAGGTGCCACAGAGTAAGCTCACCCTTCCAACAGCATAAGCACCTTCACTGTAGCTCTAAAGTAGAAGAACAACACTTATTTTAAGTCTCAACCCTGATCGTGAATCTGAGTCTGATCCCCTTGTGATTCAAAGTTCCCATGGCTTACAGAGTGAATAATTCTACCCAGAGGTATTTCTGGTAAAGGCTTTTGTATCCATCTAGGTTCTCACACAGAGCATCAAAACAACCAATTCAAACCTGGATTTCACAGTAATTTGTCTACATCTCAGGTCCCACAGCATGACATTCACGTTCTAACTGTTGGCTTCAAGTGCAGCATTTTCCAGATGGTTTTCCTCTCTGTTTTGATTTTTCAACTGGCAAAGTAACTGCCATTAGTATAACACTGTCCAGCCCTGCAGATGAAGTAACATGGGGAGGAGGGAGACAAAACAGACCCTTCTCTGGAGTCTGTGGAGGCGGAAATACACCTCTTGGGTGCTTTACTCGCGTTCAGTTCAGTCTAAGCAAGTCCAAGAAGGACCATATTCCTCAAAGCCCTGTCTTATAGTACTCAAACCTGGGCTTTCCTCTCTCTCTCTCTCCGCATTGGACCTGGGTTGAGCCAGTGGCAAACAAATCAACCACGTGAGTGCACTCTCCCACAGTGAGCAACCGATCAAGGGAAGAACATAGGAGACCAGGCACAGACACTGAGACCTGCGGTTACTCCTGGGCAACAGTCCTGGGGGCGAGGGAACAGGCTGCCCAGCTGAGTAACCAGAGAAAGAAGAGCCCAGCTGTTTCCCTGGTCTTGCTTTGTGTTGAGTTTGCTTCTTTCTTTTGTTTTTGTTTCACTGTTGCTTTTTTAAAATTGTGATTAAACACACACACACACACAAAACATAAAACTTACCACCTTAACCTTTTTTAAAAGTACAGTTCAATCGTGTTCCACATATCCAGATTGTTATGCAATGGATCTCCAGAACTTTTTCATCTTCCAAAACTGAAATCTATATCCATTAAACAACTCCCCATTTTCCTCTCCCTCAGCTCCTGGCATCCACCTGCTCTTGGTTTTTAATGAGAAGGTAAGTTTACTTAGAAGGAGGGAACAGAGCTGGGTAGAGTGGCATTAAGCTCCTCCACTTCATAATAATATCAACATTATGTGACATCATGTCACGAACAGCAATGAAATAGGAATAAAGGACATTAATTAAGGATAATTTTACAAATAAAGGAAAGATTCCTGATTTTTTGTTCTGTGTATACCATGAAGTCAGGCAACATCTCTTTCAGGGATGCAGCTTTGGCTAATCAGACACCCATAAAGGATCCAAGGTTCTTGAATCTAATAATATTTATTCCTATGCTCCTGCCCGTGATCTACAGCAATGCAAAATCTGTGGCAGCTCAGCAAACAAATAATGCAGTTTGAAGATCAGCACAAAAAGATGATGCTAAAACTAACCAAATCCATGTCTAGAGCCAATTGATAACTTCAGAAAACTCCAAATTAATCAAACAGCCCCTCCACAGTAAAAAAAAAAAAAAAAAGAGAGAGACAGAGAGAGAAAGAGAGAAAGAAAAAAAGAAAGTCATATATTCTCAGCAGCTTCAGACTCCCTGGGATAGGTCTGGCCAGGAAGGCGACAGATGCCACAAAACTTTGACATAGAACCACCCTTACAAGAGGGCTGCACTCATTCTACTGTCCACACATCCTAGCATGCCACTGGTCCAGGCCAAGACTACCAAGTGTTCAATTGATGCCAACATCCAGCTCAGCTAAGATTATAAAGTTAACAGTTCTGCCAAAGAAAACAAATAACTAGACTTTCATTGCCAATATATTCATATAGATAACATTTATGGAATAGATAAAACTCTTTAGCCTCTCCACAACTTTTGATAAAATGGGTCATCATTTGTTACAGCAAATAATCCACGTCCTTTTCAGTCCAGGGCATCACCACTCTGGATTTAAATGCTCTTTCTCTGAATTCAAAAGGTCTATATGCAACTGATGGGAACATACTGTATAGCACAGGGAACTCTACCTAATGCACTGTGGTAACCTAAATGGGAGGGAAGTCCAAAAGGGAGGGGATATCTGTATCTGTATGGCTGATTCATTTTGTTGTGCAGTGGAGGCTAACACAATATTGTAAAGCAAACATACTCCAATAAAAATTAATTTGAAAAAAAAAGTCTATATGAACTTCCTCCTTTGGCCTCTGGAGGTCCTTCTGGGCTCCACCGTTGGCCTTCAGCCTTCCTTCACTCTACATCAGGAGACAAGGTGACACTGGCCTATTGCTTCCACCTGAGTTTCATAGAGCATTCTTTAAAAGACATCCTAGGCTTGACTACATAGTTAACAACTCAAAATTAAATACACTAAAAGAAAGAGAAAATTCTAGCATACTCTAAGCCTGAATGTTCAAAACTATTTTCAACTTCTCTATTTTAGTCCAGCCCACTATCAAAGTTCTGATACACTATCTAAAAGTTGTCTGCTCCCCCAACTGCCCTGACCTTATCCCAGGCCTTGGTCATCTCCCACTCAGATTATTCCCAGCATCCAAGGCTCTCCTTCATTTGGACCCACCTGCACTTTTCTACCCTCCCAGATACAAACCAAACTCCAGCCAGACCAGGCCCTATATCATCTACAACCCTGTCCCCAGCCTCTCTAACTCTCATTTCCTCCATAAAACTTTTGGTCATTCTTATACCAACTAACACCTACTGTATGCTTACTGGTTTCCAGCCCTGTGCTAAATATTTTGCACATATGCCATGCAATTCTCAAAACAACTCTACTGCCATGCCCATTTCACAGAGGAGGGAGCTGAGGAAATGCTAGGTTCCTGGGGGCATTCTACAAATACTTAATGTGAACTGTCCCTTGATTTCAGAGCTTAGCATCTAAGCATTTTCAGACCTGTTGTTGGTTGGTTCACCTGCCTCTCAGCCACATTTTCGCAGCCAACCACTCCTCTATCTTGAAACAGTCCTTTCCTTTGGCTTCTATGACACCACGCTTCCCCTCGCCTTTCAGTTTATTCCTCCTTAGCCTCCTTTGGGGGTTTGACCTACTCTATCTCATCTCTGAATTACTAAAGCTTCCCCAGGTCGCATTCCAGGTCACCATCCTTCTCCCTCTAAACTTGCTCCCTAGGCAATATCATCTACCCCCATGGCATCAGTTACCATCGAATACTGAGGACTACAAAACGGACAGCTCCAGCTCAGCTTCTCCTCTAAGCTCCAGACATATCTCTCCTTCAGGTGCTTTTCATGTACCTGAAATTTAACTAGTAATCTCTCCCTCTCCCCACACTTACTCTACCCCTAACTCGGGTCATACCCTGGTCTTCCCCATCTCAGTAATGACACCACTACCCACCCAACTGCATCAGCCAGAAACATATGGGTCACCCTTACACTTTCCATCCTCCCTCCCAAGATCCAATCACCATGAAGACCTTTTGACTCTACCTCTTAACTCACTCTGAATCCATCCATTTTCCCCCCTGTCCCAGCAAAAGCCAGCTTTCCTCTTGCCCAGTCGATTGCAACAAGCTACTCATTGGCTTCCCTCATCTGCTCTTGCTCCCTCTCTACTACATTGTCACTCTCTACATAGCGTCCCCTAGCCATCCTGCAGCCAGAGTGACACCTTTGGAATTCAAATAGCACATTAGAACCCTTCCACAGCATCCCACTGCTCACAGGATAAAATCCCACATCCTTACCCTGGGAAGCAAGGTCTTGCAGAGTTTGGTCCCTATTAGGTTCACTAGCCTCCCTGTACTTCCTCTTAACTCCAGGCACACCTGCTTTCTTTCAGGTCCTCAAATACTTCTTCCTGCCTCCAGCCATTACAATTCAGTTCCCTTTGCCTGAAATGCTCCTTTCTCAGCCCCTGCTCCCCCTTTCCTATGCACCTGAATTCACAAATACATTGCCCCAGGAAGCCTTCTCTGATCCCCCTCAGGTCAGGACTCCTGCTATAAGATCTCTGGCTACCTAATCTCCTTTATGGTACTAATCATAATAGTAATTTAAAGACGGGTGATTGCTTGATTAATGTCTGTTCCCTTCCCCGCACTGAAATGTAGGTGTCATGAGGGCAGTCACTGTGTCTGGGAGCATGCTATGTTGTCTCTAGCACTGCAGGATTCTTACCTAAGTTTCCATAACTTTGGTTAGTTAAGAATGTTGACATGTTTCACAGGTCACATCAGTCACCATCCTGATGTGACAACCATGCATGTGTCTTCATGTAATGGTTTTCATTTTTCTATGCCCACACTGTTATAAATATGTTATCATATCCTAGACTGTAAGCTCTAGAGAGTCATAAAGGTTTGACTTCTTAGAGCTGGGATGCTAAGAAACTAATACCGAGATTTAATGCCCTCAGTACTTCTCAAAGAATGTTGATCCTACTATCCCCATTTTACAGTTAAGGAAACCGAGACATTAAAAAGCAAAATACCTCAGACGAGGACACTCAGTAACTTTTGTTGTGTTGCGTGGGCTATTTTCTGTGGTGCATGGGCTTCTCTCTAGTTGTAGCGTGCGGGTTTTCTCTCTCTAGTTGTGATGCTTGGGCTCTAGAGCAGGTAGACTCTGTAGCTTGAGGCACACGGGCTCTCTAGTTGAGGCTGGTGGGCTTAGTTGCCCCCTGGCATGTGGAATCTTAGTTCCCCAGCCAGGAATCGAACCCACGTCCCCTGCATTGGAAGGCGGATTCTTTACCACTGGACCACCAGGGATTCTATCCCCATTTTACAGTTAAGGAAACCAAGACAGAAAAAGCAAAATACCTCAGACGAGGACACTCAGTAAGTGGTGGAGCCAGGAATCAAACCCTGATCTGTCGGCCCAGAGCTCATGGTCTGGCAGAGCACATGAGTGATGGCAAAGCTAGGCTGTGACTCTACCTGTAAAGTGGAGGATGGAGCCGAGCAGGTTTGGTGTGAATGATTACATAACCCATTTCACTTCTCACATGGAGACTGGCGACACATAGATTCTACAGCATTATCAAGGCCAGTTTCCACTCCTCTCAGTGTCTATGTTGGCCAACTGAGTGATGAGAAAGGCTTTGAAACCATACTGAAATATGCAATGAAGAGTTAGCTACCTACCAGGTTAATATCTATATGGCTTCCCGACGACATACCATCCAAGGACATTCTTTTTCTTAAAAAAAAAAAAAAAAAAAGAATTTGGGAATGTCACTTCCCAGTCAAGCTACCAAAGCCTGCATTACATACAGTGTGTTGGTGATGGTTTGAACACAAAAATACCACACTGAAAATTTAGATAAAAATATAATTATTCATGCCTCACCACTTATGTCCTTTGATTTCATCTGGGTTTTGTTCAGGACAACCAAACACACTCATTACTTCCCATCTGTCCTGGGTCAGTCCATGGAGCTACCCTCTCCCTTGGACCTGGATTTCAAGAAATGCACAGACCACGCTGCCACTGCTAAATGGAAAAAGTGATGGAAGCCTGCGTGACTTCAATCAAAATGGTGGCTGTGTCTTCCCGGAGCCCTGAGGATGCTCAGGCCGTGTGCTAATGCATACATCAATGGAGAAGAAAGTAAATAAAGCACTATGAAAAAATATTTCCAGTGCGATCCTCTATGGGGCCATGTTTCCTCTCATATATTAATTCTGATAGAGAAAGCAACAAAATATGTCCCAGGTCAAACACATATGCTTACTACTTGGAACAAAACAAGCATCCAGTTAAACTTGTCAATCATTCATTTAAAAAATAGTTTAAGGGCTTATGAAATACATGACGGTGTGCTAAATTCATAGGAGAAAGTGAGGTGAAATAAATAGGGCTCTTCCCTGGGTTTCAGGATCTTATAGTCTTAAAGGGATCATATATGCAAATAACTTGACTATGAGGCAACATAGTTACCTCATATTTAATTAACTAGTAGCAGAGCATCTTTAAAGTGCCATGTTAATAGGAAATATTCCTTACATCCTTGCTCAAAGCTTGAGCCACGGACCAGCATCACAGCATCCTGTGGGAGCTTGTCAAAAATGCAGAATCTGGGCTTCCCTTGTGGCGCAGTGGTTGAGAGTCTGCCTGCCGACGCAGGGGACACGGGTTTGTGCCCCGGTCTGGGAAGATCCCACATGCTGCGGAGCGGCTGGGCCCGTGAGCCATGGCCACTGAGCCTGCGCATCCGGAGCCTGTGCTCCGCAACGGGAGAGGCCACAACAGTGAGAGGCCCGCGTACCGCAAAAAACAACAACAACAACAAAAAAAACAATGCAGAATCTCAGGAGCCACCGCACACCTACTGCATCAGAATCTGCACTCTTTTTTTTTTTAACATCTTTATTGGAGTATAAGAATCTGCGCTTTAATCCGATCCCCGATGATTCAAATGCTCCATACAGTTTGGAGAAGCACTGCTTTACATTATTTGGCAATTCAGTCACTGTCCACCAGTAACAACTTGATGGTAGCTGGCTTCAAAACAGGGACTCAGACTTCTATAGAATAAATGCTTAACTCACTATTTTTAAAGTGAATCTCTGAGGGCTTTGTTTTAGAATTTAAATGTACAAAATGTGATTCAAAAGCTTAGCAAACTGTATGGCCCTGCATTTTAATATCCTGTGAGTACTCAGACCCTTGCCTGAAACAAGGATTTTAAAATATAGCTCTATTCAGAGAGGTGAGAATATTTTCTTTTAAAACTTCATATGTATGAGGTTGACCTTGCAGAAGCCACTGGAGGAGATGGAAACTTTTGTCCACATATTCAACCTGATGATAAAAAAACTTTTAGAGGGAATGTCACTGGAGGGAACTGAGATGGGATTCCTCCCAACTTCAGAGCTGCTGAGTCACAGAATCATAAACTGTGAGCATAGAAAAAAAAAAAAAACCTTAGAGGTTATTCTCTCAGCTCTGCTTCATTCCCAGAGAGAATCAGTCTGCAGTACTTCATATCTACAGTTTCTTTTTCCAATGAGCTCCCAGTGATTTACATTTGTCAACCAACCAATCAGCCAACCCATGAATATTTTTTGATCTTCTGATACCTGCAAAGTGCTGTAGGGACAGAAAGATATACTTGTTCCCTTACAAAGCTATAGCTTCATGAGATGGAATAAAAGCTCCTAACAAAGTTGCAGGAGTTGTGTGCCATGAGATGCACAGTGAAGAGATGCTTAGAGGAGAAAGAGATCCCTTGAGATAGGGGTCAGGGAGGGCTTCACAGCGCTGGAAGGAACATTAGAGCTCATCAATCCCAGGTCTTTCTTCCTACTAAGGAAACTGAAGTGCAAGGGGTTAGGTGCTTTAGCCAAGGTCATGATGCAAGTCTCTAGAAGAAGTAGAGTGAGAAGCCCAGGCTCCTGACCAACAACTCCTTCCACCGTGCCACACAACCCCTCGGCACTGTTGGCTCCCTAGAATCAAGCTCGAAGGCAAAGTCTGCTGGCTGTCCACCAAAATCCATCCTCCCCTTCTTCTATAGCCACAGAACCGTATCTGGCATGTGCTGGCCAGCTGCCCTAATTTTCCATTCTTTTGCAGTTAGAGCTGGCCCTGTGACTAAGTTGCTGCCAGTGAAATGTCAGTGAAGGTGACATGTGTGACTTTGGGCCCGGAGGTGCCTCCTTCACACTCTCCTTCTCCTTCCCACCAACTGCATCCCCAACACTGACAGCACCCTAGTGGATGTCAGTGTAGCAACTTAAAAAGGAACCTGCATCCCTGCATCATCCATGGAGCAGAACAGCCTGCCAACCTGGAATGCTCACTTTGGATTCCATGTGAAAAAAGCAATAAACTTCTCTCTTTTTTAAGCCACTGAATTATCTCAGGATGTTTTTGCTATAACAGTTCAGACTTACCCTAAGCAATATAGTCTATATCTGATATAATATAACCAAAGTAGGGTTCAATGAAATGGTATAAAAGCTGTAATAAGAAGTCTGATACTTTCCTACTTTAATAAGAAGTTTCTTATGGTTACCAAAGGGGAATGGGGGTGAGGGAGGGATAAATTGGGAGTTTGGGATTAGCAGATACAAACTACTATACATTAAATAGATGAACAACTAGGACCTACTGCATAGCACAGGGAATTATATTCAGTGTCCTGTAATAAACCATAATGGAAAAGAATATATACATACACACGTGTGTATGTGTGTGTGTGTGTGTGTGTATATATATATATATATATATATATATATATCTGAATCACTTTGCTATACACCAGAAACTAACACAACACTGTAAATCAGCTATACTTCAATAAAAAATTTTAAAAACAAAAAAGAAGTATTGCTTTGCATTAGCTCAGTTCCTGGTATACATGGATGGAGATACAGAAAGAGATTTTATTGGGCAGACAGACATGTTATTGGGCACTTACCAGGTACCAGACAATTTGTTAAACAACTTACATGCACATTAGATTAATCTTCACTACAACCCTCTGAGCTTGGTACTCTTATTATCTTCAATTTACACATGAGAAAAAAATGCGGCTTAAAGGGATGAATTAAGTCTATAACTAGTTAGTGCTGAGTAGAATTCAGACCTAAGTATGACTGACTCTACAGCCGGTGCTGTTTCCTAAAATGTTATATTCCGTGTGTGTGTGTGTGTGTGTGTGTGTGTGCGTGTGTTGATAGACAGGGATCAAGTGAATAAAATAAGTGTGGCAGCTAGATGTGGCGACCAGAAACACTGGATCAAGAGACAAGAGGGCTGGATTTTTACAAGTTATAGTTCTGGCCAAGCTATTTAGCTTCTCAGGGCCTAAGTGTCCTCTAGAGTTAAATGTGTTACCTGAACCAGATGGTCTTTAAAGAAACAGCTCTAGCAGTCTGCAGCAGACGTACAAAGACCCGGCTATCATTCACGCACAACCACCTATATGAACAGTCTTTCACTCTCAAATCTGAACCGAGCAGGACACCTTGCTAGAGAAATAAGGGTTGAGTAGGTCTGAAAGCACAGGATAGTACAAAAGTTTAAAGAAACATAGGGCTTCCCTGGTGGCGCAGTGGTTGAGAGTCTGCCTGCCGATGCGGGGGACACGGGTTCGTGCCTCGGTCCGGGAAGATCCCACAGGCCGCGGAGCGGCTGGGCCCGTGAGCCATGGCCGCTGAGCGTGCACGTCTGGAGCCTGTGCGCCGCAATGGGAGAGGCCACAGCAGTGAGAGGCCCATGTACCGCAAAAAATAAATAAATAAAACAACCATGGTACACCCATAAACTCAAATGCGTAGAGTGTCACAGGTCATTGCCCTATCTCTTGTTTAAATCGGGTTCTTCATTTTTCTTCAGAAAAGGAAGATAGTACTAATAACTGTCCCAGAATGGAAAGGTGGGAAAATCAGTTCTTTTCTACCATTGTTTTTCATTGCAGCCTTGCTCAAAAAGCAGTAAATTGAATCACTTTGCTATGCACTTGAAACTGACATGTCATTGTAAATTAGCTATACTTCAATTTTTTTAAAGCAGTAAATTAAAGAAGTAAGCATAGGAATACTCTATCATAGGCCATAGCATTTAAAGAGAAGAACTGGGAAGAGTCTTAGGGATAAGCCCAAAGGACTCATGCAAGCGGTGACTGATTCCTATAGGAGGAATCTTTAAATGCTGAGTAATGCGGTGGACAGAGGTAGAAAGAGCAGACAGTTTAAAGTGGAGCACATAACCCATCGCAGAGACACAAAGACAAGGCTCTGTGGGATATAAATGATCAAAACAAGAGAGGTGCATTAGCACAGGTTAAGGCTGGGAGTCTTCAGCAACAGGAGAAGGCTACATAAAATATTTAAATGACCTTTCTAGCGTTTCAGGTTTCCCAGGGTACGTATAAATCTGGGAGGTCGCGCTCTTGGTGGACCCGCTGAATGACACTAGGCCACTTTACCAAACACTTTGTCCCACCCTAGACAGTAAGGTCACTGTAGAAAGGGGGGCAAGATTTCAGAAGCGCCATGGCAAGGATGCTCAATCTCATCACAGGGTGAGCTCTAATTTTAAAGTCAACATTTATATCCAGGCTTTTACATTAAGTATGCCTTCCCAAGGTCTAGGGAACTGAGATTCAAAATGTCTCCTCAGCTGCTGCCTGTGGAGAGGACTCCAAATAGTCTGTTGGAAATGACTCAACTAATGTTCAGAACACTAATCATCTCAAAAGTACCCTGTAAATGCCAATTCACTCACGAAAAAAATAATGCCACTGAAAACCCTCTGAAGCAATAACTCTCTCTGCATAAGGCATTTATGGGGAGTTAATGACCAACTGGAGTCTATGGACTTTGACTAGAACCAGAAGCTATTAACTCATAGAAAAAATTTTACACTCTCTTGATTTTTCCAAAGGTAGCATCCTTCGATGTGTGTAGAATATAAAACCCCAGAACCTGCGTTATATGTGAGTTCTCTGGTATCTATGAACAGCCTGGTGGACTCCCTTGTGACCACAGGTCCAGATTTCAAGCAATTGGAAAGCTAAGTAACAGGATCTGTCAGGAGGATATTTACAGTTTAAGCCATGTTGTCAACACACAGAAAACAAAGTAAGATTCAGACCAACTGAAACATAAAATGGTCCTAGAATCTGCAAAAGGAAAAACTGCTTTCAACGTCTTTGTATTAAGTTCATTGGATTATAGCCCATTTTAAGCAATATTGAATTCGGTTTTGAATCTTATTTAATACAACCACAATTTCATCTTCAACTTTTCCTGAGCTATATCGCATTCACTCTTTCACTTGTCTGCCTACACTGAAAAGACTGAGCAATTCATCTCCAGAGCCTCCTAAACAGGGTAGTAAAAGCAGCATTGATGAGTCAGCTTTGCAGTTATTTCCTCATAACTCTTTGTCACTAATAGGGAATAGCTTGTTCTTGGCTTTGTACACCCTCCTGCACAAATTTGCCTCTTTATTTTAACTCCAACAAACTCGTGGAAGGCAATTTGGTCCTAATTCTAACAGAAAAATTGACTGCCATCAGCAAAGACTGGTGAAGGTCTGGTAGAGGTATAAAGCTTTTGAAAATATCTTTTCCTTTTAATAACTAATAGTCCTCCAAAACTGTGGCTTGTTCACTAGAAACTGCAGCATTTGTGAGTCTTAGATCCAGATATTGCCAACAAGGAATAACTGGACAACCATGACATTGATCTTGTAGATTATCCCTATAGAACTGTGTCCGGTAAATCTGTATTAAGAGATGTGAAAATAAGGCAACCACACGGAGCATTTCTGAGTCAGAATATCATTTTCAAAATACCTTTCTGGGGCTTCCCTGGTGGCAAAGTGGTTGAGAGTCCGCCTGCCAATGCAGGAGACACGGGTTCGTGCCCCGGTCCGGGAAGATCCCACATGCTGCAGAGTGGCTGGGCCCGTGAGCCATGGCCGCTGAGCCTGCGTGTCCGGAGCCTGTGCTCCGCAACGGGAGAGGCCACAACAGTGAGAGGCCTGCATACCGCAAAAAAAAAAAAAACCTTTCTGGCAGAAAAAGGTGACTGCTCTTCAGAGCAATGAAAACCAGGAAGAACAGTATCTCTAGGGCATTTGGGGCTGTCAAGGGACTTTTCACAGAGCTCGTACAGCAAATGTACAAAGGGAAGATGTTTTCAGAGTTCCCAGATTCCCGGACTTTCTCCGTGTGTTTTTCTAATGGTCACAAGCAATAATGGACATGCATCTGTTAGCTTTATTTTCCCTGGCTCTCCCTCTCCAGGTCTTCCCAGCTGGGACCACTGTTGCACCTTGGCCTACCTCAGTTCCCAAGGTAATGGTGGCAGAGACAGCCTGCACCAAGAGCCCATGCTTGAGCCCCTCTGCCCTATTTGATGAGGCTTAGAATTAATTTACATTCCAAATTTCAGGCTGTACTCCCACCCGGAGAGGTTCCTCCATGACTAGCCTGGCCCAGAGCAAGCTTAGAGAAGAATCTAGCTCATCCCTCTCAGCCCTTATTCCCTAGCCCTGTGCTGGCTCAGTCCAGAGGATCCAAATTCTCAATTCTGATTGATTGCCCAGTCTAGGACCAGAGACCTTCCCCAAGCCCCAGCTCACTGGCCAGGCCCTAAAATCCTGCCTGGTTTATGTGAATTCCTCCTCCAAGGCTCGTTCCTGACATCCTACCTCCCAGAATCCAATTCTCATACCTGTAGCCCACCTTTCTGTGTAACACCACACATGAACCACTTCTGGATTCCCCATACTGGCTGCCTTAGAATCAATCATTTCTGAAATCAGGCTGAAACTGTTGATTCCCATCAGACATCATGTCTGGTTCCCCTGCTATCCCCTCCAGAGCCAGAGTCTGGTTTCTTCAAAAGGAGAATGCTTCTAAGAGATGTAGAAGAAAGCAAAGCCATGGCACCTGATAACCACTGAATGTAGAGGCTAGTGAGATTAAAATGGCAAATACGACCAGTTTCAATGTGGTAGGACTTTTCCCAGCTCCTTAAGAATATTCCACAGATCTATCTCTACATCAAAAGTTGGAGGGTGGACGGGGGCAGGGCTGCTGCATTCCATTTTTACTTCAAGTTCGTAACTCCCCTTGGTGCTGTGGAGGACCCCAACTGCAGGGCCTTACATGGCAGCTTTAAACTAGGGGGTCGGAGGATGAGCCAGAGGTGGAGGTCCAAGTCAGAAGAATCCAGCTTACACTGGGCCCTCTGCTTATATTATCTCATTTACTCCTCAAAAATGCCCAGTGAGGTCAGACTAGCCACATTTAAAAAAAAAAACAAAAAACCATTAGGGCTCAGAAAGGTTAATCTGTCCAAAGTCACTCACTTTAATAAGTACAAAGCTGAGCATTGAGCCCAGGTCTGTTAGGTTCTAACCCTTGGGCTCTACCCACCAGCCACAGTGTCTTCCTAAGAGAAGCTCAGCCAGAGGCAGGGAGGATGACCGGAAGGCAATGGAAGACAGAGTCAAGAGGAGAAAGAGGCCAGTAGAGCCCAGTGCTGCAGAAAGGCAGTGTAAGATCTGAAAAGGGACGACATATGTGGCAAATGGTATTAATGGAAATAAATGCACATTAAGTGATAGTTATGTGCTAGGAACTACGCTAAATGCTTTGGCTGTATTAACTCTTAAGCCTTACAACAGCCCCCAGGATAGGCTCATTTTATTGATAAACACAAACTAAGACACAGAAAGTTTAAATAATTTGCCCAAGTTCATACAGCTAGAAGGGAGTGGAGTTTGGACTTGAACCCAGTCAAGTGGGCTCCAGGGTCTGTAGGCTTAGCCCCTCCTGGGAGGTTCCTGAAGACCTCAGCAAGAACAATTTTGGGAGGGGGTTGCAATCCAGCCAATATGCAACTTGGCTATGAAGGGAAGGAGGCAAAGAAACCAGGAGCTCAAAGGGGAATGTGTTCATTTCCTAGGGCTGCCACAACAAAGTGGCTTAAAACAACAGAAATTTCTCTCTCCATTCTGTAGGCTACAAATCCAAAATCAAGGTGTTGATAGGACCATCCCTCCAGAGCCTCAAGGGGAGGATCTTTCCTTGCCTCTGCCAGTTTCTGGTAGACCTAGCTGTTCCTCGGCTTGTGGCAGCATCACTCCAATCTCTGCCTCAGTCTTTGCATGGCTCCTTCCCTGTGTATCTGTGGCTCTGTGCCTCCACATGGCATCCTTGTGTGGCTGTGGCTGTGCCCAAATTTCCCTCTTCTTATAGAGACATCAGTCACATTGGATTCAGATCCATCCCAATGACCTCATCTTAACTTGATTAAGTCTGTGAAGACCCTATTTCCAAATAAGGTCATATTCACAGGTGTTGGGGGTTAGGACTTCAACATATCTCTTTTTTTAGGGGGAAGGATGCAATTCAACCCATAACAAGAGCCATGGGTCCAAGGGGAGGATTTTTAAAGATAAAGATGGGAAAGATGATGTGTGTGCTCTTTCAAAATAACATTTTATTAAAGATCAGTAGGTAGGTCATGGCTCTTTCCAAACAAGCAGAAAATCTGATTATCTGCATCCCAAGAAAGGCTTGCCATGCCTGGCATATCATTTTTAGTATTCTGCTTTAATTTAATGAGTTGGAGAAGGACACAGCCTCATAGCTTTTGCGAGGAACATTCTGGTACAAGCCATCTATCACAACCTCCCCAGCTCACGCCTCCCCTGATCAATATGAAAGCAGAATTGATGTCCATGTCAAGCTGCACGGTTAACGCTCAGTCACACAGACTGACAGAGGCAAGCAGTTGTATAAACACTAAACTAACAAACAGAAACCTTCCACCTGGCTGGAATTTGGTCGGTTTTTTAATTGACATTTTTCTTAGGCAATTTAAAAAATTAGTTCATAATCCCTCAGTGTATATCAAATGGAAGTAGAAGTCCAAGGAAGTAGCCTGGAAATAGCTAGATTAGCAAAAGGAAGCCAATCTGGGAGCAAATGGTCCATGTAGATAATCCATACACTTTTAACCAGAGATTAGCTATACTTAAATAGCAACAGTAGGTTGGTCCAACCATCACAATATTGGCATCAAAATTTTGCTTTAAACAATTCCAGAACAGGATTAGTACTCTATAAAGAAATTGCCACTCATAACATTTATGCATTCATTAACTTTTCCCAAAACATTTGTTTAATACTCACTCCTCCCTGACTAGCTTAGCATAATATCCTAAGCATGAAAATTTAGCTAAACTTTAATTAAAAACACCTACAAAGAATGAGCAGGTAGTAGCTGTTAAAGGGTTTATAATACCAAGAGACACCTCTGATTCTCACTATCTTTGCCCTTTAAGTCCACAACCACTGTATTCACTACAGTACTGGAAGCAAAGAACGACGAATCCGGGCTTCCCTGGTGGCACAGTGGTTAAGAATCCGCCTGCCAATGCAGGGGACACAGGTTCGAGCCCTGGTCCGGGAAGATCCCACATGCCGTGGAGCTACTGAGCCTGCACTCTGGAGCCCACGAACCACAACTACTGAGCCCGCGCGCTACAGCTACTGAAGCCCACGCACCTAGAGCCCCGTGCTCCACAACAAGAGAAGCCACTGCAATGAGAAGCCCCCACCACAATGAAAAGTAGCCCCCACTCGCTGCAACTAGAGAAAGCCTGCTCACAGCAACAAAGACCCAACGCAGCCAAAAATGAATAAATAAAATTAATTAATTAAAACAAAAAAAGAATGACGACTCCCAACTGAGGAAGCAGACATCAACATTATCAAAGGGCAAGAATGCTCTTAAAACAGACACATGACTATTTATACACATGGATACTGCTCTATTCAAATAAGCAACTCAAAGGCTACCATTTCTTCCAATAATACCAATTATTACTCAAAATTACTTTTTGAGAGAATCCTTTCCTATGATTACCACCAGAGTATGTAAAATATTCTTTTGAATTAATTTATTAATTTTGAAAATTCTTACACAGTGCCTGCCATGTATGTGATACTGTGCTAGGTGTCATAGATTTTGAAAGATTCAGGAGCAATTCAGGGAAAAATCAGACAAACGATACTGTTGATCAAGCAGAGTCATGTCATCTGGGATCCAAAAATGTTTCACAAAAAGTATGTTGCTAGCCAGAGTATAGTTCACTCTTTATGCATCCAGTAGAACCCCTCAATGGTTCAGGAATTTCTTCAGACTAAGTCTGGCTGACACTGGACCTTGGAGGATGAATTTTTAACAAACAATGCCACTGATTTAAGAGAATCTATCTGCATTGCCTTATTTGTGATTGCAGCCATTCTGTTCCTTCAAGGCTCCAGGAGACACCTCCAATCAAGCATTTAGGTTGAGCCCATCAGGCAGCATCACCATTTAGTATCTTCCTCAAAGACTGTCATTTTTCCCAGTTTCCCTTGAGAGATCAAACCAAATGGTGAGTCACTGTGGTTTCTAGGCAGCACTGCAAGTATTCAGCATACTCTGCACAGAAGTTCTCCTCATATCCCCTTTGTCCTTCAGAATGAGGCTGTTTCTTTACCTAATTTACTCTTCAATGAAGGATGGAAATGAACTAGCTCTAGAGAAATGCAAATCAAAACTACAATGAGGTATCACCTCACACCGGTCAGAAGGGCCATCATCAAAAAATCTACAGACAATAAATGCTGGAGAGGGTGTGGAGAAAAGGGAACCCTGCTACACTGTTGGTGGGAATGTAAACTGGCACAGCCACTATGGAGAACAGTACAGAGCTTCCTTAAAAAACAAAAAATACAGCTACCATATGATCCAGCAATCCCACTCCTGGGCATATATCTGGAGAAAACCACAATTTGAAAGGATACATGCACCCCAATGTTCATTGCAGCACTATTTACAATAGCCAGGTCATGGAAGCTACCTAAGTATCCATCAACAGAGGAATGGATAAGGAAGATGAGGTACATATATACAATGGAATATTACTCAGCCATAAAAAAGAACAAAATAATGCCATTTGCAGCAATATGGATGGACCTAGAGATTGTTATACTGAATGAAGTAAGTCAGACACAGAAAGACAAATATCATATATCACTTATATGTGGAATCTTAAAAAATGATACAAATGAACTTATTTACAAAACAGAAACAGGGGCTTCCCTGGTGGCGCAGTGGTTGAGAGTCGCCTGCCGATGCAGGGGACGCAGGTTCGTGCCCTGGTCCGGGAAGATCCCATATGCCGTGGAGTGGCTGGGCCCATGAGCCATGCCCACTGAGCCTGCACGTCCGGAGGCTGTGCTCCGCAACGGGAGAGGCCACAACAGTGAGAGGCCAGCATACCGCAAAAAAAAAACCAACCAAACAAAAACAGACTCATAGACTTAGAAAACAAACTTATGGTTACCAGGGGATAAGGAGGGTGGGGGGAGGGATAAACTGGGAGATTGGATTGATATATACACACTATTATGTATAAAACAGATAACTAGTAAGAACCTACTGTATAGCACAGGGAACTCGACTCAATACTCTATAATGGCCTATATGGGAAAAGAGTCTTAAAAAAACAGTAGATATATGTATATGTATAACTGATTCACTTTGCTGTACACTTGAAACAAACACAACATTGTAAATCAACTATATTCCAATGAAAATATATATAAAAAAAGAAATGAGTCACTCTGCCAGATCTGAGTGACTAGATGACCCATTTATATAGCAATATGGTTCCATGTTACCCCCACCTCCTAACACTCGTGTCCTTGGGTGTCCTGATACTCCTCTTGAGCATGGGCAGAACCTGTGATTTGCTTCTAACCAAGAATATGGTAACAGTGATGGATGTCACATCTGTGACTATGTTACATAAAACTGTCATGTATGTCTTGCCCAAAGACCTTCTCCCTTGTTGGCTTCAATGAAGCAAGCTGCTAGGCTGTGAGCTATGGTGAGACCCATGTGGCAAGAAACTGAGGGCATTCCCCAAGCCAATAGCCAACAAAAACCTGAAGCCCTCAGTCATACCACCCACAGGAAATTGAAATCTGCCGACAACCATGTGACCTTGGATGCAGACCTTCTCCAGTTGGGCCTTGAGATGAGACCACAGCCTCAGCTGCTACCTTAAAGCTAAGACCCTGAAGCAGAAGACCTGAACCATGCCATGCTCTTAACATTACTTCATCTCCACAAGCTTTCTCACCATGTTAGTAGTCTTGCTTGTTCATTGACTTCACATAAAATGACCAGTAATTTGTAAACATTCCCAGGACAGTTCTACAACTGCCAACAGCATATATGTTTAGTGGCCAATCCCGATACTGGTGTCTTAGCACATATAAACATGTTATAATATGCCACAGCCAGGCCCGTGCATTCTCTGCCTTCACAGGTCAGGTGAGAAGGCCTGTCCTTCAGAGTTACCTTCTGGAATAAACAGGGAATCCAAAAAAGGTAAATCCATAGAGACAGAAAACAATCTAGTGGTTTCCAGGGCTAGGGGAAAAGAGGAATGGGGAGTGACTGCTTAATGGGTCTTCTTTTGGGGTGATTAAAATGTCTTGGAACTAGATAGAGGTAATGGTTGCACAACACTGTGAATGTATTAAATGCCACTGAACTGGATGCTTTAAAGTGGTTAATGGTTATTTTATGTTATGTGAACTTTACCACAATAAAAATATGTTTATGTAAAAAACAAAAGTAAACAGGGAGAAGTAGGGACCAAGAAGGCTATGAAAGGTTCAGAGAAATATTTTTTGAAGTGTAAACGCAGGTCAGTCCAGGGACTTCCCTGGTGGCGCAGTGGATAAGAATCCGTGCTCCCAATGCAGGGGGCCTGGGTTCGATCCCTGGTCAGGGAACTATATCCCACATGCATGCCGCAACTAAGAGTTTGCATGCCACCACTAAGGAGCCCACGTGCTGCAACTCAGGAGCTGGCAAGCCACAACTAAGGACGCCGCCTGCCACAACTAAGATCTGGTGCAACCAAATAAGTAAGTAAGTAAATAAATAAATAAATAAATAATAAAAATTAAAACAAAGGTAGGTCAGTCCGGTCACTTTTCCACGAGGAAAAAATCAAAAGCAACTGTACTCTATACTATTTCCAAATACTATACTCGTGGACTCTAAGAGGTCGTTGATGATAAGATTTACCGTGGACATTAAAAATACACATTCAGGGCTTCCCTGGTGGTTCAGTGGTTAAGAATCCACCTGCCAATGCAGGGAACACGGGTTCGAGCCCTGGTCTGGGAAGATCCCACATGTCGTGGTGCAACTAAGCCCATGCACCACAACTACTGAGCCTGTGCTCTAGAGCCCTCAAGTCACAACTACTGAGCCCATGTGCCACAATTACTGAAGCCCACGCGCCTAGAGCCTGTGCTCCGCAACAAGAGAAGCCACCACAATGAGAAGCCCGTGCACCGCAACAAAGAGTGGCCCCCGCTCACCTCAACTAGAGAAAGCCCACGTGCAGTAACAAAGACCCAACGCAGCCAAAAATAAATAAATGAATTAATTTTTTTAAAAAATACACATTGACTGCAAGACTTATCCATGATTTTAGAAGCATTAAAATGCAAAAATCATTGGTATTAGAATCAAAGGAAAATACTATCACAAACAAATTAAACATGGTTGCTACTAATCTAAGCAGATACATTTTACTGGACCAATTTGCAATGTAATTTAGAATACACTGATAAAAAATTTTTTTAACTTTAACGTCAACTATGGAAAAAAAATGCATAGAAAAAAAAGACTGGAAGATAATAGGTCATTTGTTTCCTCTGAGTAGAGGGATTGTGGATGAGTTTTCCCATCTTCTTCAAACACTTCTGAAATGTGACAAGATAGAGTTTCCTTTCCTTTCATCGTCTTTGTGCCTTCCCATCTTCCCCTGGTAGGAAGAGGGCCTTCTAGCCTCAGGTACCAACGTTATGCATTGAGAGGGGAAAGTGATGGCAATAGAGAGGGTGGTTTATCTAGGTCAATATTTTCCTCTGCAAACTTCATTTAGTCAACAAAAATATATCGAGGGTCTATTACATGGCAGGCATTATTCTAGACACCAGGGAGATGACTGTGAATACAAAAAGCCTCTTGACTATGGAACTTCCAACCACGACCATAGGGTACAGCTGGAGCCCCAGCAGGAGAGTGATAAAGAGGAAGGGGTAGGAGACCAAAAGAGAGGGACTTCTGACCACTCATGTGAGGAGCGTCAGCACTGCCTGAATGGAAACCCAAAGGAAATGGTAGCAAAATGTTTGCACCGTTCTCTGGCCTCCAATTATTTTGTGGTCTGCTCTAAATAAAGCTGCTCTTTGGTGTACAGAGCCAGAAGCCTGCCCAGCTGTTCCTGGGCATGATGCCAGGATTGTATATTTTATCCAAAATTTTTGCTTTGAGCATATACTGCTTCACAATCACGGTAAACAAACAAAAATGAATGAAACGGACTATTAACCCCTACCTTACTCCTTGTAACCAACCAAGCAGGTGGTTTTAGAAGGGGTCAGGTCATTATCTGCAAAAATAACCACCTTATGAAAATTTCTTATTTTCTTATAAAATAAGAAATCGCAAGAGAAGCTGAAATTTCACCTCAAGTAAAGAAACAAGAGAGAAAGAATAAGTGAAAGAGAGTGTCACATTTCTCTTTGGAAAGTGCTGGCTTTTTCTGAATGCAAATGGATAGTGTGTCATTGAAACATCATTTAAGTGGTCTGAATTATTTTTGTTTTCAGGATGATAATGGATGTGGCATAGGGGCTAGAGGACTAAAAGGAAGCAAGACTGTGAGACAAGCAGATACTGAAAAAAGATCTTGTGAAAGCTTTTAGTTCTTTTTATTATTCACATATTTGAAAATGGATATGTCTGCAAATTCATTATAAAAATCAACTTTCCACGTTTGGAAACGACATGGTGGATTATCAGTTCACTCCTCCCCCTCCAAGAAAACCTTCAGCTGCTGATGTTTTTGCATTAAAGGATGGATTAATGCTTCTACCTTAAGCTTTGCATATTGATCACTACTGACTGACTGTAGTAATTGCCTACACTGAGGTAGGCAGTAGTCTTGAAAGATGTTCCGAGAAGCCCATCACCATGCCTGTCATGATTAGATAGCATCATATTTGCCTTGCTCAGCTGAAACTAAGACGTTTCACCAGTTTTAATGATGCCTACCTGACAACCAGTTCCTTTGGGAATGAGCCTAATGATCTGTCATTGACCGACACAGAAGTAGATTTCAGAGAACCAAGGTAAGAGGCAATGACAAGTTGTGTTGAGCAAACTACCCTTGTTTCTCAGCCAGCTGGTAAAAGTGTTACAAGCCAAGTGTTCCAACTCTTGGATTTGAAGTCGTACAGCCAAAATAAAGTTATCAACTCTTACAGCTTAAGGGGACTCTAAAGATCTAGTCCAAAGATTCCCTGGCCATCAGGTAAGGATCTACCTGCAGATGTCAAAGCCTTCCCCAGAAGATCAAGCCAGTTGTAACTTCCAAGTTTCTTTTTTCCACAGTTACTGTCATTTCCACTGAGATGAGAAATACTGTAGTTACCACTTCTATCCATGCATGTATGCACGTACATTCATCCATTTATTTCAGTCAATCAAGAACCACTTACTGAGCTGCTAAAATGTGCTATATACTATGATAGGTCTTAGGAATACAAAGATGAATGAGGCAAGATTCGTTGCCTTCAACTAGCTCACAATCCTATAAGGAAGACAGACATTAACAAATACAATATAAGACTATCAGCAAAGAGAAGTACAAGTATAAACAAGGAAGTAATCAACTCATGAAAATTCTCCCAAATAAGATATCTGCATCAGGTATTGCAGAATGAGTAAGCATTCCACAGACCAAAAGAGAAGGGGAGAAAGGAATTCCAGACAGAGAGGCCTGGTTATGCAAAATCTTAGACACATGACAGACCACAGCACGCTAAGGTTAAGAAGCGTTCAGTGTGGCAGGGATGTGAAGTACACAAGGCAGGAGCAGAGGTAGCAGTAGGTAAGGTTATAGGATGGCAGGTTTGAGGCCAAAATGTGCACAGCCTTAAAGCCCATGCAAAAGAGACTCGTATTATCTCATAGGTAAATGAGGTAGCCAACACAGGTTTTAATTTCAGTGGGACTATGCTGTCTTATTCAAATTGACTGTTTCTCAGAACCTGGCCTAACACCCTCTCAGAATATAAGTATCTGTTCAGTGGGGTTGCTGCTGCTACAACAGACATAATCGGTCTTGTGTTTTAGAAGGATTTCACTGAAAACAGTGTAGAGATGGACCGGAAGTGGAAGAGACTGTAAGGAAGGAGATCAGTAAAGAGGCTCCTGCAATGGTCTGGGCGAGAGAGGATGGCAGCCTAACAAAGGCGGGATGGCAAGAAAGGATGTGTCCAATAGTCACTTAGGAGAAAGAACTAATGGGACTTTGCTACCAACTGGATGTGGGAATTGAGTGAACAGAGAGGAATCTGAGATGACACCCTGATTTCCAACTTAGACAATGAGTGTTCCCAAATGGCTTGTTACCCCTATCAGCTCAAAGAGGAGGAAGAAGTCAACAGGATCCAGATCACAGGTGGAAGGGTTAGACTTGAACAGGGGGTGAGTCACCTCTTCCTTTGAGTCAAAAAGGAAGGCAGACCCAATACACTGGAAGTGAGGACAGAGGAAAATTAAAGGGGCTGGCCTTCCCTGGTGGTCCAGTGGTTAAGACTCCACTCTCCCAGTGCAGGGGGCCTGGGTTCGATCCCTGCTCAGGGAACTAGATCCTGTATGCTGCAACTAAGACACAGCACAGCCAAATAAACATTAAAAAAAAAAAATATATATATATATATATATATATATATATATATATATATATATATTAAAGGGGCTTCTGTGTAGTGACCTCAGATCCATTCAAAGCCCCTTTAGGTAGATGAAAAAACTGAAGCTCGGAGCAATTAAAAGATACCCAAGACCACACCATACTTTAGAAGCAAAGCCAGAGCAATATAAGAGGTTTCCCCAGGGCTCCTCCCATGATATTACAATGTTTCCTTTCACAAATTAACATAATATCAAACACTTTAACTTCCTGAGTCTGGAAATGGCAGAGGGCACATGTGAGTAAATTAAGAGAACCTGTGTACAGCTATGCCTTTCACTGTTCCGCTCAGCTCTTGGCAATCTGTTTTATGAACTGTACACTGGAACATTTGTTTTCTTTATTCCAAGGAAAATAGTTGGAAAGATCAATAGATATAGTCATACTAGCCTTGAGGCCATAGTTCTTCTAATGTGACGAATGTTTTTTGAATGAATTAAATACAGATGAGTGCAGACCACAGAGTTAAGTTTTCTTTTAAAAAAAGCTTAGTTTTGCAATTTCTTAACTGAAAAAAAGGCAAGAAAAGTTGTTACTGATTCACCAGAACACATTTCCGCTGTCTTTGCAATACAAATTTTTGAGTCTCTTTAAAAGGAGGCATTCAGATTTACTCACTTGTTTTTATTCATCCAAAAGTCATTATCTGGGATTCTTAATAAATTGAATTTAGAGTTTCAAAATGTAATTCATGAGTCACTGGAGATACAGCAAATATTGAACAGAGTAACTTCATGTTCCTTGTCAATATTTCTTTCTTTATTATCTGCTTAAAATGTTCGAGATCTAATGCATGCTCAGTGCTTCCCTCCAGCCAGGTCACATAACTGTTACCAAAGTAGCTCCCAGTTGTGCTTTAGGCTGACTTCAAACCCTAATGGAACGTGAAGCTTTTCATTTAATCCATACACCCCAGTGTGGAGTGAATGTAGAAACAAGGGAAAGACAGACCACTTCAACATTCAGTTTTACCTTCCAAGTATCAGACACCAACAAAATAATCAAGAGTATCTGTCAAAGTATCTGACATATAAAAGGCACAAAGTTTTCAATATCTCAAGGGAGAGGTAATGACATAAATTAATTAATTAATTAATTTTTAAAAAATTAATTAATTATAAAAAATTAACTCTTTAGATCTGTCAAATTATCTAAGTACCATAAAATCAGGAAGGAAGACATTTTTCTATGTATTTCAGATGGTACTGATGACAAAGGAGATAAAATGAACCACAAGAACCCATGAGAATCTTAGAGTGAAGGAATCCAGGTGCTGGCTTTCTAATTTGTACCTTGATGTATAATATGGGCACCTTCTGAAACACCATTTTATCTCAGAGGCCATCCTGACCCCTCCACTCAGTCAGGTCCCCTTGTCGTCTACTTCTTTTCATCTAGTAGTTGCCCTGTGATTACACTAATCTCTCTATATACTTTTTTTTTTTTTTGGTATTGCCTCTTTAATTGACTGTCTTTCCCACCCGACAGGAAGCCAGACTGTCTGTACTGTTCATCATGGTAAGTCCAGAGCCTGGCAAGTACCTCAAACACCATAGGCACCTAGTATTTCTTGAATGAATGAATTGGTAAACGAAAGGAAGATGGAATGGAATGGTTTGCTGAATCAACTTTTTTTATGAAAAGATTTGCCCATAGCTGGACACATGTTATTAAAAATAATAAACAGTAATATATTGTAAAGGATTTGAGTTCGAGGTGGAGAAGAAAGCTACATGCTCACTTAATTTTAAAAGCTACTAGTACTCCTTTCCTTTTTCCTCTAATAGAATCCTTTTGGCCAGCACTTTCCTGGAGCTTTAGTTGACTGCAGTGACATCTACTGACAAGTCAGAGGAAGAGCCATCTTTTCACATGCTGGTCGCAGGTGGTGCCTGAGACTAGACCCCAGGGCATTCACTCAGGTGTCACCCTGTCGTCCTGCATAATGATTCTTACAGAATGTTATCTCCATTTTACAGACAGAAGACTTGAGTGCATATTTCATTCACATATCTCACAGCAAACCAGGGACAGAGCCCTCAATAACGACTCCTGGTTACAACGCCCCTCAATGCAGCCTTGCCGAATGAGGAGGGGACGACTGTCACACAAATGCCTCCCTAGAGGAAACGAACCGCTAGCGTACCTCCTCTGTATCTGAAAACTACCTCTATGTTTATATTTGTCTTCAAGAAATTCCCACCCTTTTAAGAATTTGCCCCATAAAAATGTGGCAAGTCCAAACTAAATGAATGGTGAGGAAAAAAATCAGGAAACCTAGAATAGTAAAAGGAAACATCTTTATGCCACTTTGCAAAACTAATATAACCCTGTTATTTTTCTAGTGCCTCTTGTTCACTTAAGAAGTCACTCTGGGGACTTCCCTGGTGGTCCAGTGGGTAAGATTCCACGCTCCCAGTGCAGGGGGCCTGGGTTTGATCTCTGGTCAGGGAACTAGATCTCGCATGCATGCCGCACCTGAGTCCTCTTGCTGCAACTAAGAGTCCGCATGCCACAGCTAAGATCCCACGTGCCACAACTAAGACCTGGAGCAGTCAAAATAAATAAATATTTTTTTAAAAAAAAGGAAGTCACTCTGTGTTAGCTCATCACTAAAGCCAATCTGCTGCTTATGCTATATAAAGAAGAAAAAAAATACTAGAGACAGAATTGCTTGTGATTACAGCCAAACATATCTCAAGTTATACACTCATATGCTTACAAAATTCCAAATCTTACACAGGACTATGTTGTCTAAAATAAAGTAAAAAGTCAAAACACCACCCACCCCGAGCTGCTGTCTCCTCATCAGGTCATTCCGTCCTCTGATGCTCACTCTGGTGTGTGCACATCCATGCTCAATGCCTTTGAGCTCTAAAGCAAGTATTATCCTAGCAAGCAATCCACCGTTGCTTCCTTTTAGCCTCCTTGCTTGATCTCAGAAAGGATGAACTTACTGATTTAACCAGAAAAAAAAATCGTCTTTCTAAAGCTGCAATCTACCTTTAAACAGACTTTTTTCTTCAACTTGTGCTTAGAAGACATAAGATAATGTGACAAATACTATGTGGGATTTTCTGTTTCAGCAGATCAAAGGTAAAGGACACGAGATGGAGAAAGTGACCTGGAAACCCCAGATCTAGCTTCTATGCCAACCAGCTCTGCACTTGGAAGAAGTTATGAACTACGCTGAGCCTCAGTTTTCTCAGCAGTAAAGTGGGGATATTAATGACTCTCTGTTTATATCATTGTTAGGACAAAGTGTGTTAAAACGTTTAGTAAACTCTAAGAGGGCCATACAAATTTAAGGAACTGTTCTCTCTTAAACCTCCAAATTGAATGATTGAGGAGGTTCTATTATACTTTCATATACCTTGATAAACAAGAGGACTGCAGAATTTAAGATTGCAGAGGACTCTGAAATTGACCTTAATTCAAACTTTTGCTTACGATGAAATAACTGAGGGGATAACTCATAAGGACAACCTCCTGCAGGGCAGTAACCCAGGTCTCCTAACTGCCAGCTCATGCTCCTTCCAGGCACCGTCCTCGGCGGTCCCCACCGAGGCCGGTCTCCCATCCCACCCAGCATGGATCGTCTCCTCTCTAGAATATTGTCATGTGTCCTGTTCTGCACCCCTCACGTAAAGAAACGTTCCTACCTCATTCCAGACCACTCAGAGGAAACTTGGAAAATGAAACCTATAGGGAAAGATCAATGAATCACAGATTATTCCACTTAGAGAAGAGAAAGCTGTGGAAGAACTCCATAAGTAGCATGGTTGCAAATGTTCTTTATTTCCACTGAGGACCAAACAAGTGGGGATGGCAGTGATATACTGGTAAATGCTTAACAACCAATTCTCCTGAGAAAAGTGTGTGTGTGTGTGTGTGTGTGTGTGTGTGTGTGTGTTTATAAATTTTATTGATATAAAGGCATGTGTAGCACACAATGTACAAATAGCCATAACAGACATAATATTCTTTATTGTAAATCTTATACAGCCAATTGATTCTTACAGAATCCTTTCATTAGTTTTTTTTACATCTTTATTGGAGTATAAATGTTTTACAATGGTGTGTTAGTTTCTGCTTTATATAATAAAGTGAATCAGCTATACATATACATATGTCCCCATATCTCCTCCCTCTTGCATCTCCCTCCCATCCTCCCTATCCCATCCCTCTAGGGAGTCACAAAGCACGAAGCTGATCTCCCTGTGCTATGCGGCTGCTTCCCACTACTCATCTATTTTACATCTGGTAGTATATATAAGTCCATGTCACTCTCTCACTTCATCCCGGCTTACCCTTCCCCCTTCCCGTGTCCTCAAGTCCATTCTCTAAGTCTTTATTCCTGTCCTGCCCCTAGGTTCTTCAGAACCATTTTTTTCTTTAGATTCCATATATATGTGTTAGAATACGATATTGGTTTTTCTCTTTCTGACTTACTTCATTCTGTATGACAGCCTCTAGGTCCATCCACCTCACCACAAATAACTCAATTTCATTTATTTTTATGGCTGAGTATATTCCATTGTATATGTGTGCCACATCTTTTTTATCCATTCATCTGTCGATGGACCCTTAGGTTGCTTCCGTGTCCTGGGTATTGTAAATACAGCTGCAATGAACATTGTGGTACATGGCTCTTTTTGAATTATGGTTTTCTCAGGGTATATGCCCAGTAGTGGGATTGCTGGGTTGTATGGTAGTTCTATTTTTAGTTTTCTGAGGAACCTCCATATTGTTCTCCATAGTGGCTGTATCAATTTACATTCCCACCAACAGTGCAAGAGGGTTCCCCTTTCTCCACACCCTCTCCAGAATTTATTGTTTGTAGATTTTTTCATGATAGCCATTCTGACTGGTGTGAGGTGATATCTCATTGTAGTTTGGATTTGCATTTCTCTAATGATTAATGATGTTGAGCATTCTTTCATGTGTTTGTTGGCAAACTGTATACCTTCTTTGGACAAATGTCTATTTAGGTCTTCTGCCCATTTTTGGATTGGGTTGCTCGTTTTATTGATATTGAGCTGCATGAGCTGCTTGCAAATGTTGGAGATTAATCCTTTGTCAGTTGCTTCATTTGTAAATATCTTCTCCCGTTCTGAGGTTGTCTTTTCGTCTTCTTTATGTTTTCCTTTGTTGTGCAAAAGCTTTTAAGTTTCATTAGGTCCCATTTGTTTATTTTTGTTTTTATTTCCATTTCTCTAGCAGGTGGGTCAAAAAGGATCTTGCTGTAATTTATGTCATAGAGTGTTCTGCCTATGTTTTCCTCTAAGAATTTTATCGTGTCTGGCCTTACATTTAGGCCTTTAATCCATTTTGAATTTATTTTTGTGTATGGTGTTAGGGAGTGTTCTCATTTCATTCTTTTACATATAGCTGTCCAGTTTTCCCATCTATTGAAGAGGCTGTCTTTTCTCCATTGTATATTCTTGCCTCCTTTATCAAAGGTAAGGTGACCATATCTGCATGGGTTTATCTCTGGGCTTTCTATCCTGTTCCATTGATCTGTATTCTTGTTTTTGTGCCAGTACCATACTGTCTTGATTACTGTAGCTTTGTAGTTTAGTTTGAATCTGGGAGGCTGATTCCTCCAGCTCTGCTTTTCCTTCTCAAGATTGCTTTGGCTATTCAGGGTCTTTTGTGTTTCCATACAAATTGTGAATTTTTTTTGTTGTAGTTCTTTGAAAAATGTCATTGGTAGTTTGATAGGGATTGCATTGAATCTGTAGATTGCTTTGGGTAGTATAGTCATTTTCACAATGTTGATTAATCCAATCCAAGAACATGGTATATCTCTCCATCTGTTTGTATCATCTTTAATTTCTTTCATCAGTGTCTTGTAGTTTTCTGCATACAGGTCTTTTGTCTCCTTAGGTAGATTTATTCCTAGGTATTTTATTCTTTTTGTTGCAGTGGTAAATGGGAATGTTTCCTTGACTTCTCTTTCATATTTTTCATCATTAGTGTATAGGAATGGCAGAGATTTCTGTGCATTAATTTTGTATCCTGCTACTTTGTCAAATTCATTGATTAGCTCTAGTAGCTTTCTGGTAGCATCTTTAGGATCCTCTATGCATGTATTATGTAATCTGCAAACAGTGACAGCTTTACTTCTTCTTTTCCGATTTGGATTCCTTTTATTTCTTTTTCTTCTCTGATTGCTGTGGCTAAAACTTCCAAAACTATGTTGAATAATAGTGGTGACAGTGGACAACCTTGCCTTGGTCCTGATCTTAGTGAAAATGGTTTCAGTTTTTCACCATTGAGAACGATGTTGTCTGTGGGTTTGTCATATATGGCCTTTATTATGTTGAGGTAAGTTCCCTCTATGCCTACTTTCTGGAAGGTTTTTATCATAAATGGGTGTTGAATTTTGTCGAAAGCTTTTTCTGCATCTATTGAGATGATCATATGGTTTTTCTCCTTCAGTTGGTTAATATGGTTTATCACATTGATTGATTTGCATATATTGAAGAATCCTTGCATTCCTGGGATAAACCCCACTTGATCATGGTGTATGATCCTTTTAATGTGCTGTTGGATTCTGTTTGCTAGTATTTTGTTGAGGATTTTTGCATCTATGTTCATCAGTGATATTGGCCTGTAGTTTTCTTTCTTTGTGACATCTTTGTCTGGTTTTTGTATCAGGGTGATGGTGGCCTCGTGTAATGAGTTTGGGAGTGTTCCTCCCTCTGCTATATTTTGGAAGAGTTTGAAAAGGATAGGTGTTAACTCTTCTCTAAATGTTTGATAAAATTTGCCTGTGAAGCCATCTGGTCCTGGGCTTTTGTTTGTTGGAAGATTTTTAATCACAGTCTCAATTTCAGTGCTTGTGATCGGTCTGTTTATATTTTCTACTTCTTCCTGGTTCAGTCTCGGAAGGTTGTGTTTTTCTAAGAATTTGTCCATTTCTTCCAGGTTGTCCACTTTATTGGCATATAGTTGCCTGTAATAATCTCTCATAATCCTTTGTATTTCTGCAGTGTTGGTTGTTACTTCTCCTTTTTCATTTCTAATTCTATTGATTTGAGTCTTCTCCATTTTTTTCTTGATGAGTCTGGCTAATGGTTTATTAATTTTGTTTATCTTCTCAAAGAACCAGCTTTTAGTTTTGTTTATCTTTGCTACTATTTCCTTCATTTCTTTTTCATTTATTTCTGATCTGATCTTTATGATTTCTTTTCTTCTGCTAGCTTTGGGAATTTTTTGTTGTTCTTTCTCTAATTGCCATAGGTGTAAGGTTAGGTGGTTTATTTGAGATGCTTCTTGTTTCTTGAGGTAGGACTGTATGGTTATAAACTTCCCTCTTAGAACTGCTTTTGCTGCATCCCATAGGTTTTGGGTCATCGTGTTTTCATTGTCATTTGTTTCTAGGTATATTATGATTTCCTCTTTGATTTCTTCAGTGATCTCTTGGTTATTAAGTAGTATATTGTTTAGCCTCCATGTGTTTGTATGTTCTACAGATTTTTTCCTGTAATTGATATCTAGTCTCATAGCATTGTGGTCAGAAAAGATACTTGATATGATTTCAATTTTCTTAAAGTTACCAAGACTTGATCTGTGACCCAAGATATGATCTACCCTGGAGAATGTTCCATGAGTACTTGAGAAGAAAGTGTATTCTGTTGTTTTTGGATGGAATGTCCTATAAATATCAATTAAGTCCATCTTGTGTAATGTATCATTTAAAGCTTGTGTTTCCTTATTTATTTTCATTTTGGATGATCTGTCCATTGGTGAAAGTGGGGTGTTAACGTCCCCTACTATGATTGTGTTACTGTCGCTTTCCCCTTTTATGGCTGTTTGCATTTGCCTTATGTATTGAGGTGCTCCTATGTTGGGTGCATAAATATTTACAATTGCTATATTTTCTTTTTGGACTGATCCGTTGATCATTATGTAGTGTCCTTTGTCTCTTGTAACAGTCTTTATTCTAAAGTCTATTTTGTCTGATATGAGAATTGCTACTCCAGCTTTCTTTTGATTTCCATTTGCATGGAGTACCTTTTTCCATCCCCTCACTTTCAGTCTGTATGTGTCCCTAGGTCTGAAGTGGGTCTCTTGTAGACAGCATATATACGGGTCTTGTTTTTGTACCCATTCAGCCAGTCTATGTGTTCTGGTTGGAGCATTTAATCTATTTACATTTAAGATAATTATCAATATGTATGTTCCTATTACCATTTTCTTAATTGTTTTGGGTTTGTTATTGTAGGTCTTTTCATTCTCTAGTGTTTCCTGCCTAGAGAAGTTCCTTTAGCATTTGTTGTAAAGCTGGTTTGGTGGTGCTGAATTCTCTTAACTTTTGCTTGTCTGTAAAGGTTTTTATTTCTCCGTCAAATCTGAATGAGATCCTTGCTGGGTAGAGTAATCTTGGTTGTAGGTTTTTCCCTTTCACCACTTTAAATATGTCCTGCCAGTCCATTCTGGCTTGCAAAGTTTCTGCTGAAAGATCAGCTGAAAAGCTTATGGGGATTCCCTTGTATGTTATTTGTTGTATTCCCTTGCTGTTTTTAATATTTCTTTGTATTTTTGATAGTTTGATTAATATGTGTCTTGGCATGTTTCTCTTTGGATATATCCTGTATGGGATTCTATGTGCTTCCTAGACTTGACTATTTCTTTTCCCATATTAGGGAAGTTTTCAACTATAATCTCTTCAAATATTTTCTCAGTCTCTTTCCTTTTCTCTTCTTCTTCTGGGACCCCTATAATTTGAATGTTGGTATGCTTAATGTTGTCCCAGGGGTCTCTAAGACTGTCCTCAATTCTTTTCATTCTTTTTTCTTTTTTTTTTTTAAATTAATTAATTTATTTATTTTTGGCTGCATTGGGTCTTCATTGCTGTGCTTGGGCTTTCTCTAGTTGAGGCAAGTGGGGGCTACTCTCCTCTGTGGTGAGCGGACTTCTCATTGCGGCGGCCTCTCCCATTGCAGAGCACAGGCTGTAGGCACACAGGCTCAGTAGTTGTGGCACATGGGCTCAGCCACTCCACGGCATGTGGGATCCTCCCAGTCCAGGGATCAAACCCATGTCCCCTGCATTGGCAGGCAGATTCTTAACCACTGTGCCACCAGGGAAGTCCCCATTCTTTTTCCTTTATTCTGCTCTGCAGTAGTTATTTCCACTATTTTATCTTCCAGGTCACTTATCTGTTCTTCTGCCTCAGTTATTCTGCTAATGATTCCTTTTGGAGAATTTTTAATTTCATTTATTGTGTTGTTCATCATTTTTTGTTTGCTCTTTAGTTCTTCTAGGTCCTTGTTAAATGTTCCTTGTATTTTCTCCATTTTATTTCCAAGATTTTGGATCATCTTTACTATCATTACTCTGAATTTTTTTTCAGGTAGACTGCCTATTTCTTCTTCATTTGTTTGGTCTGGTGGGTTTTTACCTTGCTCCTTCATCTGCTGTGTGTTTCTCTGTCTTCTCATCTTGCTTAATGAACTGTGTTTAGGGTCTCCTTTTTGCAGGCTGCAGGTTTGTAGTTCCCGTTGTTTTTGGTGTCTGCCCCCAGTGGCTAAGGTTGGTTCTGTGGGTTGTGTAGGCTTCCTGGTGGAGGGGACTAATGCCTGTGTTCTGGTGGATGAGGCTGGATCTTGTCTTTCTGGTGGGCAGGACCGAGTCCAGTGGTATGTTTTGGGGTGTGTAACCTTATGATTTTAGGCAGCCTCTCTGCTAATGGGTGGGGTTGTGCTCCTGTCTTGCTAGTTGTTTGGCATAGGGTGTCCAGCACTGTAGCTTGCTGGTCGTTGAGTGGAGCTGGGTCTTAGCATTGAGATGGAGATCTCTGGGAGAGCTTTTGCCATTTGATATTACATGGACCTGGGACGTCTCTGGTGGACCAGTGTCCTGAACTCAGCTCTCCCACCTCAGAGGCACAGGCCTGACACCTGGCCGGAGCACCAAGACCCTATCAGTCGCATAGCTCAATTTGGTACGAGGGATGCTTGCCAGTGAATTAAGGTGTGAAAGAGACACAAGGCATAAATATCAAAGGTGTTGTGTGCGGTGCCAACTCTCTGGTTCCACCCTTTCATTAGTTTCTGCCAAACTTTTCTAGCTGTAAGTAACCTATGGTTGCAACTCATCTATGATTTGACAAGTGGAGTTGCACCCCATCCCACTAACTCTTTTCTCAATACATTTACTGTCATTAAATCTGATGTGTAATCTACTGTTCAGCTATTCCTCATCCTGATACAAATTATATTCATTAAACTGAAGCCACTCTCAGCTTTGGCATTCGACACAACACACTTTTTATCTGCATTATTAAGGTTTTTCTCCATCACCTTAATTCTAGACAATCAACAGAACAGTAAATCAAGTCCTGATTTGTAGCATTTGCCCATTTCTGTGGTATAATTATTCCCACCATAGCCAATTCTAAGCTATCAATATGACATCACTGAATGCAGAGTTGGGAAAAGAGACACAGCAGACCACCATTACATAGCACTTCCACCATACAGACACAATAGATGTAAATAACCTCAAGACACAGAGAGAACTAAAATGTAGTAGAATAATTAGGAAATGAAAAGTTTTGAGTATGTTTACTTCTATTTTTAATATAATTTATTTAAGTTTAATTTTACCTTATTAACTAAATTAAATTTATTTAAATGTAAGTTTAATTTATGTAATAATAATTTGATTTTTAATAATGGCTGGATTTAACAATTGGTTTACAAAATTCCTGAAACTTTAACAATTGGCTCTTGCAATTCAGTAAGTGCTAGCTCCAGCATGGGGCTCCCAAAACTGTGAGAGGGATTTGGGTTCATACATTAAGAGCAGCATTTTCATAGAGCAACCATGTGATCCAGCAACCCCACTCCTGGGCATGTATCCAGAAAAGACAAAAACTCTATTTCAAAAAGATACATGCACCCCAATGTTCATAGCTGCACTATTTATAATAGCCAAGACATGGAAGCAACCCAAATGCCCATCAACAGATGATTGGTTCAAGAAGGTGGGATATATATATATACAATGGAATGCTATTCAGCCATTAAAAAGAATGGAATATTGCCATTTGCAGCAACATGGATGGACCCAGAGAATATCATACTAAGTAAAGCCAGTCAGACAGAGAAAGACAAATATTATATGATATCACTTATATGTGGAATCTAAAAAAATAATACAAATGAATCTATGTACAAAACAGAAACAGACTCACAGACACAGAAGACAAGCTTATGGTTACCAAAGGGGAAAGGGATTGGGGGAGGGGCGGGGGGGTGGATAAGCTAGCAGTATAGGACTAACAGCTACAAACTACTATATATGAAATAAACAAAGAGGATTTACTGTAAAACACAGGGAACTATATTCAATACCTTATAAAAACCTATAATGGAAAATAATCTGAAGAATACATATATATCTGAATCACTTTGCTGTATACCTGAAACTAACACAATATTGTAAATCAACTATAATTCAATTTTTAAAAAGAGCAGCATTTTTGCAACCAAGTGAAGATGAGGGTTTAATTCTTGGCTCTGCCACTTGTTGAATGTATGAACTTGATCTTAAATTTCTTCATAGTTAAAATGGAGAAAACATTACTATCTCTTAGGGTTACTGGGAGGATTAAATCAGGTTTTCTGTAAAACAATGAAATTAGAGCATTTTCTAAGGCCATATACAAAAATAAATTCAAAATGGATTAAAGGGGCTTCCCTGGTGGCGCAGTGGTTGAGAGTCCACCTGCCGATGCAGGGGACACGGGTTCGTGCCCCGGTCCGGGAAGATCCCACATGCCGCGGAGCAGCTTGGGCCCGTGAGCCATGGCCGCTGAGCCTGCGCGTCCGGAGCCTGTGCTCCGCAACGGGAGAGACCACAACAGTGAGAGGCCCGCGTACCGCAAAAAAAAAAAAAAAAAAAAAAAAGAATAGAACTACCATATGATCCAGCTATCCCACTTCTGCATATTTATCCAAAGAATACAAAAACACTAATTTGAAAGCTATATTGCATTATTTATAATAGCCAAGATATGGAAACAGCCTAAGTGTCCACCAACACATGAATGGATAAAAAAGATGTGATGTATAGATATACAATGGAATATAAGACATAAAAATGATGAAATCTTGCCATTTGTGACAACATGGATGGACCTTGAGGGTATTATCCTAAGTGAAATAAGTCAGATGGAGAAAGAAAAATACTGTTTGATTTCACTCATATGAGGAATATAAAAAGCAAACAAACAGGGCTTCCCTGGTGGCGCAGTGGTTAAGAGTCTGCCTGCCAATGCAGGGGACACAGGTTTGAGCCCTGGTCCAGGAAGATCCCACATGCCGCAGAGCAGCTAAGTTCATGCTCCACAGCTACTGAGCCTGTGCTCTAGAGCTTGCGAGCCACAACTACTGAAACTGCATGCCACAACTACTGAAGCCCACGCGCCTAAAACCCGTGCTCCTCAACAAGAGAAGCCACTGAAATGAGAAGCCTGTACACCTCGATGAAGAGTAGCCCCCACTTGCCGTAACTAGAGAAAGCCCGCACACAGCAACAAAGACACAACACAGCCAAAAATAAATTAATTAAATAAATTTAAAAAAATTTTTTGTAAAAACAAACAAAATAAATGAACAAACCAAATAAAAACAAACAAGTAGATATAGAGAACAGAGTAGGGGTTACCAGAGGGGAAGGAGTTGGGGGGAAGGCAAAGTGGGTAAAGAGGATGAACTGTATGATGATGCATGGAAACTAAATTTCTGATGGTGAGCATGCTGTAGGGTGTACAGAAGTATAAATACAATGTTGTACACATGCAACTTATGTAATGTTATAAACCAATGTTACTTGGATTAAAAACAAAAAGAAAAAATATGCTACCCAGTAGGATTGAAAGTTGGTCCTAGAGAAGCTGACCAAGAGGGCAAGAGAGCCACCACCTGATAAGAGGAGACTTGGGAAATGAGAACTTGAAAGAGCATCACCTGAGTGCCCAGGAGTCACATGAGAGCGACTGCTGCCTGCCTGCAGACCAGCTGCCCTGCCAAGAACACACTGCTGAACCCAGGCTTGAGCCGCTTGATCCTCCTGTCAGGGCCACCTACCAGGACTTTGTTTTGTCTGCATCAAAGCCTCAGCCTGACTGGCCAGCAGCAGTGATGTCTGTCCATGCCATAACCTTGCTTAGTCCCCTCTGAATACCCTGTGAGCTCTCCACACCATGGCCAATGCCCCAGTCCATTCTTAAGCCCCATGAGGGGCCCACAGAGCGCGTGGTAGCGTGTATCTGGTAGGCACACAGAGCAGGGTGTGGGGAGGCTGACGGAAACAACGTAATGGCCCCTGAGCTAACCCACTCTTAGCCATTAATGACACACTAGTTATAAAAGGTTTTGTTCCCTATAAGGATAAGTAAGATCCAAAGATTTTCAAGAATGACAACTGATGCAACAATGTCTCAAAGTGAAAAAAATGAGGTCAAGAGAAAGAGTGGATACACTGGCCTCCAAGAATACTCTGTACGGGTAAAACTTATATCCTAACTTACAAATGGAGAAACAGAGGCTGAGAGAGGTCAAATAATGCTCTCAAGTTCGCCGAGTTAGTAAGTGATACAACCAGGGTTTGAATCCACATCTTTTTTCTTTTTTTTTTAACACCTTTATTGGAGTATAATTGCTTTACAATGGTGTGTTAGTTTCTGCTGTATAACAAAGTGAATCAGCTATACATATACATATCTCCATATCTCCTCTTTATGACTCCACTGCTCACATACACACATCTTCTGAAATCCAAATTCCTCTTGAAACCACATTGGTCTTTAAAATTCCACCCTTTTCTTCTTCATCAGGTTCATTTTTAGTTGTACTATCATTTTAGTTAACAGAAATTTTTAGGAACTAGTACCAATCATACCAATCTTGAGCTGTGTACCATTTAGAGTTAATGAACAGAGATAAGACTACTTTCTTAGCTTCCTGACATTTGCTTTGCTGACATCCAGAGTACGGTTAAATAAGCCCAGCAATCCCTCCTACCGTAAGATGAAATGGACATTGCCTCTTACATTTCAGCTATCAGTTCTGCCTTGTTTGGATTTGCAGTTCCTCTTGTCTCCTTCATCTTCAGACATTAAAACCATCACCAGGGCAAGACAAAAGCTTAGGAGCTGCTCTGCTCCCTGTCACAACTTCATGTGACCACTGGGAACTACATGGGACCTGGCACTTGTTTAGTGGTCTGAATTTTTTTTTTTTTTTGGCCACACTGCTGACTTGTGGGGTCTTAGTTCCCCGACCAGGGATCAAACCCAGGCCCATAGCAGTGAGAGCACTGAGTCCTAATCACTGGACCACCAGGGAATTCCCAGTGGTCTGAATTTTGGAAGGATTGTTCACATCTTCCACACGCCAAGACCTAGGAGACATCACTTCTGCTTCTTTCTATTTTTATTCCCATTTAATACTCTATACCTAGCCTCAACCTAGGACCCTGTACTGTCACTGAGGTTACAGCTACCTTCCTACACAAATGTCCTTCAAAGCACATCTGCTTCATTGGAAGAAAGATGCCCTTCTGTAGCAGTCACTGCTGGTGGCCTATCCAACAGCCACTCACTCCTTTGCTGATAGAACCCCAATTCTATCCAAATATCCCCTCCTTGGTGCAGGATGTGGATTCTGACTCATCTAAGCCAATAGTAAGCAAACTTTTTCTGTAAAGCACCAGACAGTAAATATTTTTGGCTTTGCAGCGCCATAAGGTCTCTGTTGCAACTACTCAACTCTGATGTTGTAGGGCAGCAGTCCCCAACCTTTTAGGCACCAGGGATTGGTTTCGTGGAAGATGATTTTTCCATGGATGGGGGTGGGAAGAGCACGGGATGGTTCAGGCAGTAATGTCAGCAATGGGGAGCGGCAAATGAAGCTTCACTCGCTCACCCTCCACTCACCTCCTGCTGTGTGGCCCGGTTCCTAACAGGCCGGACTGGTACCAGTCTGCGGCCCGGGGGTTGGGGACCCCTGTTGTAGGGTGAAAGCAACCATAGGCCATAGGTAAAAAAAATGGGTGGGGCTGTGTTCTAATAAAACTTTATTTAAAGAACAGGCATCAGGATGAATTTGATGTGTATACTCTCTTGACCCCTAGATTAATGTAATGGGACCATTGTAGTTCTATTTCTTTTGCTAGTGATTGGTTTAGACATGAGCACATGATATAACTACAGACAATGAGAGATGAAGGAAGATCTTTGAGCAGCTTTTAGGAGTCTTCCTTCTTTTAAAAGATAGTAAGGAAGAGATGATCCCTCTTTTCTGCTGGCCATTATCACATCAGGATGTGATACCTGGAAATGTCACAGCCATTTTGAGACCATGGAAATTTGGGAGCCATTCTGACCTGTGGAACACCCAGATGTCCCCCTAAGTGTGAACAGGGAACAATGATATCTACCTATGAAAGCTAAATGATGCAAAGTAAATCAAGTGCTTTGCAATATGAGTACAGAGCAAGCACCCAGCAACAACTGGTGGTAATTTTACTCTACATTTATGTGCCCCTAAAAATGCTATGTAAAAGGCAGATGTTCAATAAAAAATTTGAAGAAGTATGTACTTTGATGTTTTTTCTCCCAAGAGCAAGGCTGGATTTGCCCTGTTCTAATCTGCTCTGACTGGGACTCTCCCGTGATAAATGGCACATTTACGTGGCTCTTTTTTAGGATTCAGCCTGTGATCCTTACCTGAAGGGAGCTGGGGAGTGGCTTCCTTGGCACTTTGCTCTTACGAGCCACAGGGAAGTTCTAAAATTCCAAACTTCTTATAAGCACAAATAATAACCACGGAAATGATCTGAGTAGCTGGATTCACGGTAAGAAGATCTGTCAGTAAGATTACACACACTAGCCAAGAGTGGCAGGGTCCATCCTCATTCCTCCTCTGCAGTAGGTAACAGCCAGGTGGTTTTACTTTTGAGGATACTAAGGCAGAGACAGATGAAATGCCCTTGTCGCTATCATTAAGAGTAAAAAATAATAATAATAAATTAAATAAGTAAACACTTTAAAGCACAGCCAAAACTAACTAGTCTAAGGATCTAGAAAATTCTGTCCTTAATGGAGGACAGAGAGGACCAACCAACTGCAGCTTTAATAAAAGCAGATACTATAAAATTCTAACTCCTTTTTAAAAAGACCCCTAGACCCCTTAATCTCCCAAGTAAGGCTTCCTCAACTTCCCATATAAAAAGTATGCCCATTGGCCCCTTACCCCTCACAATGTGGTCCACAGACCAGCAGCATAGACATCTCCTGGAAGCAATGCAGCATCTGAGGCCCCTCCTCAGACCTACTGAATCAGAACCTACATTTTATCAGGATCCCCAGGTGATCTGGATGCACGTTAATAGTCAAGAAGCACCGTACCTGCTTTTTCCTAAGGATTATGCTCAGCTGTATAAAATTATTATTAAGACATTCATGATGCAGAGAAGTGGGATATAAAGTTGCATGAGGCTACTAAGTAGTACAAAAGACTCGTAATTTCCAAGTTCACATCTTAATGCTACTGCCTTTATACTAAATGTCCTGAAAATAGTCACGTTGTGAGTTTTCTTTCCTAACAGCATTCTATAATTATCCTACCTGTTCCAAAAATTAAAATATATAATTAACCTGGGGAAAAATAACCCTTAAAGGCAAAAATATAGGAAAGACACAGAAACCTTACCTACAGCTTGAAGAAGTAATATCTGAAAAGTGAAAAACTCTGATCAATTATTTGTGTTGTCTCTAAGACAGGCAATCACTTTAAATCTCCTCACACTACACTCATTAAACTGAATGGTTAATGGAGTGTTGGGTGGACAACGACTGGGTCATGCTGGAAAAAAAAAAAAGAAGGAATCAGCAAAAGCCACTAGAAATCCTTGTCAGATTTTTAAATAATTCAACTATTGCACTCTCAAGAGCATCTAGGTCTTCAAATTTGTGCTGGGCAGTGGATTCCCTCTTCTTATATATAGTCTTACTGGGAACTCCCAATGTATACAAGCTCCTTGAGAAAATACGGAGGAAAGGACAGAACCCAGGAGTCTTTCTTACCAGGTCCCTTGCCTTCTCTGCCTGTTGAAGTCGACCTAACCATCAAAATCTCATATAAATGAGCTTCTGCTTCACTTTGCATGTATATACCTACACATGTAAAGTTACAATAACCCTATGAGCTAACAGTTATGATGCCCTTTTTTAGAGTTAGGAAAACCAAGGCTCAGAGAAGTAAAAGATTTGTCCAGAGTCAATGGCGGCAAAGAGAAGACTTGAATTCAGGATGTCCTGACTCCAAATTCTAGGCTTTCGACTGCCGCCCTGCATGTTGTCTCTAATACTTTCCATGGTTCCCCTTGGTTGAAACTACTATTTCAGGACTTCCCTGGTGGTGCAGTGGTTAAGAATCCACCTGCCAAAGCAGGGGACATGGGTTTGAGCCATGGTCCGGGAAGATCCCAGATGCCATGGAGCAACTAAGCCCATGTGTCACAACTACTGAGCCTGCGCTCTAGACCCCCGCAAGCCACAACTACTGAGCCTGTGAGCCACAACTACTGAAGCCCACGCACCTAGAGCCCATGCTCCGCAACAAGAGAAGCCACCGCAATGAGAAGCCCGCACACCGCAACGAAGAGTAGCCCCCGCTCAACACAACTAGAGAAAGTCCACACCCAGCAATGAAAACCCAATGAAGCCTAAATAAATAAATTAATTAAATTACTATTTCACCCTTCTGTACTTTCAGAGCATTTTTTTCCACAGCATATGTCACTTCCTGCCTCACATTATAGAGTTTTCATCCCCATGACTCATATGCTCCTGGAGAGCTGACACTGTGTTCTGCTCATCACTAAGGATCTAGTAATAATTTATAAATAGAAAACTGGGTTTTCCTCAGTTCTCTGGGGTTTGCCTTCCTAGAGGAAGTGTCCCTGGAAGCATACCCCTGAAAATGCAAGTGGTCACCAAGCTGGTTTTGATTCAGCTAAGTTGCAATAACCACCATGACCACGACCAACACCATCTGCCCCACCTTCATCCGTGTGGGGCCACATGACTAGTTTTCACCAATAGAATCTGAGTGGAAGGAAAATGAGTCCATTCCAGGCTGAGGAATTACAAGCAGGCTTCCCTAAGTTCTCTCTTTTTCCTGCCTCCTGGCTGGATGCAGAGGATCCACTGAGGTCACATAGGTCCAAGAAGATAGTGGAGACACTTGGTGGAAGTGTAACTAGTGACAGTGGAACTGTGAAGAGGGGAAGTAATAAATCTACTGTATTAAGGCACTGAGACTGGAATTGTTTGTTACAGCAACTGACCTTCCCTGACAGATACATCCCCATTTATCCAAAGTCTACCATTCAGTTCTTTTAGTTAACATGTATTCTTTTACAATAAAATGCTTTTATTGTAAAAAAAAAAAAAATAGGGCTACAAGGTATTCTTTGAGATAAGGAAGACATTACTGAATATCCTTTTAATGGAGTGTTGGAGCCCCTGAGAATTATCTGATTCCCTTTAGGGCTCTGAATCACCTTTGGACTCTTTCACACCTCTTTAAATTGCAGATAACTGATAGCCATACAAATAATTCTTCTCTAGACGAGAAAATTAATTGTCCAGTGGAGAAACAGCCCTCATACCTTCGAAAAAGTCTGTCATGCATCCATTTGTAAATTCATTTTAACAGTCTGTTTTTTTTTGTTGTTGTTTAAAAGTTAGAGTTTATTTGACAATACACAAGTGATCTGCAAATTTTATGGTTTAGTTGGAGCCAAATTTGAAACAGTCCTTGACTCCACGTAAATTTGTGATTCTTTAATCTTTCCTTTGAACCAGTTGTGGCATCCACCTGGTTCCTTTATTAATTAATAAGCTTTTAAAAGTCTTTGACACATGTTCATTTTATATCAAGAATCATAATTATATCTTCTTTAAAAATATTTTTTTGGGGGCTTCCCTGGTGGCGCAGTGGTTAAGAATCTGCCTGCCAATGCAGGGGACATGGATTTGAGCCCTGGTCTGGGAAGATACCATATGCCGCGGAGCAGCTAAGCCCATGCACCACAACTACTGAGCCTGCGCTCTAGAGCCCGCAAGCCACAGCTACTGAGTCCGCGCGCCTACAGCCTGTGCTCCCCAACAAGAGAAGCCACCGCAATGAGAAGCCTGCGCACCGCAACAAAGAGTAGCCCCCGCTTGCTGTAACTAAAGAAAGCCCACGCAAAGCAACAAAGACCCAACACAGCCAAAAATAAAATAAATAAATAATAAATTTATTTTAAAATAAATAAATAAAAATATATCTTTTAACAACTATGAATTATTGACAGTCCCTCAAAGTCTTTAAACCATGTTCTTAAAGAAAGAGTGTTCTGATATAGTGAAAGGGATTAAGAGAAGACTGAAGCCTCTTTGGATCCCAGGGCAGTCCTGGGTGGCCACTACCAGTGCTGAAAGGAAGGGTGGAAAGCGAGGATGATAAGGATGATGACCAGGGAGAAGGAGGAAGAAAATAGAACACAACAAACTTCCCCCGCATCATGATTTTTTCCATGGTTTTCCCCTACCTCCTTTTCATTAGTGGATTAAGTAAATGAGTTGTTTTTAGAACTATCTGTGGTTTCTGTGGCTCAGCCCTGAATAGTAAGGCCTACCTAGCAACAGCTCTTCACTTTAGCTCTGTGTACATGGCCTCCATCACCCACCTGCTTCCCACACGGCAGGGCTCAGAAGCCCAAGGCCGTGGTCCTGCAGGATGTGCAATACTTTACCAAGCTTGTGATAAACAAACCTAGGTGGTAGTTACCCTGGTGCCTGTGGCTGACTTCATATCAAACCTTATGCTGTTGGAAGCTGCCGACATTACTTGGAGCATTTATCCCCAAGGATTCATCAAAGCCATCCTGTTCCAAACAGTTGCTGTCCTCTTTCAAGAGGAGCAGCTTGAAATTCAAATCCCATTATTTCAGAAAGATTTCAGCCCTGCAGGAAAACTTAGAGGTGGA
The DNA here is from genome assembly GCF_005190385.1 of Monodon monoceros. Taxonomy (NCBI): domain Eukaryota; kingdom Metazoa; phylum Chordata; class Mammalia; order Artiodactyla; family Monodontidae; genus Monodon; species Monodon monoceros. The sequence goes on from NW_021703778.1 coordinate 131,666,298, forward strand.
AAGCGTAAATCACAATTCCCTCAGCTGTAAACACTCCTCTGTTTTAAATTCTTTCCCTGGGTCTTGACAATCTGGATGTTTGTAAAGTTTATTTTAAAGATTCTTCACATGAATTGAAACTGGGCATTCTTTGTTGGACAAATATCTATATTTTGTGCCAGATTCTGTGAAAAAATCTTTCTGTCCAACAGAAAATCAGAAAAGTTCTTAGTTGGAAAATCAGAACTCCGTGGTCATTAATTCTCAAATGCTGAAATGAAATGAACTGGCTGACTTCAACCTCACCTGATCAGTAAGCTAAGCTTTGAGGATTTAGCATCTTCTTTTTATGATCTCAGTAGAGAGGGGGAAATTACTGAATTGCTCTATTTTCTGAAATGCAAAAGTTAAGTGCATTCTTTCTCTGATCCAAATTAAGGAAGACAAATAAAACTGGGGAGACTACAAATATTCCAGGTTCTTAACACAGCAGACCTATAACATTTGATTAATTCACCTTAATTTAGCATCATGTAACTTCAAATCAAGAGATAAGGACACCGTTTTCACTACTTTCTCAATTTTGTTTTAACATAATTGGAAGCTTTTTTTTTTTTTGCAGTACGCGGGCCTCTCACTGTTGTGGCCTCTCCCGTTGCGGAGCACAGGCTGCAGACGCGCAGGCTCAGCGGCCATGGCTCACGGGCCCTGCCGCTCCGCGGCATGTGGGATCCTCCCGGACCGGGGCACAAACCCCTGTCCCCTGCATCGGCAGGCGGACTCTCAACCACTGCGCCACCAGGGAAGCCCTGGAAGCTTTTTCACATCATCTTTGTTTACTTTCCTCTGTATTTTTCAAAGAGGACAATTTATACTCAGTTTCTTCATTTCTGAAATTTTTTTTGCAGTCCTCTCTGTATTTCTTGTTTAATTCCCAGAAGAGCCTACTAGATGTTTTCATATGTTACTAATTCCCCAAGTGAGCCTATGAGTGCATTGTGATTACAAAGAAATTAGTTCAAAGTACTCTCCTCAGATATAATGTGCCTTATCAATGTTTTTATTAACTGTAGCTGATGAAGAGATTATTTTCTGGCTTAGTTCCAAGAATCCTTTTTTAGCTCTCCAAAGGAAAAGTGACTGCTGAACTTTCACATAAGAAATTCATTCCTAATGAATGAAATGTGATTTTTTTTTCCAATTCTCTAATTCAATATAGTTTAATCATGAAAATACAGATAAGGGCTTCAACTTCTGGAAAGCATTAAGTCTATTATCTCACACAGATCATTAACAGAAATAAAGATGAATAATGTGAAGCTGAGATATTTGGCTTTAGTTCCAGAAGGCTCTTCCTAAATCAACAAGTCCAAATTTACTTTTCTTTTAAACCTTTGATACAAGAACCTATTATCCAGGGCCTTTTAAAGGGCCTTAAAGACATGAAAAGAGAAAAATTTTGTTCAAACCAAAACCCTAAAACATTTTAAATACTATAATTATAAGTTTCTTCCAGCCAGAAGTGAGATACAAAAAGACAACTCAATTCTCTGACTTGGAGAAGCAATGATCCAGTGGCAAAGCGACTCAGGTTTAATAAATTTCTCACTTCCATGTAGGTGATGCCATGGCTGTTTTTATTCTTTGGTAGAAGCTATCAAAGGCCTAATCGCTATTAAGGCACCTAATTAGCTATTTGGAAGTTTTTTAAATGATTGATCCCTATGAGAATGCAATCATCTGATTCTCATCTGATTCAGATTCGAAGGTAATGAAGGTAGCTGGCCCAGCATTTTCAAGTCTGCTCATTAAACGGTGTAGAATCATTCCAAGCTCATTCTAAAAAACCATTCTAAAATGTTAGATTGCTGCCCACAAAAAAGAAAAGGTAGTAACTCAACACAGTGCAGGTGTTAGCTAATGCTATGATGGTAATCATTTTGCAGTATGTAAGCGTATCAAATAAACACGTTGCACACAATGTTATGTTAATCAATACAGCTGGAAAAAATAAAATAAAACATTAGATTATGTTCTGGAAAAAAACCTAGCCTCAAAATGTTATCTATGGCCGATGACCTGAAGGCATGCTATAATTAGTTCATTACTAAAGGCTTTGTAGATGTAAAAACTATTTTGAAGTAAGTAGAGAGAACCAGAGAAAGTTAAGATCACATGAAGTCCTACCTGTCATGTGATATTTAAGTTTAATCTCAGTTATAAGCATTATGGAGAACCCTCAGCACCTGATCAGTTACCATTTTTTCCACAAATCCAACTAACTCCATTTAACATGCCCCCTCCCGTCCCGTCCCCTTCAGGTCCAGCATGGCTACCCGCTGGAAGAGAACCCCCTTTTAATCAATCAACAGTACTCAATGCTGAGTACTAGATACTGTGCACTTCCAAAAAAAGTCCTAAGCAAAATGAGATAGTGGAGTAGAAATGAGCCCTACTGCCAAGAACGGCTGGGGGAGTTTCACAGGGAAGGACTGAGTGGGAGTTAGGGTTGCCAGGAAAGGCTTCAGCGAGAGCCGGGGCGGGGGGTGGGGGCAGACAGACAGAAAATGGAGAAGACCATCCCAGGAGAAAAGAATAATGGTAGAAAAAAAAAGCCAGGTCCGGAAATGTCTGATGCATGTTCTGGTGACAGTGATTACAGCCCGCTGAAGGCAGAGGTCTTGGACAAAGCAGTCGAGAGAAACGAGGAGGGAAGATAGACCCCAGACAGACCTTGGAGGTCCTTGAATATATCAGGGGTGTATAAAAGAGACAAATCCACTTATAAGAAATGCTTCCTACCCATGAACTGTTGAATCCCTGAGTTACCTGATGAAATCTCTGATTCCTTGATTTTATATTCAATCTCTCCTTCACTTCTGCTGTGGTGTATTTTTAATTCGCACCACCAATCCTCTGAATTTCAAAAATAGCTCTGGCTTCCTGAGGCCAGTTTGAGAGGTTGGCAGTTCTTTGAGATCACACAGAACCTACTACCACAGTACTGGAGAGATCCAGCTGCACAAAGATCAATGTTTTAACAACCAAGACTGATTTTTCCCTTCCTCCACACAGGAACATCCCCAGGGAAGCTTTATGCATAGGGGAGTTAGCTGCAGACGGAGCTGTGGCTGCCACTGTGCTCTCCACTAACTCTATTCTACTAGTTTTCCTCATTAGCGTTTGAGACTTAGAGTTGACTCCTCACCAGTTTTCTCAAAAGAAATCTTTGGAGGAGAATAAGGGAATTTGCAGTGTCCCACAGCTGACTTGGTCAAAGGGAACTCTGTGTCTGTGTGTGTGTGCGTGTGTGTGTGTGTGTGTGTGTGTTAATGATCTGAGTTCTACCACTCTTGGAATTAATGAATTTCAAAGCCTCAATTCCAGTCTGCCTGAAATTCTTGGTGCAAAAGTTCTACATATAGCTGTGAAAAATCATTAACTGTCAGTCCTAAAAAGAAAATTTAACACAACCCACAAAATCATCCATTCCATCAGTCCTTTCCTCCTTCCAAATGACTTAACATTTCCTATGCTGAAGAAACATAAAAGTTTGACTGTAGCCATTATACATAACTGCTCATCAGAAGTGTCATGAACACCAAAATGAAAGAAGAAAACCCAGAATACATTACATTCTTTTTAGGCCAGAACCTGGTTTTGTTTAGCCTTGGCCAGCTATCTTTTTGATGTTTGGTTCAAGACAGGTGCCCTCAGAACATATCTACGAGCACGGTTGGAAGTGGGCAGCAGGAAGGAAGTCTATTCACTTTTATGTATTTAACCTACTTATAACCTACCCCAGGCTAAAAAGAGGATTTATGGCTTCTAACAAAAATACCTACAATATAACAGGTTAAAAATAAATAAATGGAAAACTCAGGAAATAAATGCATTTAAAACCTAAAATCCTGAGTTTGTCAGATTTTTCACCACAGGCATGGGGACAGATTTTCTCCCCTAGAAATCCCCAACTACTGCTGATCTGCCAGTAACCAACGGCTCAAATGGAAGATCTACGAAGAAATGACTTCTTGGACTTGGAAGGCATCCTGCTCTACAGACCTAACATCCCTTAAGCACTCATTCTCCTGAGGTGGGGAGAGGCAGGGATCACAATCTCTAATTTAAACTTTGGCATCAGTGTGTCCTGCCTAATGTGGAAAAAGGAGGTCTACACCCGAGTTCTGCTCCTCTTGTCTCAGAAAAATAATTCAGTTCTTTCCAAAGCAAGAGTAAATGGCATTACTCTTAAACCCAGAAACCCTGGGTACCATCTGAGGACAGGAAGGAACTCCAAGTAACTCCAAGGCAGGTGCCTACTCAAGGAAACTCACATCCGGAGATGCTCACTCATTCCAGATGCAGAGGTCAGGGTACAGACCTCCATGGTACAGATTTAGAAGTCTGTCACGTTGAGGCAGGAGGCAGACAGGCCCCAGGTAAGACGTTTACAGCTGGCCTCCTGTTCACATTTCATGAAGCAGGAAAAAGTGGGCTTCAGGCCAGACACTCACAACTAGCCTCCTGTTTACATTTCCTGAGATAGGAGATAGGTGGGCTCCAGGTTAGGCATTTACAGTCAGCTTCCTGTTTGCACTCCAAAATGGAAGTAACAACTGAAATGGTAAAAAGCCAGGCTTTGTCTCTTGTGGACACCTTAAGATAACAGTTGTGGCAGGAGCAGAGAGGAGCTAGACCTTGTTTGAGTAAAGGATCAAGAGGCCATATACTTCCCATCCTCGGGGCAAGGGAGACACTACACATGCACAGAAAGGCTCCTTGCAGGTCAAAAGTCAGGGGACAATGCCAGGCCACAGTGAGTCTTGCTTCTCCCAGACACCTTCACGTCAAGATCCATCTTGGCTGAAAGGTGCGTGCGCACCTAAGGGGAGGGTCCTGAGACAAATTAGCCAGGGGGGACAAAACAAGATGATTGGCCAGAAGGAGGACAAAGACCTGGAAAACTGCCCTTTTATAAAGAATTTATTTCCCAAAGGCGCGACTCTCTCTCTGAGTTCGCCCGTGCATCTTTCCGCATGTACTTTGCTTTTCCAATAAACTTTTCACTTTTCTCTTTACCTTTTGCCTCCTCACATGAATTCATTCTTGACAAGGCAGGCAAGAACTAGGGATCCAGGCCCTAGCCACTGCCCCCTGTGGTCTAGTGGTTAGGACTCCCGGTCCAGGAACTAAGATCTTGCTTCCAGCTATCGCTCGTGCTGCATGCTGCAAGCTGCCACTTACTGCTATGTGCATCCGAAATCAACGTGACCATGGGCTTTCTGGGAAAACTAAACCATGGATATCGACTTTAATCTCAATAGGACTGTAAAAAGCTGGATTTTTTTTTAAGGCACACTAATCCAATACACAAAAGATCATTACAAGCAATGTAAATCTTTACTAATGGAGGTTCAATTCATAGGGCACAGAACACTTCTGACAATTCTCCTTCTCCAGCCCCTTCACAAACAGAAGCTGCCTCAGCCCAAGGGAACAACCAGCAGACCCAGTCTAGGGCAGCTGTGCTCCGTGGGTGGGACCCAGGTATCAGTACCTTGTGTGGCTCTCCAGGGGGTTCCAGCCAAGAGTGAGAACCACTGGTGCGGGGGCTTTAGCCAATCTGCCACTCACATCGCGCTGGTTACTTCGGATTAAGGTTTCTTTCCTTCTCCTTCCTTACACATATTTAACCACGTTAGCCCGGCAACTTCCTGAGCAACCTCATAATACACAGCTTAACACGTTATATGCCAAAATACACTCACATTTGTTGCAGTGAAGAGTTGTTTGAAGTCTCACACTTCCCACTGTCTTTTATGGAGCATCTTTTTCTTGCTGTCACAGCCCGTGTTGCACTATATTTAAGTGTTCAGTCTTAGCTACATGTTAAGTGTTCTAAAAGAACAAGAAGGATGATGGGGAGAAGAAAGAGAAGAGCTGACACGTTTGAGGACAAAGGCTCTGACTTTCTCACAGACCAATGCTCAGTTTCTCTAAGGCCGAACCCCCTCACCTTTGCCTACAGTTCATTCTACCTTTCTACCAATTCAAAACACATTCTCTTTCTTTCATATTAAAATCATCCTAAATCACCAGGTAATGAACCTAATAATAATAAATCCATGATAACATCTTATGGGTTATCCTATCCAGACAGCAGATCTGCATTTCTGTAAGGCCTTCTCAAGATACATTATTGCAATCCAAAGGAAGGCTCTTAATATTGAAGAGTAGGCACCATGTTAAAATGGGGAGGGGGATATAAATTAGAGATCACACAAGCACTCCCGAAGTCACACCCCAAAGATGGCTGCCCACTCAAAGAAACCCCCGGTTGTAAATGATGATTCAATTCCCCACAGTGTAATCGCTCAGCCACTGGCCTCACATCTATAGAGCCATTCTCTGCCCCATGGCAATCTATCTCTTTACAGGTCAACCTCTCACTCTTTCCACAACATAGAGCACACACTTAGTAGGTGCTCTATGAATGTCTGGTGAAAAACTAGAAACATAAATGCTCTTCATTCTTCTGCTTTCCACAAACATCTCTGTACTGTTAATTGAATACTTATCATGTTTTTTAAAGACCTCCAGAGAAAAATATTCCACTTCCTAAATCAGGAACCCCTCCCAATGTTAGATGCAGGCTTTTGAAAAAAACGTGAAGACAGCTATAGTAATTCTGCACTTAACTAATTGATGGCTTTTGGAAGCCTTATCTATTCAGAACATCAACCAAACCATAAAGTGGCCAAAAAATGGTCTCTTCTTGGAACAATACCACCACCCTCGGGCCCTCATCCAGAACTCATGAATTCAAAACATATTTAAGATAAATATATTAGTTTAACAAGATTAGTCACAGGATTATTGGAAGATAAAAGAAACATGGATAAGAACCAGCCACAAGAGAAGTAAACAGAAAAACACAGAAATCATAGATAGATATAGTGACTGACACACGCCCCCATCCGTTACACCAGTCATGTGATCACATTCCCCTTGCCAATGATTGTTTAGAAATGAGCATGTGACCTAATCCCAGCCGATCAGTGGTGAGAATTCTACTGGGGGATTCTTGGAAAGTCTTCCTCTCTCCTGAGGAAGAAACACAGTAAAAAGGCAGTCCTCTTCTTTGTCTGAACAATGTCTTGTCTAGGTGTGACATCTGAAACTGCTTCAGCCACTGCAACTGTATGGAGGAGAGCCTGGGGCCAAAGTGAACATCCCAAGGAGGACAGTGCAGCAAGGTGGAAAAACATGAGTCACCGATGACAGCTGAGCTACTGAGTCAACTGACCCAGGAGCTCCATCTCTGGACTTCTTGTTTTCAGAGAAAATATATTTCTTTACTCTTTAAGTCAACTTAAGGTTTCTGCTGCGTATAGCTAAAGGCATCCTAGCAGATACAGAATGCACAGAGGAAAGAAGCACCAGACATTAATTACATTGCAAATGTTTAAACATTAAAATGGATATGTTGGGCTTCCCTGGTGTCACAGTGGTTGAGAGTCCATCTGCCGATGCAGGGGACACGGGTTCGTGCCCTGGTCGGGGACGATCCCACATGCCGCGGAGCAGCTGGGCCCGTGAGCCATGGCCGCTGAGCCTGCGCGTCTGGAGCTTGTGCTCCACAACGGGAGAGGCCACAACAGTGAGAGGCCCGCATAGCGCAAAAGAAAAAAAAAAGATATGTTGACTCAACTTTGCCCATATTGATTTTATACTTTTAAAAGAATAATCGTGTGATTTATTATAGTGAAAGGATAAGAAGTAGTGTGGGGGGTCACAGTACCTGCTCTCTGTACAGGTTCTTACCAATAAATTTGAAAATAAACTTGTTAAAAAAAAAAAAAAGAAAAGAAACTTGTTAGATCAGAAAAGAAATTGATTCTGCATATGTAAATAAAGAGCTTCCTATATGCTACTAGCACTTTACCAATCAATGCACCTCAGTCATAACACGGAACTTTCACTCCTGATTCTCTGTCCTCTATAGTTCAGTCCACAATCACACCTCCCAACAGCAAGATCAAGAAATTGGGCTCTCTCTCCAGAGCTTTACAGGCAATGTGTATGTGACAATACAGAAAACAGAAGTGCACAGAATTAAGCCATGGATCTACTGCTTTGCCTCAGAAAGTCATCTAAGTTTTCTGCTCTTGTTACTTCACAGAAAATGAAACGATAATCTATTCAAAGAGTATGTATTATTTTTAGCCAATCCCAACTACCCACTTCAATCTGTTCATTTTTAAAGGTTTCTATGGGTTTTAGCATTTGCTTTGGAATACCATTCATACTGTAAAATAGGATGTGATAGTCTATAAATAAAAATAACCCACTTAAAAATAGGAATGAATAAGATGACCAATTAAAGTATAATTATATTAAACTGGATTACTTTTTAAAGGTCTCAATCTTTGCATTTTTAGTGATTCATTAAGAAAAAACTATAGTTAAGTTTACAACACTCACACTCAGACTACAGCTGCCATGCAAGCTCTACTTCTAAAAGGAAGCTGCTCATGAAATACTTATTGAAATCTGTATTAGTTTCCTATTTCTGCTGTAACAAATTACCACAAACTTAGGGGCTCAAAACAACACAAATTTATTACCTTACAGTTCTGGAGGTTAAAAGTCTAAAATGGGTCTTGAGGGACTGAAAATCAAGGTGTCAGCTGGGTTGTGTTTCTTCTAGAGGCTCAAGGGGAGAATCCATCTCCTTGCCTTTTCCAGCTTTGGAAGCTGCCAGAATTCCTTGCTCATGGCCACATCACTCTGACCTCTGCTTCTGTCATCACATCTCCTTCTCCGACTCTGACTTGATACTTCTCGCTTATAAGGACACTCGTGATCACACTGGGCCTTTGCAGAAAATCCAGGATAACCTCTCCCTCCCAAGATCCTTAACCTAATCATATCAGCAAGAGCCGTTATTCTTGGTATCGCAAAATCCATCACAAATAAGGGAGGTTTCCCTCTATTGCACGTGACCTGAGAACATTTAGGAAACTGTATCAATGAACATTGATCCAGAAGTTGTCACTCATTTTGAGTTACTAGTAAATACTCCTGTCCCTCCAAGAAAAAGTTGGTGAGCTAATAAAATCCTAGACCCGGACACTACTACTCCAACCCAGTCTTCCCACAGTGGAAAAAAAGGAAGGGCTTGAAAGATTTGTTCCTTATTTTGGTTCCCACGAAAACTACAATGCTAAAAACATGTTGGCAAACTGAAGATATCAGGAAAAGAAGTGAAAGTAAAAGGTAGGAGACAACCAGGAAAATGGTAAATTTTATTAAAAGGAAAAATCTGATATGAAATAAAAATTCAGGACTTGGGGAAATCACTTTAAAAAGCATAGCAAATCACTAAATTGGTATCACTAATTTAAGAAACCTTAGCCATGCATGGAGGCTGGAATCAGGAGGCAGGACAGGGGGACAATAGGGCTATTTGTCCTGTGCCTCATACCCTACACACCTTAAAATGTAACTGCTATTAGCCAAAAACTGGGGAAAACCCAAATGTTCATCAACAGGTGACTAGATAAACAAAATGTGGTATATCCATACTATTGAATACTACCCAGCTATAAAAAGGGAACAAATTACTGATACAGACCACAACATGGTTGAATCTCAAAATCATTATGCTAAGTGAGAGAAGCCAGGTACATAAAGGTATGTATTATATGATTCTGCTTATATAAAATTCTAGAAAATGCACTCTAACCTGTAGTAATATAAGTAGATCGGTAGTTACCAGGGATTGGGGACTGAGAGAGAGACAGACTGCAAAGGGCATGAGGAATCATTGGGGGGACCAAAGGGAAGTGATGGAAATACTCTGCATTTTCAGTGAGATGGAGCCCACATGAGTGTAGCCTCCATCTTGACAACTGTCAAGACTCATCGAATTGCATACTCTGAGTGCAGTTTATCGTATATAATTTATACCTCAATAAAGTCAATTTTTTAAAAATTTGACTCTTCTTCAATGGTAAATTTGTGTTGAAAAAGGCTAGAGCCCAAATGATCATGTTACCCTTGAATTGTAACCGCTACAGATTTTTCTAAGATTCATAGCCTCTCCAATTGCTTATAATTATCATAAATGGTAAGCCAACTTCCTAAGTGGGGAAAATTGGCTTCCTGGACCACAATCCAGGAATAGATGCCATATGGCCTCCATAGAGTACCTCTGTACAAAAGCAGCCCTCTCTCCAGTAAAGGGGTACAGTCCCTAAATATTCACCCAATCCATACTTAAAAGACTGTTCAACTGTCCATGATCCTTCCATATTATAAATCCACTACCTGAGGAGTCACTTGATGTGCAGATTTTTGTCTTTGTGTTTAACCTCTATAATAAGTTACATTGGTATTTTGTATTTTATTTTATTGATCTCAACCAGCTCATGTAGAACAGGTGCATTTCAGACTAAATATTTATTCACATGTTCCCAGGCCAGTGTTTGTGTTTGTTTTATAATATTTTGATAATATTTTGATATATTTATAAGCTTTTAGCAGTTTCATTTGATATGTTTTTTTTGTTTTTTGGGGTTTTTTTTGCGGTATACGGGCCTCTCACTGTTGTGGCCTCTCCCGTTGCGGAGCACAGGCTCCGGACGCGCAGGCTCAGCGGCCATGGCTCACGGGCCCAGCCGCCCCGCGGCACGTGGGATCGTCCCAGACCAGGGCACGAACCCGTGTCTCCTGCATCGGCAGGCAGACTCTCAACCACTGCGCCACCAGGGAAGCCCTCATTTGATATGTTTTTAAAGTAACTACTGCCCAATTACATGCCGGATTTGTTCAGGAAATAATTTAGTAAATACAGCGTTGTATGCACATGTATGATACCTTCTGCCTGTCCAGTGGAAGTCCATCCTTTATCACCTCCTCTGCTTACCATAAGCATATTCCACAGGAAATCCCAGGTACATTTCAACTACAACCTTTATGTCAACCTAGAGGGTGATAATCCCAGAATAATTTCTCAGTCGCAGACTTCTTCCCTGAATTCAAGACTCAAAATCGAAGTACATCCTGGACACCCCACAGGCTCCTCGTATTCAATGTGCCCGGAACTAGCTCATCATCTCCCCAATATGCCAAGTTCACGTCACTCTCTCTATTCCCTCTCTTCAACAGAGATATTACTCTCCACCTGTTCGCCCAGGCTAAAAACCTAGAAATCATCCTCAACTCTCTTTCTATTTTTCTTCATCCTCCCAAATCAGTTAGCACCCGTGACAAAAAGCTCTCAGGTTGGCTCCTTTTTCTTCATCCCACTTCCTCTGCCTTAGTTCACGCCTTCGCTCCTCACATGGACATTTCATTGGTCTCATAAGCGGCCTTTCTCTCTCCCCAGTCTCACGCTCCTCCCCTGTTCCTCCACTGCACTATCACTAGAACGGTTTTCATAAAGGACAAGGGAAAACCTCTTGGCAGTCACCGCTCTTCGCGATGCATCCTTGCTTACCTTACCTTTCCAGCCTTGTCTGCTGTTGTATCTCCTAGAGCTTCTTTTTACCCACTTACAACGTTCTTTGCCAACCCATCTGTATTATGCCATGCTCTTTCATCCCTCCAGTGCCTCTGTGTATGTTCTGTCTTTGACCTCTTTCTCCTGCAAGCTATCTCCTATTTATATATCCTTCAAGTGACAGCTCTGAACTCTCCAAGCTACTCTAAATGCCCCCCTTCTACATTTCTGTTCTGGCCTCCTATAACCCTACTTTTATTATAGAATTCACCCACCCTGCACTGAAGCCTTTACGAGTGGGCTCTGCTCTAATCAATAAAAGGCACTGCCTTGTTTTTCTCTGTGTTTCCAATGCCTTGCAAAGGAACATAGTAGGTGTTCCATTTTTTGGATAAATTAATTAACCAAATCTAAAGGACAGCTCGTGAAAGAATTCTATAATGGAAGAGAAGATGACATTGAAGATCCTTATGCATGTTTCCTTAGTTTTAGAGATTAGGAAAAGGATTCCCCCTTTGACTGCAAACATTTAAAGGTATACCAACTTCAGTCTGAGCTTTGAAGAAAGCGAGAGAGCTTGTTTTAAACTACACAATCGTGTGATAAACAGATGACGCGACTTTCCCACTCCATACTCATTTTAATGCACTTACCCTTCCTCATCACTAATCTGAAAGAGTTTTCATGGGAGGAGAGGAGAACAATCTTTAAGAAATCATATGTAATAAGATTCTGAATTGGAAGTTTCAACCGAGGCACCAGGATACACTAGTATGATATTCCAGAGCGAAGTCGAAGACCAACACCCCAATTTTCAATGAAATACTCCAAACGCTGGTTATATGGCTCTTCAATCTAACCTCTGCTGTACTTAAGGTATAAGTGGGCCTTTTAAAGACTAAAAGTTTCAGGGAGGAGATTTCTTTGGAGAAGAGGTCACTTCCCCTCAGGTCAAGAGAGTGAGGCCTCAAAGAATCACCCAGAGCTTAATAGCATCTCTCCAGAAAAAGGTAAGAGGAGACAGACAGAGGAACGTCCCTGCTGACAGGAAGAGAGTGTCAGAGTTAGGGTCAGCCTCCATCCGCGGAGACTCTCACCAAACATCCAGGCCAGGCACAAGAGAGAGTAAGCTTGGAGTCGTCTGGACACTAACTGCTGAAACAAGATTGTATTTGATGATGAAATGCAACCACGAGAACGAGCAGAAAAGTCATGGGACGGCTGCAAGCTCACCCAGAAGTGAAGGAAGGATTTCCCCGGGGAGGAAATTCTAAAAGGACAGAGGATGACAAAATCCATTTGTTTTCCGACTCCAGTCCGTTCACGCTGCTTGCGCAGCTGACTGGTTACACACAATTCCTTCCCATTTGGAAGTCCTCCCAAAGCCGACAGCTGTCCTCCAGCTGGGAAGGAAAGATGGAATTCCTTCCAAAAATTAGGTAACCGTGCTCTTCGTGGGCAGATGGAGACTGTTTGGAGGCTGACTATTGAAGAGTATAAATATAAACATAGTGAAGAAAGAACTGAGAACCTCTTCCCAGCTGAAACACCCATAAACAGAAGATCCATTTTGTTCCATAATCTATGCCAATGAAGGAAAGCTGTCACCTAAGAAAACTAAAATGAGGGGAGATGGGAGGGAAAGAAACACACATGACTCTTACCCAGGCCCTGACTCTGCTGTTCCCACTCGATGGTGTCCGGCACCTGGTAGGTGGCTCCCTCCAAAGAGACCACGTTTCCCTGCTCTAAGCCAGGTTCCTGAGACGTGATGCCAGGGAGAGTAAACCCAGGCAGCTCGGTGTCACCACCCAAGGTCTCATCCAGGGAGTCTGCATCTTTATCCTCCTCATCTTCTTCATCCTCATCTTCTTCTCCCTCTAGGCAAGAAGAAAGCAAAGGGAACATGAAGCAATACAGTGAGTGCATACAAATGAATCTTTCGAAATGACCCAAACACTGCAAAACAATCATGATTGGCCTTTTCACACAAATTTTATAGCTAAAGTTGAGCAATATGGGCTTTGCGGGATTACATGCCCACCGTATACTCACATTTTAAACTTTCAAAACCACAGCTACGCCAGATGATTACATGCATCATGTTTATTGGGAGTCAAAGTTCAGGTAATACGGATTTTTGTTAAAGCCATATTTATACTTACAAGGGTAGGAAACATCCTCTTCCTGTTTTCTGGAGATCATTAAAGATTTATCTGTTAGAAAGCACACTGAAATACTAACAGAATTTAAAAGGAGCGTTCCAATCTCTTTCTATCTCATAATACTAAACAAGAGAATTATTATGTTGGCACAGTTTTCTTTCTGTTCTTCTTCCACATTAGTGAGTAGAACTCACAACAGTGTTAAGTGAGAGGTCCATAAATCCACACCTGTATCTGTGTTCCTTACAGAGGAGTGACCCAAGAGACAGGAAACCATTACATCAACGTTCTCCATACAATTCTAAAGGGGATTGGGAAATGAAATATTGATCGAGGACAGTCAGAAAAGCAACACATGAAAAAAATCATTATCATTACCATCATCATAAGAGTTAAATTCACAGCGTGTCATCTGTGATGCTTCAAAAAGTGTTGGATTAGGAAACATAAGGCCCCCAATTTCATTTTATTTCATTAATTTTAATTTTCTAGGAATACTTTGAGCCCCCACCCACATCCTGAAGGCACCTCTGAAGCCCCGGACAAGGGCCCACAAAATCCACTGAAGGCCTTTTCCTTGGTCTCCCCCTTGGCTCTGAACACAGTGGTGACTGCAATAGGGAACGCTCTTTAGATGGTAAAGAGGAGAGGGAGGTGTAAAGCCACCCAAGAATTCTGAGACTTTCCTTTTCCTCTTCCAGACAATTTTCTCCATATATATCCCTTTTCATCTATCATTTACAGGTTTTCTTAACTTAAAAAAATATTACCTCTAATCTTTCTCATTCTTATATATCCTTTAACTTTGTGGGCCTTAATACCTGTCACTGTTCAAAAAATTCAACAAATATTTATCAAACACCTAGTTCCAGGCACTAGGGATACAGCAATGATGTCTCTGCCTTGATGGAGCTGATATGTCCCTCAGGAGATGTACAGCAAACAAAGAGATATACAAATAGATATACAATACATTACACTCTGATTAAAACCAGCAAGAAGATAGAAAATGCCCGGTACTACTATTATAGATGGAGAGATCAAGGAAAGTTTTTCTGATGAGGTAAAGTTTGAACAGAGATCATAACAAAATAATGAATTCTCTTGTTTCATTTAGGTCATTAAACATTCCAAGCAGAGGACAACAGGGGGAACAGCAAGACCAAAACCTTGAGGCAGATGTCTGCTTGCTGTGTTCTAAGAATGGCAAAGAAGACTGGGCTGGGGGGCAGGAGGGACAGAGAGAATACAGGAAATGACGGGGAACGGGTAGGCAGGGGCCACATCTAACATATATTTATAAAGAATGACTCTGCTGTAGGGCAGAGTATAGACTATATCAGAGCAAGAGACAAAGCAGGGAGACCCAATAGGAGGCTATTTCAAAACCCAGGGGAAAGGGAGAGCAGTGGTCAAATCTGGGATGTAATTTGAAGATAGAGCCTCGCTGATAATTACAATGTGCTATGTGGGAGGAAGACCCCACTTTACTGAAAACAGGAACGAAAGAATAAAAAGCAAAATCAAGAATTTTATTTGAGATATACTAATTGTGTGGTGGCTTGTGCCTATGACATACAAATGGAAATGTTGGAAGTCTAAGGAAGGTCAAAGCTAGAAATAAAAACCTAGGAATCATCGACCTATAAATTATATTTAAAGCCTTGGCACTGGCTGAGATCACCAAGAGAATGAGAGTGGATGAAAGCGAAGTGGTCCAGCCCAAGCCCTGGACAATCGAACATTTAGAGGTTGGCCAGCAGAGGGAGATCCAGCAAAGGAGACAGAAAAATGACCACAGGTGGGAGAAAAACTAAGATTGAAGGACTGAGTAGCAAACTGAGACTCTGGCTTTGACATTTGGGAAGTCATTAGTGACCTTGACAAAACTTGTTTCCTTGGAATGGTAGGGACAAAAGTCAGACTGAAGTGCTTCCAAAGAAAATTAGGAAAATGGAAGTAGACACAGCAAATAGAGAAAACACGAGAAATTTGAAAAAGAGAACAGGGACATTAGGGGGTAGCTGGAAGGAGATATGGGGTCAAGGGTAGGTTCCTAAAATAGGAGCTACTAGAATTTGCTTGTAATTGATGAGTAAGATCCGGTAGAGAGGGGGAAATTGATGACGCAGGAGAGAGGGGAGAGCGGCTGGAGGAATGTCCCAAGAGATGAGGTATAATGGAGAGGTTACACACATGGACCCTGGAGCCACACAAACTTATTATGGCTGCGTGATTTGGGGAAAGTTACTGAATTTTGGTGTGCCTCAGCTCTCTCACTGTAAAACTGGTATGAGTCCTACCTCACAGGGCTGTTGTAAGGATTACATTAGTTAATATATCAGGTACTTAGAACTAAGCCTGGCACGTAGTGGCCACCATATAAGGTTGGCTTCTTTGCTATTACAGAGAGGGGAGGGGGCCCAGTGCACGGCCTGCTCAACTACATCCTCTGCCGTAGCAGGCACAGGTGCCGGCGGGCGGGTAGATTTGGTGGTGGGAATACGTGAAAGTTACCATATTTCTTTTCTTAGTCAAATAAAAAACTGGAAAGGAGAAGAGAAATGGTGGTGGTTTGAGGCAACAGGAAAAAGTGTGGAATAGTCATCTTGAAGAGTGTGTGAGTGAATTCTTGGGGAAAATGAGGTAGGACTGCCAGGCCGTCCTATGAGTCCACATAAGATATGATGTCATAAATTTAAAGTAAGGCATGTTAAGATGATTGTGTGTTTTTCTTCAGCCACATTCAGCTGCTTGGGTGCAGGAATGGGTGGAGGGGTAGAGTAGACAGAGACATTTAACCAGAGCCAAGTTTTGCTAGGAGAGCTCAATTGGGGAGGGGGGGGGGAAGAAGCAGTTGATTGTGTCCGGGCATCTAATGTACAGCATGGTGACTACGATTAACAACACAGTACCATATACTTGAAAGTTATTAAGACAGGGCATCTTAAATGTTATCACCATACCAAAAAAAATGGTAATTACGTGAGGGGATGGAAGTGTTAACTAACCTTACTGTGGTAATCATTTTGCAATATATATATATATTGCAAAGTGCAATATATATATATATATATATATATATATATATAGCAAAATGATTACCATGTGTGTATGTATGTGTGTGTATCAAACCATCACCTTAAACTTACATATGTTATATGTCAATAAAATCTCCATAAAGCTGGATGGTGGATAGAGAAAAAGTAACAGGGTCAGATTATGGAGAAAACTATCAAGGATCATCAAGACTATTTGACAATTTTGCTGACCTTCCTCTTATAGACAGAAATTTGTCATAGGCTAAAACGAACACTTTATTATTTTTTAAATGTTATAAAATCACTTTCAGTTATGTTTCCTCTCCACAAACCTAAGAGGGTTGTACTAGATGGAATAATTGTGACAATATGATACTGATCCCCTAAGAACCACAAAGGCGAAGCAAGAGCTCTGAGCCATGGATTTCCAGCTCTCATCATTGAACCATTGTCCTCTGACCCAGCGGTCCCCAACCTTTTTGGCACCAGGGACCGCTTTCATGGAAGACAATATTTCCACAGATCGCAGGGGTTGAGGGGGGATGGTTCAGGCAGTAATGCGAGCAATGGGGAGCGATGGGGAGCGGTGGGGAGCTATGGGGAGCGATGGGGAGCTATGGGGAGCTATGGGGAGCAATGGGAAGCGATGGGGAGCTATGGGGAGTGATGGGGAGCTATGGGGAGCGATGGGGAGCTATGGGGAGTGATGGGGAACAATGGGGAGTGATGGGGAACAATGGGGAGCGATGGGGAGCTATGGGGAGCAATGGAGAGCAATGGGGAGCGATGGGGAGCGGCAGATGAAGTTTGGCTGGCTCGCCCGCTGCTTACCTCCTGCTGTGCAGCCCGGTTCCTAACAGGCCATGGGCCGGTACTGGTCCACGGCCCTGGAGTTGGGGACCCTTGCTCTGACCACCACCAACCACCAAGGACAACTTCTATTTGGTCCTCAATGTGTTGTTAATTTCTCCTCTTTAAAATATAGAGCTAACTACATGATCCAGCAACCCCACTTCTGAGTACATATCTAAAGGAAATGAAGTAATTGCCCTGAAGGAACATCTGCAGCCCCACATTCACAGCAGCATTATTCACGATAGCCAAGGTATGGAAACAACCTAAGTGGCCATCAATGGATGAATGGATAAAGATGTGGTATATACTTATAAATATTTATATGTATTATTCATATTATATAATTTATATTATACCCATAAATAGGTGTAATATAATATAAGTATATTATAACATTAATGGAATATTATTCAGCCTTTAAAAAAAAAAAGGAATCCTGTCATTTGCAACATGGATGAACGTGGAGGGCATTATGCTAAGTGAAATAAATCAGACAGAGAAAGACAAATACTACATGGTATCACTTATATGTGGAATCAAAAAAAAAAAAGTCTAACTCATAGAAACAAAGAATAGAAAAGTGATTGCCAGGGTCTGCCATTACAGGTGGAAATAGGGAGAAGTTGGCAAAAGGATACAAACTTTCAGTTATAAGATGAATAAAGTTTGAGGATCTAATGTATAACATGGTGACTATAGCTGAAAACACCATATTGTACAACTGAAATTTGCTGTGAGAATAGAATTTAAATGTTCTCACCAAAAATAAAGAAGGTAAATATGTGAGATGATGAATGTGTTAATCTGATGGTGGAAATCCTTTCACAATGTATGTGTATATCAACTCACCAGCGTACACGTTAAATATCTTACAATTTAATTTGTCAATTATATCTCAGTAAAGCTGAGGGGAGGAATGCAGAGCTATAAAAATAATGAAAGGGACCTCAAAAGTCATCTTTCTCCATCCTTTTGCATCCTGAGAAGAGGGCAGCATCTATGCAAGTCTACGCAAACAAAATGTTTGCTGCCTTCACAATGGGATTTGGAGGACCTTGCTCAGGTCAACGTGTCTCATGTCTCACAATCTCTCCCACACTCACCCTCCATGGTAAAGCCTTCCTTCTCCTCCCTGCCCTGAAATGCCCGACATGAGATGTCTAACTCCAAGTCAGACAATAAAACTGAGGAATACTCTCTCCAGAAACACATGATTGAGTAATATACAATTATTCAATTGTATATTGAGAAAGGGAAAGGAAGGACCCTGTCTGACGTGTGGGGTGAAAGAGGAAAGTCTTCTCCTTGTCCCAGCAACACTGACCTTCAACACAAAGAACTGTATAAGGTTTACTAGTTATCACTTTTAATACCTGAGCAAGCCTGGGGAGACAGCTATAGAAAAAGGAAGTTTCAGAAACTGTGCAGAGAAAATAGGAGGGAGACAAGCCTTACAGGAGTGAGAGTTCTCCTTTAGTCTAGCTTTATTCCCTCATTATCTTTTTCTGCCAGGGAATTTTCTTATTTTTTAGGAGGCTACAACCATTTTGTAGCTGTTAAACATCTTTAGTAGAATGTCACCTGTACCCTGCTGCAATTTCCAGTGGAATGTTGACTAATATTACAGATTGGTAACAAAAACAGGTATGATAACCTTTCTAATATTAGCAAAATAATGTATTTTACAGCAGGTTGGCCCAGAAAGGCGAAAAACTATTGGATAAAGGAAGGACAATCTTGTCCTCTGCTGTATCACCAGTGACTAACCCAGTGCCTGGCAGTCTGCAGCTCTCAGTATTTGTTGAATGAATGGATTGATGGAGGAATGCGCAGGCAGTGAGCTAGATCCAGGTTTTTAACAACTGGATCTAAGGAAACACAGAATAGCATTTAATAAGCAATTAGTAACACATTCCTCCGAGTAATCTTGCGACAAGCACAAAGGCAACATATCAAATGGACAGGTACAAAACAACCCAGATCTGTATGCATGCTTCTTCCACGAATAAAAACTAAAGAGAAAGTCATCTGTATTTAGCCAGTTTTTCCATAGTTGCATCTAAGAGAAATAATAATGTTATGAACACCTCTGAACATAAAGGACAATCACACGAAATAATCATTCAGCAAATAAAACTGTGCCAAAAACGGTAACAGGATCCCCGACTCAAAGAACTGAAACTAAACGAAGAACTCATTCAAATAACACTACCAGGTTATATGTTAAAGGCTATAGGGTAATGATTTCTGAATTTTGTAATTTGGGGTTAAGATAAACCCAAATTTTATTTTCATTTATCTGAATCCCAAATAAGCATGTGGATCAACATAAAACACACACGCACAATTATTCCATACA
Organism: Monodon monoceros; assembly: GCF_005190385.1. Classification (NCBI taxonomy): domain Eukaryota; kingdom Metazoa; phylum Chordata; class Mammalia; order Artiodactyla; family Monodontidae; genus Monodon; species Monodon monoceros. The sequence goes on from NW_021703778.1 coordinate 131,686,206, forward strand.
AGGATAGCACAGAAAAAGAAAAAATGAACCTTTAAAAATGCTCTTGGTTTACCGTTTATAACAGATACACCTCATGTATCAACATCTGGCGACAGTGATCAGAGACTGAAGTTATATTTGTCCTGAGAATCCCTAAAGAACACTGCAACCCAGGAAGGGAAGGTTCAGAGAGTTCAGCCTAAGAAGTTTCTTCTAGTCATGTCCCCTGGAATGGAAAGTACATCCTCATAACTGATGCTTCTTCTTCCCAGGTTGACTGGACACCGATTACTTCATAAAACCAAACAATAACGCTGATGCTAACAGCAATCAAAGGAGCAGTCATGATGGTTTACGAGTAACCACCTCCCGTGAGAGGCAAAATCCTCCCACCACTTCGCACTGCTCTCACTCCCAAACACCTGACACGGATTACATAAAATCCCCTGGTCACTCGTGCTGAACCAGCATCTGCTCAAGGCATCCCACTGAATTCAGGAGGCACAGTCAGGCCATGGCTAAAGCTACTTGCCGTGGAGTTAATGGATTTTCCCGTAGTACTCTTACCAAGATCAAGTCACTGGCTAGCATGTCCAATGTCAAGAATTCTGACACCTAACAATAGTGAAAAACCGACTTAGGTGTCAGCCAAAGCGCCTACACAGGTGTTTGGACATCAGGCAGCTCAGCCTGCAACAGGGTCTAGAACATGGTTTGATTTCTGATTGATGGGCTTGAGGTGAACTGAAACAGTTAAAATTAAAACCGTAAAACATTAAATAGAGATGCCAGGTTACGTGTCACATGGCCAAGAGATGCTTGATCATATTAAGTAGTGTGGCAACAGCTCAAACAGAGAAATGGCCTGTTGCAAGTGGCAGGAAGAAAAAATATATATGTCTAGACAGTACCATCTCTAAGCCAATTTCATGTGTCTGGCCACTCTCTGACAGAATCTCTTCACAGCTGGTTCATAACCCATAACAGTACCTTGTACTTACATGGGGCTTTTCTTCTGAGGAAGTCAAAATGCTTTGCAGGCATTATTCTCCAAATGTACACAGTTGGCTAAGGAGAGCAAGTTTTATAAGCTCGGTATTACCTAACAGCCTACTTCGCTGATGATATAACTGCCTCGGGTGCTCAAATATCACAGCAGAGCCTCAAATGGGTTTGTTAAACCCCAAATTTTGACTCTCTAGGTCAGGCCTATTTTCTTTATTTACTGCAAACATTTCTGCCTAAGGTTACCAAAACCAAGAGTTTCCATTTTGTTCGGGACCAGGGCCATGATCTTCCCAAAAAAATCAATAGAAGATATGGGAGAAAGCTTGCCCTGTGGTCTGGGCCCGAGTAATCTGGTTCTGCTACAAAGTCCAGTTACCATTTAATAGGCAGTTCCCATCAAAGATGCTCAGTTTCTCTCAATCCATTTTTATCACAGTTTAGACATTTTAAGATTTCCAGAAGATAGAGACATAGCTAGCATTCCCAGAGTATTGCTAATGAGTCCAAGGGGAACCCTTGGTTGAGAATATGTCATCCCAACAATATGAGTAGGAAGGACCCCACCTGTAACACTTGTTCCCCAACATGACCTCTCTATCCTTGACTTATAGGGAGAACAGGCTCCTGCCTATACTCTCTGTCTCTTTAGAATAGCAATGATTAATTTGAATCCTTGTCTTTGCCTATTTATTCATTAGGTTTCAGGGTCAAACCTCTCTTTTTCTTTCCTTTACAAAGTTTAAAATTAAATCTAAGGTACACAAATTAGGACACGTGAAGAAGAGGAAAGATACCATGAAAAGAAACAGGGTGAATTCTCTGGGAAGAGGCTAAGCATGAGTCTTTCTCTCATTTCCCCTGTAAATGGAATGGCTGTGACACATCCAAGTGGCAGACTTTTAAAAGAAGAAACACTTGTTGGCAAGTGTCTTCCTGGAAACCCCTATACAATATAATCAAGAGCCACTGTAGCAAAATGGTTTCCACATATAAAGAGCGACTGAAGTACTAGGGATGGTACTGCCTTAATTTTCCAGATTTATTTTTAACTTTGGCTTCAAATCGGATGCAAAACTTAAAGGCCAGAGAAAAAAAAATTAAACTTGTTTTGAGGAGATGAAGCAATTCTCCAGCAGATGGCTCCCTGAGATCGAAAGGGATTGAGAAACCCCAGAAACTACTGAAATAATGACCAAAAAGTTCAGCAGCTCACAATGTTAAATTTCATTACATTTCTTAAATCTTAAATATTTCTGCCAACTAAGTGCTTCTACATTTTTATCATGTAATATTAGATATATACAAGAGAATATGTATATAATATTTCTGTTATTAAGCATAATAATGAAATCACCTCCAGAGAACTCATCATTCAGCTAAAGAACTGGAATATTACTGCTGTGGCATCTGTTTGCACATTCCTCTATCATCTTAACCACCTACTTCCCCTGAACGCCATAAAAAATTACTGAACGATGAATCACCTTGCTGTACAGCTGAAACATTGTAAATCAACTATACTTCAATTAGAAGCATGTAATGGGGGAAAAATTACTGAATGTTATATTCTGGGACGTTTTTTTCCACTCAAAATTATGACTTTAGGTTCCACACATCTAACAAAACACTGGTTTGTTAATTTCACCAATTTACGGTATTCCATTTTGCAAGCATGTCACAATTCATTTATTTAGCTTCATGTGAATAAACTTTTGGGTTATTTAGTTGTTGCCAATTTTTTTGCTGTTATGTATAGTACTGTTATGAACGTTCATATATGATCTGTAGTGGATCTATTCACTGGTTTCTCTAAGGCATATTCCTAAAAGTGGACTCGCTCGGTCAAAAGGAATAGAGGTGTTGAACATGCTAAATGATGTCTAGATAGATTTCCTTAGCTCCACATCCTCACCAACCTTTGCTACTGTCAAACTTTTTCTTTTCAATCTAGTGTGTATAAAATGATGGGTCAGGGCTTCCCTGGTGGCGCAGTGGTTGAGAGTCTGCCTGCCAATGCAGGGGACACGGGTTCGTGCCCCGGTCCGGGAAGAATCCCACATGCCGTGGAGTGGCTGGGCCCGTGAGCCATGGCCGCTGAGCCTGCGCGTCCGGAGCCTGTGCTCCGCAACGGGAGAGGCCACAACAGTGAGAGGCCCGCGTACCAAAAAAAAAAAAAAAAAATCAATCAGTATAGTGTAAACCAACTATATGCCAACAATAAAAAAAATCAATTAGTATAATTCACCGTTTTAACAGAAAAACCATATCATCATCTCAATTCCAAAACACAGATTCGGAAAAACCATTTGACAAATCCAATATCCATTAACGACCAAAAAACAAAACAAAACGAAAAAGTTTCAGCAAACTAGAAAAAGGCAGAAACTTTCTCAATCTGAAAGAGGACATCTATAAAAATCCCAGAGCTAACACCATATTTGGTTCCCTTGTATTTACTGTCATTATTGATATATTTGAATTTGTTCCTTTATTTGTTCCCACTTTTTCTATTCTTTTCCTTCTTGTTGTCTCACTTGCTGTCTCTTGGTGCTACTCTCTCTATAATGTCTTCAAACTGATCTTCCTGTTCACTAACTCTCTCTTATTGCATATTTAACCATTTAATTATCAAAGGTTTTTCCCCAACAATTCTATTTTTATTTCTAAATGCTTTATTTGGTTCCTTTTTTTTTTTTTTTTTTTTCATTTTTGGCTGCATTGGGTCTTCGTTGCTGCCCACAGGCTTTCTCTAGTTGTGGTGAGAGGGGGCTACTCTTCGTTGTGGTGCTCGGGCTTCTCGTTGCTGTGGCTTCTCTCATTGCGGAGCGCGTGCTTCAGTAGTTGTGGCGCATGGGCTTAGTTGCTCCGCGGCATGTGGGATCTTCCCAGACCAGGGCTCAAACCCATGTGCCCTGCATTGGCAGGCGGATTCTTAACCACTGTGACACGAGGGAAGCCCTATTTGGTTCTTTTAAAAAATCTGCTGGGTCATTTTTGTTAGTTTCTTATTACTTGCTCATTTTTGTGATTTCATCTTTTCTTTCCTTCAACCTTTTATGCCATGGTTATTTTATATTCTACTCTGATCATTTTAGTATCTAAGGTCCTGGATAAGGAGTATGCCAATCAACTGTTTGACTTTTCTGCTGACTCTCAACCATGGCTGTTTGTTTTCTTGTTAGTTTATTGACCTTTTATTATGAGACCCTATTTGCCTGATTTTAATCTGTGGGTAAACTATGCATCTCAATTGGGCATGCTCTTTTCCAGAGAGCATTTACAGCTGTTTTGTAGGGAGTCAGGGTGTGATATAAACCTGGAACTACTTTATTCCCCTTTTAAAGATACAGACTTAATGTGGAAATTTCAATCTGGGTCCCTCTTCTTGCTACAAGTCCAAATGTTGACTCCTAATATTACTACTGTCCTAGAGTGCCTTTACCTTTCCAATTTGCTTTCTCCTTACAGCTCACTTGTTGGGTTTCAGCTCACTTTGGGATGGATTGAGCTAAAAAGTACAGTCTTTGGAGATTTTTTCTGACTGCTTGTAATTTCATTAATGTACTAAAGCATGTGTTTCATCCAAGATCTAGGCACTTCGCTATGGTTGCGTCTGTCAGAGTCTTCATCAGAAGCTGAAATCCAAACAATGAGCCTTCCAAAAGCAACCATATCGTCTACATTTGTCCAATAAGTTGAGTGAGAGCGCTTATTGGCTTTTCAAACACCATTTTCAAATTCCAAATTTCAAACACTCATAGAGCATCTGTAATCTGGGGTGCATTTTTAAATTAGATAAAATCTCAAATGTTATTGTTTATTAAATATTCTGCTTTAAACATTTGTTTCTTTAATTCTCTCTTTTCAAAATCTCCTCACAGTGATTTTTTAAAACCTCCTATATTAATCTATACAAATTTCTTGAAAACATTTTACTAAAGTTCAAACTTCCCAATAACTCTATAATAGTAAATATAATCATTAGAAACTTCCTCCATTCTATCCTTAACAATATTCAAAAGGTACCTACGTGAGAAAATTTAAAAGCTTGAGACAAGATAATCTGCACACTTCGAACACCCCTTGAAAGATATTTTAGATTCAACCCACATTTCAGATAGATGTTTAAAATTTTTGTTTAATTTAATATTACTTTCTTTAAATTAGAGGATTCTGCTCTTGATAATGTAATCTCCTATATCTTGTTAGCAAGCTAAAAATATCAGTCTACATAACTAACCTCACATTTACTGGTCATTACATAATCCCTTTTCAGCCTTGACCTCATATAATTGGTGTTCTCCATTATCTTCTATCAATCCTGCCCCAAATTAAACTGAGTTATCTTAATAGAGAGAGCCCTAGAGCAATAATTATAAGTTCTCAAGTCTAGCTCCTGTTCATTAAACAACTCACTTTGGATTCAGATGACAGACTCTTATGTATTTCCCTTTGGAAAATGAGACTACAGCAATATTGCTCTATTTCTCAAGGGTGCTGCAAAGAGAAACATGAAAGCTTTATTATTATTGTATCTATAAATTCTGAGCCATCCAGAATAAAGCCTTTCTCTGCAGTAACTTAGTAGTCTTAAAGGAATATTTGCTTTAAGCAAACATAGGCAAAACTTGTGTTTAAGAATCCACATACACTCAAAAGATAAATCATGGGTTGGTTAGGCTGATTACTGATTTTGCAAAAAATACCTATGAAAGTAGATATCCCCTTTAAAACATGACTCAAGTAATTCAAAATGAGGTTTACGTATTAATTAGCGGAAATGTGTTTTATCATACCTGTGTATATTCTTGAAACCAGAGATCCTGTCTTATTCTTCTTTGTGCCCTACCCCCCCAGGATCAAGCATTGTGCTTTGCAAAAAATAAGCCCTCAATATATGGTGACTGAACAGAAATAAACTGAACAGAACTTTAATTCATTATCTTCCTCCTCAAAATAAGTAGTAATGCCTTTATAGGACTCCAATATAATTTTTATTAATTTATATTATGTATTCACTTCAAATGAGTATAATATCAACTTTTTAAGGAAAATCCACCTACATGCTTTTGTCACCCTGGGGAGAGGGGTGGCCCACGGGGGGAAACGATCTTTGTACAAATTAACTCCAATAACGTTTCTAGAGAAGGATCTCCCTCCTCCCCCCTTACCTTTTCTTCCTTCCCTCTCACTCTGGCTTCTCAAAGTGGGTTTAAAGAATCATTTAAGTTTACTGAGTTGCCTTACCTGACTAAGTGCAGGTATCAGGATGGATTCCAATAAGAAGGAAATGAAATAATGTTCAACCCCACAGTGGGATGCAAGAAATCTGAGCAAATTCCTACCAGAAATAGATTTCTAGCAGAAGGTAGTTGGGAGCCACTGCTTTGTTCACATAAAAAGTGCTCAACTTCAGGCCCAAAATAAGCACTGGATTTAAAACAATAACAAGTAGGGCGAGTCAAATCAAAACACATCAATTAAAGAAGATAATGGTCCTAAAACCATCCACTACATCGCTGATCATCACTTGCCCAACACCTGGTACCTACAGACACTAGGGACACAAGGGCAGAAAGCTCTGACCCTGCCCTTAAAGAGGTTCGGAGAATTCAGTTAAGAGCACAAACTGATGATCAATGGCTGGGAAGACAGATTCATGTCGGTTGTGATACTAATAAAAATGAAATAGGATAGGTAAACACTAGAACTGATTTCTGACACTTTAAAAAATCAGAATATTTCATATAAAAATGGGAATTTTCAGCTTACCTCGGAAGAAATCTGAGATCTAGCATCACTGAACTCACATTCTCCTCCTGGCAACCATATGAACAGAATCTGTCTGGATCAGAGGGAGTGTGTGCTCTCTCCTGAAACACACCACTCCCTACTGTCTTAGGCACCTTCCTCTTTGCTCACTTACACTACCTGCCTAGCCCCTGACCCACTGGTTGCATGCAGAGATGTGAACATCTCACTAGAACAATGAATACATAATAGCACTTGATCACAATACATAATTTTAATTGATAAATGATATTCAAAGTTCATATTTATTATGTATTTACTCTATGTCATGCATTATCTACTATACACAAGCTCTCATTTTACTTCATAATAGGAGACAGGAACACCAATATCTCTGCTTTACACAGATGGAAAAACTGAAGCCTAAGGAAATTAAATAGCTTGGTCAATACCACAGTGCTTATTCATGATGAAGCTAACACTTAAGCTCAGGCATGCCCATGTGAGACCATAACCACAGCCATTTGTTTACTGTACTACTCATCAGTGCGGGCTGGGGGGTCTGAGAAGCTTCATAAAGAAGACACATACAGGAGACCAAAAAGCACATGAGAAGATGCGCAGCGTCGCTACTTGTTAGAGAAGTGCAAATCAAAACTACAATGAGGTACCACCTCACACCGGTCAGAAGGGCCACCATCAAAAAGTCTACAAATAACAAATAATAAATGTCGCTACTTATCAGAGAAATGCAAATCAAAACTACAATGAGGTACCACCTCACACTGGTCAGAAGGGCCACCATCAAAAAGTCTACAAATAACAAATAATAAATGTCGCTACTTATTAGAGAAATGCAAATCAAAACTACGATGAGGTATCACCTCACACCGGTCAGAATGGCCACCATCAAAGAGTCTACAAATAACAAATAATAAATGTCGCTACTTATTAGAGAAATGCAAATCAAAACTACAATGAGGTATCACCTCACACCGGTCAGAATGGCCACCATCAAAGAGTCTACAAATAACAAATAATAAATGTCGCTACTTATTAGAGAAATGCAAATCAAAACTACAATGAGGTACCACCTCACACCGGTCAGAAGGGCCACCATCAAAAAGTCTACAAATAATAAATGCCAAAGAGGGCGTGAGAAAAGGGAACCCTCCTACACTGCTGTGGGAATGTAAATTGGTGCAGTCGCTATGAAGAACAGTATGGAGGTTCCTTAAAAAACTAAAAATAGGGCTTCCCTGGTGGCGCAGTGGTTGAGAGTCCGCCTGCCGATGCAGGGGGCACGGGTTCGTGCCCCGGTCTGGGAGGATCCCACATGTCGCGGAGCGGCTGGGCCCGTGAGCCATGGCCACTGAGCCTGCGTGTCCGGAGCCTGTGCTCCACAACGGGAGAGGCCACAACAGTGAGAGGCCCGCGTACCGCAAGAAAGAAAAAAAAAACAAAAAACTAAAAATAGAGCTACTATATGATCCAGCTACCCCACTCCTGGGCATACATCCAGAGAAAACCATAATTCGGAAAGATACATGCACCTCAGTGTTCACTGCAGCACTGTTTACAATAGCCAAGACATGGAAGCAACCTGAATGTCCACAGACAGATGAACGGATAAAGAAGATGTGATACACATATATATATATATACATACATACAATGGAATATCACTCAGCCATAAAAAAAGAATGAAATAATGCCATTTGCAGCAACATGGATGGACCCAGAGATTATCATACTAAGTGAAGTAAATCAGACAGAGAAAAACTAATATCATATGATATCACTTATATGTGGAATCTTAAAAAATGATACCAAAAAATGATACAAATGAACTTATTTACAAAACAGAAACAAACTCATAGATTTAGAAAACAAACTTATGGTTACCAAAGGGGAAAGGTGGGGGGGAGGGATAAATTAGGAGTTTGCAATTAGATTAACATATACACACTCTATATATAAATAGATAACCAACAAGGACCTACTGTATAGCACAGAGAGCTCTACTCGGTACTCTGCAATAACCTATATGGCAAAAGAGTCTGAAAAAGAATAGATATATGTATAACTGAATCACTTTGCTGTACACCTGAAAGTAAAACAACATTGTAAATCAACTATACTCCAATATAAAACAGAAAGAAGGAAGGAAGGAAGGAAGGAAGGAAAGAAAGAAAGAAAGAAAGAAAGAAAGAAAGAAAGAAAGAAAGAAAGAAAGAAAGAAAGAAAGAAAGAAAAAAAAAAGAAAGAAAGAAAGAAAAGGAAAGAAAGACGACTTTGAGCTGAATGGTTTCTGTCTCTCCTGCCTGTCCTCTTTTAACTTTAACTTCATAGCTCTCTGTTTATAGAGTAGCATAGCACTGAGTATTATTTGCTATAGAATATGACAGAATGACTCTATATAGGTATATTTCTTGTATAGTGAGAACAATGTGATATTGCCCAGACGTGAATCATGACAGGCTTTTAACAGAGATGGGATTTCCTCTAAAGAGTGGGATGTACATGGTGTCAATCATGACGGCTATCTGGCTGTCAGTTGCCTAGGGATTGGAGGTGTGTCCTTCAACCTGGAAAGCAGGACAGACAATATGTAAGTGGAGTTGGGGGTTCCCTACTTGGCGGTGGGCCCTAGAGGAAATTAATATCTTTGTCTTGGCTATTCCACATGGGGGCAGGGATGGGAAGGAGAAAATAAGTTATCCTCAGAACAGGAAACAAGCCAAGAGTTGTGAAGCCAGAAAGCCTAGCAAGGTGCCTGAAAAACTGTTCCAGAGCTTTGGGTACCAAATATTAAAAACCTTCTCAGACCATGGAATGAGTCGAGGCCTGGGAGCCCTGGAAGCTCCTTAGCTAAGGTACGATCAGAGAGAAATGTGTACCTCATAAGCCTAATTCATTTTATTTCTTTTATTTTCTTGGTTCATTTGCTTTGTGTTGCCTTAGGTTGGAGCCAAGCATTTTTTAAATTTCTACTAATTTTAGTTGAAACAAATGAGAGGGTTTTCATCTATGCTTGAGCTGGAGTTTTAACAGGAAGTAGGGCTCCTGAGAGAGCACGTGAGGCAGATACCTTGAGAAAACCCAGAGGGAGCAATGTTGGGCCCCCACTGCGCAGCATGCAGGATCTTAGTTCCCCAACCCGTGTCCCCTGCTGTGGAAGCCCTGAGTCTTAACACTGGACTGCCAGGAAAGTCCCTCTTTATATTGTTGCTATAGAAGTTTCCACAGAATATTTTGCCTGGAGATATCAAACAATTAGAAGGGGACTTCCCTGGTGGCGCAGTGGTTAAGAATTCACCTGCCAATGCAGGGGACACGGGTTTGATCCCTGGTCCGGGAAGACCCCAAATGCCACGGAGCAACTAAGCCCGTGCACCACAACTACTGAGCCTGTGCTCTACAACCCTCGAGCCACAACTACTGAGCCCAAGTGCCACAACTACTGAAGCCGGCACGCCTAGAGCCTGTGCTCCGCAACAAGAGAAGCCACCACGATGAGAAGCGCGCGCACTGCAGCAAAGAGTAAGCCCCGCTCACCACAACTAGAGAAAGCCCGCGCGCAGCACCAAAGACCCAACACAGCCAAAATTAATTAATTAATTAATTTTAAAAAAAACAATAAGAAGGAGGTAGAATGGCTAAAGAAGAAGAAACACAGGTAAATGTAGGCAGAATCAATGTAAATCTTTCAAGACAAATTTAATATTTCCAAGTGTGAACACTTTTAAAATCTTGTAAGGCCATTCATATTGATGCATTATATTTTTCTTCTAATCTTTTCCTTTGGGGATATGTGTGCATTTTAATAATAAAAGGTAGTCTGATGCCAAAACAATTTCATGGTTATGAGCACAGCCTGATAAAGTGCAGTTGGTAATATTCTTACATTATTTTATACATTGTTAAGGTTTTTAATTATCGTACTCCGATGCAATAAAATTCTCAATGATTATACCAGTAAAAGGATAGTTATGTCTAGCCTCATATTGAAAAATCATGTTTGAAAAATCATGCTTTTTAAAAATGCCTTGAGGGGCTTCCTTGGTGGCGCAGTGGTTAAGAATCCGCCTGCCAATACAGGAGACACGGGTTCGAGCCCTGGTCCCAGAAGATCCCACATGCCGCGGAGCAACTAAGCCCGTGCACCACAACTACTGAGCCCGCGTGCCACAACTACTGAAGCCTGCACGCCTACAACCCGTGCTCCACAACAAGAGAAGCCACAGCAATGAGAAGCCCATGCAAGGGAGAGTAGCCCCCACTTGCCACAACTAGAGAAAGCCTGCGCACAGCAACAAAGACCCAATGCAACCAAAAATAAATAAATAAAATGAATAAATTTATTTTTTTTTAAATGCCTTGATTTTCTGCAAACATCTAAAATGTCTTTGAAATCTCCACATCCTATTGTGCAGTTGCAAGCTGCATGCTTGCTTTGACAACTGCAAAAACCACCACACATGGAAAGCCCTGCTTGGACCACTCCTCACAGGGATTGTCAGTTCTGGAGTATGAGCCCAGATGAAACACTCAGAACCAATCATCTTGCCTAGGATTCTGAACAATTCCCTCAAGAGAGACCTGGTACAGTTTCCTATAAATCATATATTTGTTTGGCCTGAGGCTGAGCACCTGGTTGCTGCATCTAAAACCTATTCTTAAGAAATAATTTACCTCAATAATAATGTAGGGGGACTTCCCTGGCAGCACAGTGGTTAAGAATCCGCCTGCCAATGCAGGCGACACGGGTTTGATCCCTGGTCTGGGAAGATCCCACATGCCGCGGAGCAACTAAGCCCGTGCACCACAACTACTGAGCCTGTGCTCTAGAGCCCGCAAGCCACAACTACTGAGCCCACGTGCCACAACTACTGAAGCCCACGCACCTAGAGCCCGTGCTCCCCAACAAGAGAAGCCACCGCAATGAGAAGCCCGTGCACTGTAACGAAGAGTAGCCCCCGCTCGCCACAACTAGAGAAAGCCTGTGCACAGCAACGAAGACCCAACGCTGCCAAAAATAAATAAATAAATTTATAAAAAATAATAATAATAATGTAGTACCTTTGCATGGTGATGTACAGTAACTAGGCTTATCATGGTGATAATTCTGAAATGTATAGAAATATCACATCCCTATGTTGTGCACTAGGAACTAACCTAGCCGGTCAATTATACTTCAAAAAGAAACGAACAAACAAACTCATAGAAAAACAGATCGGATTTGTGGTTACCAGAGGCGGAAGGTAAGAGGATAGAAAACTGGATGAAGGCTGACAAAAGATGCAAACTTCCAGTTATAAGATAAGTAAGTAGTAAGGATGTAATGTACAATATAATTAATATAATTAGCACTGCCGTATGTTATACATGGAAGTTAAGAGAGTAAATCATTTCATGGTATATGTAAGTCAAATCATCATCCTGTACACCTTAAATTTACAGTTCTGTATGTCAATCATATCCCAATAAAACTGGAAGAATAAAAAAGAAAGAATTCATCTAACCAAAAAGCTAAAATTATAGAAACATGCTTGATCACATGCCTATAAAATAATTGAGTGGTAGTGTGGTATGTGTGATATCTAAAGGATGATTCACCAAACTTTAAAATGTTTTCCATACTTTTTGATATCTTATGACTTATTTTTTTATAAATATCGAAAGAACAACACACACACACATACAACTCCCAAGAAGGGGCTCCCCTGGTGGGGCAGTGGTTAGGAATCGCCTGCCAATGTAGGGCACACGGGTTCGAGCCCTGGTCTGGGAAGATCCCACATGTCACGGAGCAACTAGACCTGTGCACCACAACTACCGAGCCTGTGCTCTAGAGCCCGTGAGCCACAACTACTGAGCCCACGTGCCACAACTACTGAGCCCACGCACCTAGAGCCCGTGCTTCGCAACAAGAGAAGCCACCGCAATGAGAAGCCCGAGCACCGCAGTGAAGAGTAGCCCTGGCTTGTCGCAACTAGAGAAAGCCCATGCGCAGCAATGAAGACCCAATGCAGCCAAAAATAAATAAATTAAATAAATTAATTTATTTTTTAAAAAAGACTCCCCAGCATAAATATCAATTTTTTATTTCTCTAAGCTGGGGCTAAGTTCTCTCTCCTATCTCTCACAGTCCTTTTTCTGTAATTGTTTTGTGATACTTTCCCACCTTCTACCTTGTGTGTCTGTTATTTATGTATTTATCATAACTTCTACTAAAATTTACACAAGATCCACTCTCACTTCTTTTTATTATCTGAATGACCAAATACTTGCTAAGTGTACACATAAATGAATGAATAAACAAAACCACTGAATATGTACAAAGCTAAATCCTTTTGTCATCATGAGCCATTATATAAAATTTCCTAAGTGTCTAAGAGTGAGCTTTACTAAGCAGTGTAACTTTCTGGTGCTGGGCAACAAAGATGCAGGAAAAAAAATGGGAAGAATCGACTCTATAACAGTGCTTACTTAATTGTGACTACAACAATAAATAAATTCCCTATGATAAGAAAGCACACCAGAAAACTTAGAGTGAATGTCAGTTATCTTTCTTCAACAGCAGAATTTGTAGCAAAGCTTTATGGTAATACATCATAATATTGATTCTAAATATTTTTGAAATACCACTGGCTATGTGAGCATTAGCAACAGACATGTGATGACCACTCCGAGAGCTGAGTAATTTACTGTACTAGCCTATAGAATATACAGGTACTTAAGAACAGAGACCTATCATAAATGCCAGAGAAAGTATGATGATTTCAGGACAAGCCACCAAAGTGACTTACCATAAGGGGTAATCAATGACTGAAATCATTGCCTCTGTTATTGAGGCAAAATTAAATCCAAAGCATTTTCAAGAACAAAAGCCAAAACTTGTATCCATTCTTAACATACTCAGAGTAAAAATTAGAGTGAACATCCTTAACTTCATACTACAGTATCATAAGTAATGGACAGTTCAAATTTACAACACTCTACTGGATCTTTAATATTATGTCCACATAGCAGCTCCCAAAGGTAAGTCACATAAACTTGGCTTCATAAACATGGACTTGAGATGAGATCTTTAACTACACTTTCTCATTCATCCATTCTAGCTGCCTTCTGAGTTGAAACATTATATGAGAATTGAGAAAATAATAAGAAAATATTCTCTGAAAAGGAGTGCATATTGGGAAGACCAAAAAAAATTGATTTTGTGAATTAAAGTGCAGTTGAAGAGCAAACACTTCTCTCATAAAAATTACATGGGCTCTTAAGAATCCTCAATGGAACTATTAAAGAAAAATACCTGAGGCTTCTCCACAAAGCCACTTAAAGAATGCATTTCCCAATTCATTTCTGATTGACCAATAAAAGACAGAAACTAAGCACCTTTTTTTCAGTACGAATTAGGAGATCACACAGCCAAAAAATATCACTCAGTCATCTGAACAAAGGCATACTTTTCAAACACGGCTTTCTCCTGAAATCCCTATCTATTGAAATTCCTGTTATTGTAGAGAGAATCCTAGAACAGAGACAGAACTGAGAATTCCAGATAAGAAAGGAGAGATAATATCACTGTCTTTCAGCAGAGGAAATGAAGAGATGATGAAAATGTATATAGGACATGCTCTCAGAGGACTGTGGAAAAAACATCCATGAAATTAAACACACAGATGTGCACACACACACACTCACGAAGGGAGGAAAATTGATGTCACTGAAATAGATTAAACAACAAATGACAGAAAAATGACAGCCTTCTGCCCCATGTGTGCTACCTCGCTGGGAAAAGATGTCAAAAATACAATCTTTCAAAACCTAAATATAAGGACATCCAAAATGGTCTTCGAAAAACAAGGAAAAAACGGTCAGAAAAGAGAAAATTGAAGTCAAATGATATATTTGGTCTTATTTCTTAAAAATCAAGACATTAAAAAAATTAAACATGACTTTCCTGTTGGATACTAAGAATTAAAAAACTCTTTATATGTTAAAAAGGTAATATGCTATATGTTTATATATAACGTGTAGTATGTGAAAAAAAAAAAAAAAAGGTAATTCCCCGGCATGTCAATAACCCTGTAATAAACCCCGTAATAAACAGGCACTTTGAAACAGATGAGGAAATGGGAGTTGTCTGGAATAACGACACGGGATTTTACAGCCCCACCACTCAGTCTATTATGCCTATAGAAACACATTTAATAGGACCAGTCAGATTGAGAATTCACATTCTCCAGACCAAAGACACTGGTGTTTCTTCTCGTCTTGCAGAAAAGCAATACATTAACCCAGGCTCATCTTGAGAGAGTCCAAGCAAATTCACCCTGTTCCCAAGTCTGTCTGGTCAGCACCATGGGGAGCACCAAGTGGTTTCCCACCTCTCACAGCTGGAAGGCCCGGCTATTGACTTCCAAACTTTAAGGGAGAAAGTGCTGGGGATGTGAAGAAGGTTTACCAACACCTTAATCACAAGATCTGAGACACATCCGTTTTTGTTCTCTTACCTCCCACACATTCTTAGGAACCTAGTACCTGGTACAAAGAGACCCACAGTAGATTTTTTTTTCTGAGTATTGAACTGTTAAAGCCATAACCTTCCACCCTACAGAATTATTGCTACAATGTTACAGCACAGATGAATTTCCATCTTCTGTGGAAATATAGGAAAGGCAGAAATAAGTCTGATTTGTTTAGAGTAAATAGATATCTTCATTTGGACTTCTAAAATTCAGAAAGCAGAATTACGTTCAGTAAGAAATATTGAAGGCCTTAGTCCATTTGATATTAGTATTAAAATATTTTAAAGACAGTTAACCCAAATGAAAGAACTCCAAGTAAGTTTTCATAAGCAATCAGAAATTTTAAGTTGCCGTTTTGGAGCAGAGGAAGATATTAACATTCAACCAAAAAGGACGTCAACCTAAACAAAGATCATGTCCAAAAATAAGATTATGCAACACTGTTAATCAACTGTACTCCAATAACAATTAATTTAAAAAGAACAAAAATTAGCTTATGTACATATATATGTACCTGTATATATATATACACATATATACATATACATGTACTTTGCCATTACCCAATTTTTGAATTAAAAGTTAGAACACTTTGTCATGTTTATATTTCAAAGATGCTGAATACAGCCCTAGTAGAGTTATGCCTGAGATAAGTATAATGCATTTTTTATCATCCTCAAAGCATTTATTCCCTAAAAAAAAGAAAAAATACAGACATGTAAAGTGTATCAGACAAGGTGACAGATAAACCATTATCCCTTCAAAAATCAAACTGCATTTTTGCTGACAAGGTAAAAGGCACACTGAAATAGGCACAAGGCAGTACGCAATTATAGAAGCAGGCTTTCTTCAATGCCTGAGAAATATAAACCACACCAAACTTCTCCCACTCTACCAATGCACATCTCTCAAGTGGGCGTTCCAGAGGCAGAGCAAGTCTGCCTTCAGAGCCAGCTGGAAAACTCCTCAGAAGCAGACCTCCTATTACAAGTTGAATTGTGTTCCCCCAGAAAATATGTTTAAGTCCTAAACCACAGAACTTGTGAATCTGACCTTATTTGGAAATAGAGTTCCGGCAGATGTAATCAAGCTCAGATGTAATTATCGGGGTGAGTCCTAATCCAATGGCTGATGTCCTCATAAGACAAGGGAAATTTGGGCACAGAGACACACAGAGAGAAGAGGTGAAGATGGAGGCAGAGACTGCAGTGATGCTGCCACAAGCCAAGGAATGCCTGAGGCACCAGAAGCTGGAAGAGGCAAGGGACGATCCTCAATGAGAGGCTTTGCAGGGAGCGCAGCCCTGCCTACAACTTGATTTCAGACTTCTAGGCTCTAAAATTGCAAGAGAACAAATGTCTGCTGTTTTAAATCACCCAGTTTGTGAGGCTTTGTTATGACAGCCCTAGAAAATTAATACACTCCCTTAGTCATTATGTTGTAGAAACATGAAGGAGAAGACAACAAGACAGGGTACCACACAGATACAAATTTTAGGCTCATCTGGGACATTGACTATCCCTTAAAAAATAAACATTCAGAAATTTCCACAAAGGTTCTTGCTCCTTGGGTGTGTGGTGTCTAAAAGGGGCAGGTCTCTTGTCCATACCTCACTGAGACAAATACCCTATTCTCTGGAGAACTGACATTTATCAACACATCAGACACAGAGATTCAAACTTGAAAGGTAGATAACTTGACATCACACAACCTCGTTCTAAGTAAGAATAAACTATCTTCCCCTGGGTCCAATGCTATGGAAGAATTAAAATGTTTCATCCAGTCAAAGCCTCAGGCTGCACTTATATTCCTGGACAAAGTGGAAAAACATGCACTGAAAATGGAGCCCTCCAATACATCCAGGAATCTATCGATTTATCGATTTAAATAAGTGTAGTCACTCCTGCTTTAAGAGGACTAGATAGACCAGCATAAAACTAATTGTGACATTATTAACATATACTAATTAAATATAAATTGTACTCCCTGGTATTTAGGAGAAGAGGTGTGCTCATTCAAAATCTTGTCTTAAGCCCAACAACATAGCAGAAAGAATATTTTTAAACCAAAAATGTCTTTTCATAAGCCTTGACAAGGATCATAACTTCGATCAAAACTGACAAAATATGTTCTCAAAAAGAAGCTGGAATTGAGCTGTGTAGAAGAAAAGCACTAAAACTCTAGGACATCTTAGGCAAGTTAAGAAAATTCTCACACATCTCAATATAACTGCCATCATCTACTAAATTTAGAAAAGTATTGCAGTTTCACAAGTATGGATTATTCACAAACACAATTTTTTTCCTCTGATTAAATGAGCCCTGCCGGGTAAAGCTGTCATCTCTAACTCAGGTTAATTTGGGGAAACCTGGTCTTTCCAGATGGCATCAAGGAGAGCAGACAGCTGATATGAGACTACATTCCAAGTTTTTATCTTAATGTGGAGAGCAAGAGCTGCTGGCCTCTGAGCTCGCTTTGATCCATTTCTTAAACCAGTACTCCATGGAATTCACATTCCTCCTAAAATGTCACATTTCTCCGCCAGAAAACTACCAGCATTACCCTGAAAGTCTGCAATACACCCTGCTGCAAACCTGGCTGAACCACCTTCTCTGTTACAGAGTAGACAAAATATAACAGCACATCCTATGTCTTTACTGAATCCAACACATGGCTAATTTAGTGCCCAAAAGCTTACCTGTCTTCCTGATTAGTTTAAGAAACAGCACTACAAATCTCTGGGCATTTTGCAATCCAGCCAGGAGCTGTTCACCTGCCAAAATGCTGATTAATTCAATGACCTTTCATTATATTTCCCGACTTCTCATTTGTGGATGTGCAGCTGTGCTCCAAGCATCTTTTTTCATGCTCAAAGCCAATGTCTTGGAAAGTAAAATTTGGCAAGAATTTCTCAGCCTTAACAGGTGAGGAGACTGTCTATCTCCAAAAAGTGGAACATCTAACCCAGAGACGTAATTAAGGGAGAATGACCCAGTGTTAACAACCAGAGCAGTGTTACGAAAATACAATCCACATTAAAACTTCCACCCAAGAAAATCTGGTGGGGAAACTCAAGTTTTCCATTAAACCAGTTTTCTCAATTCAGCCTGCACACTGAAATCATCTCAGGCAACTCTTGAAAAATGTTGATGCCAGATTCCATCCCAACTGAATCAGAATCGCTGGGAGAAGGACTCGGTCATTAGGATCCTTTAAAAGCTCCCCAAGGTGATTCTAATGTTCAACTGTAATTGAGAACTACTGATGTAGAGCAGGGGTCAGCAAGCTTTTTCGGTAAAGGGCCATCTCATAAATATTTTAGGCTCTGTGGGCAATTAGTCTCTGTCACAACTAGTCAACTCTGCTGCTCTGGCACAAAAGTAGCCACAGACAATACACAAATGAACAAGTGTGGCTGTTAATTAGGAACACTGAAATTTGGATTTTATAAAAACTTCTACATGTCACGAAATACTATTCTTTTGATTTTTTTCAATCGTTTGAAAATGTAAAGACCAATTTTAGCTTGCCATACAAAAACAGATGGCAGGCCGGATTTGGCTGGGCCATGGTCTACTGACCCCTGATCTACACTACACACAGAATATACTTATCCTGGATCTTTTCTCAAAGACAACAGTTGCTCAGTGACTCACTGAATCTGTCCCAGAAAAGATCCCCTTCAAAGCATGGATACCTTCAGATTCGAGTTGGTCCAGACCATAGGAGGCAGCTGTATTAACATAGCTAATGGATGGAGCAGCAGTTCTCTCTGAAGATGCCTCAGGATCAGCAAGCGCTGGGGAAGTGCTAGGTGCTTCCTCCATTATCCCAGGGGGTGTCACTGGAGAACCCACAATTGGTGTGAACAACTCTTCATTCGGCCCTGTGACTGTGTCCATTAGGTCTGCCAAACACAAGAGACATGATCCAAAGATGATCAGTATGGGGAATATATACATATGCTTTTACTTCTTAAGCAAGAAATGACGAATGAAGCCAGTATTCTTATATACAGTAAGTTTGGCACTTAGACCAGCTCCTCCTTCCCACATTGTACCAATCCAGCCACCGGAGGCAAATACTTTATCTTCCAGGAAAATATATTATCTCAAATCAGAACTTTGTTTTCAAATGTTAATCTCCCGTTTATTCTATTCACAATATTATGGATTTTGTGGGATTTTATATAACCTATTACCAAAGGTAGAAAATTTAACAAAAATTTATTTAAATATACCCCAAGGATGACTTTTAAAAATCAAGTCAAAGAGTAAAAGCTTAGATCTGTGTCTGCAATATGCTCAATTTTAAAACAGCCAAATTTAGCCCCAGATATTCCCAAATCTAGAAACTCTAGAATAGTAGTATTTTGCAAGCTTGGTGGATCATCAGAATCTCTTGAGGTAATTTTTTAAATGTCAGTTTTCATGCTTTCTACATATCCCAACATACCGAATCAGAACCTCCTTGGTGATGAAGCCTGAGAAATTATTTGTGAAAGCTCCCAGGATATGGATCCACAGATTCTCATATACATTGCTGTTTGCAGTATAAATGGAAGCAACCACTTTGGAAAGCAGTTAGGCATTGCCTCCTAAAGTGAAATATTCATATGCCCTATTGTCCAGCAATTCAGTTCCTAGGTATATACCCAAGAGAATCTCCTACACACGTGCAATGGAGAATACGTAAAAGAATATTCATGGCAGCCGTGTTCACAATAGCCAAACCTGGAAATGACCCAAATGCAAATCACTAGAAAAGACTGGATGAAGATTGGGTGAATAAACTGTGATACATTTTCATAATGGAATATTGCAAGCAGTCAAAGCAAAAGAGCTGCGGTAAGTAAATATAGGCCTTAGAATATTAAGTAAAAAAAAACAAAGTCCCAAAAAGGCTATCCACAGCACAATACTGTTTTGATAAAGTAAAAAATCTAAAAGTTTTAAGTGTATAATATCAGGAGTACATACAGACACGATAAAACTAAAAGAAAAGGAAGTCAAGGAAATGATGAACACAAGATTCAGGTTAATGGTTAACAGAGGAGGATGGGGTTTAGATGGGAAGGGTCATGGGGTTACCTGTAGATTACTGACAAGATCCTAAGGGTTTTTTTTGCAGGGGAGGCCGGCAGGCAGGATTAGAAGGTATTTATTACATTGTTAAAGATAACTCAGTTAATAAATAAAAGTAGGATTTACTTAGACCAACGATGAGACAGAGACATGAAGTCCAAAAATAATAACTAAATAATAATAATAATTTTTGTATTCTCAGGTGATTCTGATGATCACCCAGATTCCAAAACTTCACTGTCCTTAAGATATCAGAGCATCTGTGGGCCTCCTACATAGAAAGTACTTTTTATACATTATTCAAAATCCTTAAAATAACCCATAAGACAGGTAGGCATTATTTAAAGAGGAACAAACCAAGGCTTGGAGACATTAAGAAACTTTCTTGAAGCCACAGTGCTAGTGAGGGCCAAAGCTGGGATTCAAACCCACGTCTTTGTTGGTTTCACCCCCAGGTCCTTGCTGGTTTCACCCCGCTGGCACCTAGCAGCCAGACATGTCAAACTAGGAGAGAGTTCTCAGGAGACTCGGCCTTCATGGGCCTCAGAGATGAGCCACCAGGAGATTTTACTTGGGAACTAACCCCTTGTCCTTTAGCTGTGCCACACCTCTCCAAACAAGAAAGAGTTCACCTACCATTCCTGCTGAAAAAATATACTTCCAGGTGAGGGGTGTGTGTGTGTGTGTGTGTGTGTGTGTGTGTATGTGTGTGTGTGTGTTTGTGTATTGTGTGTATGCGTGTGTGTACGTGTGTATGCGTGTATGTGTGTGTGTATGTGTGTGTGTGTGTGTGTGTGTGTGCACCTTGGTGACAGGGCCATCTGCCTCACTCATTCTATTCCTCATCAACTCAGAAAAGATCCACCCCCAAAACACTGAGCACAATTCTCTCCCTTACAGACCTTCTACAGCGGGAGTAATTTCGAAAGACATAGGAACGGGTGTCGTTGAAACCACAGTGGCCAGAGGCTCCCATCTTCTCGACAGCTGAGTAACACCAGGAGCATCAGCTGTGGCAGAGGGCAACTCTTTCCCTCCCTCAGTCTCGACATCTCCTCTGGTAACCTCGAGGGTAGAAACCTGCTGCTCTTGCACCACTGAAGATAAAGTGGCTTCTGCTTCTTGAACAGCTGTTGTCATCTCTTGAGTGATGATGCCTTAAAAGGGAGGAAACAACATTTTTAAATACACTGAATCCCTATACCTGAAAAAGTCACTATATAATTAGTAATTAAAAACAAAAAAGCAGACAGCCATTTCAGGGAATGAGAAGGGAGAGAAACAAACTGCCAGGAAATAAATGTTTTCAGTGTCGCTGTTTTCAGGAGTCATGAATCAATCTAAGACAGAGATAAAGATGTTAATATAAAAAACAACAGAATAACATTTAAAACAAAACAGGAAAATCAACAGCTGAGCTCCCTTTTATGAATATCAACATAATCAATTTGCTCAGAAACAAATTATACAAAACTAAGTTCAAAAATGCTCAGAAGCAGGGACTTCCCTGGTGGCACAGTGGTTAAGAATCCACCTGCCAATGCAGGGGACCTGGGTTCGAGTCCTGGTCCGGGAAGATCCCACATGCTGTGGAGCAACTAAGCCCATGAGCCACAGCTACTGAGCCTGTGCTCTAGAGCCCACGAGCCACAACTAATGAGCCCACGTGCCACAACTACTGAAGCCTGCACACCTAGAGTCCGTGTTCCACAACAGGAGAAGCCACAGCAATGAGAAGCCCATGCACCACAATGAAGAGTAGCCCCTGCTCACCGCAACTAGAGAAAGTCTGTGCACAGCAACAAAGACCCAATGCAGCCAAAAATAAATAAATAAATAAATAAAAATTTAAAAAGAATTCTCAGAAGCACTTGTGTGTATTAATTTTCACATTTGCATTCCTGAAGGGGAACAGGAACTTGACATTTTGAATTAAAGGATACTAATTACAATAACTAATGTTTACTGAGTTCTCATTACGTGCCATACACACAGTGCTAAGTGCATGATGGGCATTATCTTTTTTTTTTTTCATTTATTTCTGCTCTGATCTTTATGATTTCTTTCCTTCTGCTAATTTTGGGTTTTGTTTGTTCTTCTTTCTCTAGTTCCTTTGGGTGTAAGGTTAGATCGTTTATTTGAGATTTTTCTTGTTCCTTGAGGTAGGATTGTATAGCTATAAACTTCCCTCTTAGAACTGCTTTTGCTGCATCCCATAGGTTTTGGATCACCATGTTTTCATTGTCATTTGTCTCTAGGTATTTTTTAATTTCCTCTTTGATTTCTTCAGTGATCTCTTGGTTATTTAGTAACGTATTGTTTAGCCTCCATGTGTTTGTGTTTTTTACGTATTTTTCCCTGTAACTCATTTCTAATCTCATAGTGTTGTGGTCAGAAAAGATGCTTGATATGATTTCAACTTTCTTAAATTTACTGAGGCTTGATTTGTGACCCAAGATGTGATCTATCCTGGAGAATGTTCCATGTGCACTTGAGAAGAAAGTGTAATCTGCTGTTTTCGGATGGAATGCCCTATAAATATCAATTAAATCTCTCTGGTCTATTGTGTCATTTAAATCTTCTGTTTCCTTATTTATTTTCATTTTGGATGATCTGTCCATTGGTGTAAGTGAGATGTTAAAGTCCCCCACTATTATTGTGTTACTATCGATTTCCTCTTTTATAGCTGTTAGCAGTTGCCTCGTGTATTCAGGTGCTCCTATGTTGGGTGCATATATATTTATAATTGTTATCTCTTCTTCTTGAATTGATCCCCTGATCATTATGTAGTGTCCTTCTTTGTCTCTTGTAACATTCTTTATTTTAAAGTCTATTTTACCTGATATGAGTATTGCTACTCCAGCTTTCTTTTGATTTCCATTTTCATGGAATATCTTTTTCCATCCCCTCACTTTCCGTCTGTATGTGTCCCTAGGTCTGAAGTGGTTCTCTTGTAGACAGCATATATTTGGGTCTTGTTTTTGTATCCATTCAGCAAGCCTGTGTCTTTTGGTTGGAGCATTTAATCCATTCATGTTTAAGGTAATTATCGATATGTATGTTCCTCTGACCATTTTCTTAATTATTTTGGGTTTGTTTGTGTAGATCCTTTTCTTCTCGTGTGTTTCCCACTTAAGAGAAATTCCTTTAGCATTTGTTGTAGAGTTGGTTTGGTGGTGCTGAATTCTCTTAGCTTTTGCTTGTCTGTAAAGCTTTTGATTTCTCCATCGAATCTGAATGGGATCCTTGCCGGGTAGAGTAATCTTGATTGTAGATTCTTCCCCTTCATCACTTTAAGTACGTCATGCCACTCCCTTCCGGCTTGTAGAGTTTCTGCTGAGAAATCAGCTGTTAACCTTATGGGAGTTCCCTTGTATGTTATTTGTCGTTTTTCCCTTGCTGCTTTCAATAATTTCTTTTTGTCTTTAATTTTTGCCAATTTGATTACTATGTGTCTCGGCGTGTTTCTCCTTGGGTTTATCTTGTATGGGACTCGCTGCGCTTCCTGGACTTGGGTGGCTATTTCCTTTCCCATGTTAGAGAAGTTTTCGACTATAATCTCTTCAAATATTTTCTCGGGTCCTTTCTCTCTCTCTTCTCCTTCTGGGACCCCTATAATGTGAATGCTGTTGTGTTTAATGTTGTTCCAGAGGTCTCTCAGGATGTCTTCATTTCTTTTCATTCTTTTTTCTTTATTCTATTCCACAGCAGTGAATTCCACCATTCTGTCTTCCAGGTCACTTATCCGTTCTTCTGCCTCAGTTATTCTACTATTGATTCCTTCTAGTGTAGTTTTCATTTCAGTTATTGTATTGTTCATCTCTGTTTGTTTGTTCTTTAATTCTTCTAGGTCTTTGTTAAACATTTCTTGCATCTTCTTGATCTTTGCCTCCATTCTTTTTCCGAGGTCCTGGATCATCTTCACTATCATTATTCTGAATTCTTTTTCTGGAAGGTTGCCTATCTCCACTTCATTTAGTTGTTTTTCTGGGGTTTCATCTTGTTCCTTCATCTGGTACATAGCCCTCTGCCTTTTCATCTTGTCTATCTTTCTGTGAATGTGGTTTTTGTTCCACAGGCTGCAGGATTGTAGTTCTTCTTGCATCTCGGGCATTATCTTATTTTATCCTCCCATATGTACTAAGGGGAGGTAGGTACTAATATTCTATGGAAGCCATATATCATAGTGGCCAAGAACCCAGGCTCTAGACCCAATTTGCCTGGGTCTCAATTCGGACTCAGCCACCTACTATCTGCATGATCTTGAACGAATTACTTAATTTCTCTGGGCCTTGAGCTTCCTCAGTGGTAGAATGGAAATAATAAGAGTATCTATCTCATAGCATTTTTACAAAGATTAAATTAGATAACACATGTAAAATAGTACATGCCCAGTGCTTCGTAAGTATTCAATAAATATCAGCTATTATTACCTCATTTTACAAACAACTTAGGTGTAGAAAGGCTAAGGAACCTGACTCAGGTTACATAGTTAGGGCTCTTAACCACTGTGCTAACTGTGCTTATCCCATCAACAGATGAATGGATAAACACACAGACACACAGACATACACACACATACACAGAGGAATATTATTCAGCCATGAGAAAGGAAATCCTGCCATTGCCTAAGGAACAACTTGGAGTAGCCTCTGTAGAAGATCTGCACTTGCTTTTAAATCATAAAACAGAATGAAACCGACCTGTGGGGTATGACGTATCTATCAGAGGTCCACTTTCTTTACAACATTATAATCCACTCAAATACATTATTAAAGACTATTTATAAGGGTTAATATTTGCCCCCTTCCTAGGGAGGGGCTATGCTGGAAATTTCAAATACTGAGCCACTGTGAAAACTTAATTTCTAGAAGACTCTGTTATCTCTCTTTTTTTAAATACTAATCCTAGATACTTAGCACATTACCAAGTCTGGTAAATTATGCAATGAGAAATAACATTCTAGAAATAGGTGAAAATGTTTTCTCAAAGTTTTTATTAATGACTTCATTGTTCTTCCTATTACTAAAAATATTTTTCCTCAGAAACAATTTATTTGCTTTAAAATAGTGTTTCGGTGTTTTTTGGTTCCATTTCCATTTCCAGTTCCATTTCTTGGTCTCCAAACAGTTTGGACTATTTTTTCTTTGAACTGGAGATTTTTACATTTGATGGATTGATATACCTGGTTATAAGACAACCTTACTTGTGCTTCATATTCATATTTGCTCTTTGTGCCATTAAGTTTTTTTCTGAAATAAGATCACACATCTCTTGAGAGATAGGATTCATTGCCCTTTTTGTATCTTTAGCACCTAAGACAATGCTATGTTTGCCACAAAAAGATAATATATAGTTTTATCATTTTAAGCAGTATGCATTCTCCATGTTGCCCTCATTTTTTAAAGCATAATGAACACTTCTGAGAAAAAATATGTCAAAATAAATGTTCACTCTATGCTCATAGTTTCATGAAACAGCAAGAAATATCAAAAGGGCATGGTATGGCCTTCCCTGGTGGGACAGTGGTTAAGAATCCTCCTGCCAATGCAGGCAAAACGGGTTTGAGCCCGGGTTCAAACCCTGGTCCGGGAAGATCCACATGTCGTGAAGCAACTAAGCCCATGCACCACAACTACTTAGCCTGCGCTCTAGAGCCCGCGAGCCACAACTACTGAGCCCACGTGCCACAACTACTGAAGCCCGCGCGCCTAGAGCCTGTGCTCCACAGCAAGAGAAGCCACTGCAATGAGAAGCCCACGCACCACAATGAAGAGTAGCCCCCGCTCACCGCAACTAGAGAAAGCCCATGCGCGGCAACAAAGACCCAATGCAGCCAAAAATAAATAAATAAAACAACTTTTTTCAAAAATGGGCATGGTATAATACTTTGAATAAGTGACTGCTGTTAGAGAAAGAAGAGTGAAAGCTAGAAATAGTAATGGGAATTTTTTAAATAACATTCAGAATTTCTCCACATCTCTCATTCTTCCCAATTCCTGTAGAGAAAATATATATAATTATTATAGATTGCTTTTAAAACCTGATCTTCAAGTGAAACAGCTGAAGAACCAGCTGAATCAGAGAACTGACTATAATCTCAGGATCCTCATCTGTTCATAATACCCAAAAATGCCAAGAAATTATTTCATTCCCTGAAGAAGAGAATGTCTTAAGTAGTCCCTGGGCCCTAAAATGATTGGCATTTGAGGTGTTTACTTCTTTTTTTTGAAATTTAAGGCATTTTAATGGAGTAAAAATTAAGAGTTAAAATTCAGGACACCCAGGGATAAAAGTCCATCTTCCAAGTATTGGAAGCCACCCCCAGTTCCTTGGCTGAATTTCCATCATCAGCTATTCACATATATCCACCCCTATTCCCTCTTTCTTTTCCAATGATGAGTAAAACACACAACCTGCACCCCCATCACATTTACAGAATTCCTGTATAAAATTTCTCTAGAGCCTAACCTGCAGGAGTCAACAAATCTGAATACAGCCAGTAGGTTTGCTGAAAGTTCACTTCAAGAACTTGGTAGGATAATGCAATGGGTTGGTCATGACAGTTCATCAGTCACAGTTACCAGCCCTGCAGGGGGTGAGCCGAGACCTTAGACACCCCTCTTAGACAAATAAGGAAGGAAAGCCCTTAGATTTAATTTTGTCTTCCCCATTTCCAGATGGAGAAACAGATTGGAAAAATTTTAATCAAGCTCAGTTGTGAAACCAGCTGACCACATCAGTGTGACTAAACCTTCTTGATTGATTAAAATGTCTTAATGGGCAGAACAGTTCCAAAGTCCCTCTGCCAATGCAACCAGGTGCCACTGGCTTCGTTCAGAAACTAATGACTCCAGTTTCTCCAGCTCCTTCAGAAGCTCCTGGGATAAGACACAATCCAGGATATTTCTGAAGCACTCTTTTGACAATGTCACTCTCTGGGGGGAGAAAAGGTGAAAGTTATCACCCTCCTGGGAGCTCCACAGACTGTAGTTGTCACATATTCCTCCCTCCTTGAGGTCACTAGGATCAGCATTTGTCCTGGGCAGGGCCTTTGAGGTCACTTAATGATCTTGAGAAGGAGACTCAAGGAGGAAATCCAAACCTGTTCTGCAAAAGTGACCTTTCTTAAAACTAGATTGTGTGGGATTGAGTGGTTTACTTCTCAGAAATGCTTGTAATCACCAGAAAATGGGTAGAAAAGCTTTTTGGCTATTCTCTTACTACTACTGTCAATAATCTCAATTTTTCACATTATTTTTAACTCTACAAAACAACAAAAAAAGTAAAGTTGAAAGGAATTATTTGACCATTCCTCTCTCTACCAAGAATTTTTAGAAGCTTTTTGATTAATTTGGACAATGCAGGCAGTTGGATTAGATAATTCTAGTCTGAATGGTTCTCTATCTTCATTTAGTCATTCAATGAACAGATATTTACTGAGCACCTACTATGTGCCATATATTGTGCTGGGAATTGCCTGTTAAAAGACTGTAGTTAAGTGAGGCAATTATGACTAAGTAAGGAGTATATTCAATAATCAAAAAAAACCAATCAATTACCAAATTCATTTTACGTTTTTAGGCTGTATTAATGGAAGCTAATGCAAGTCTAGTACATAAGAATCATGGATTCAACTGTGCAGTGAATAATCTGGAACTACATGATTTAATGCTACAGGAATATCTTAAAGTGTAATGGAGAACTGAAATAAACTTCTTGTTTGGTCATATTTAATATCTGCATGGTCATGTGGACCCAACTCTCTTAATAGAATTTAAAAACCAACTTACAAAACATTTTCTGGAAGCTTCTACGAAAACTTCCAGTATACTAAGTCTTACAGTCTTTAAAAAATGAATTGGAGGGCTTCCCTGGTTGCGCAGTGGTTGAGAGTCCGCCTGCCAATGCAGGGGACACGGGTTCGTGCCCCGGTCTGGGAAGATCCCACATGCCGCGGAGCAGCTGGGCCCATGGGCCATGGCCGCTGAGCCTGCGCATCTGGAGCCTGTGCTCCGCAACGGGAGAGGCCACAACAGTGAGAGGTCTGCGTACCGCAAAAAAAAAAAAATTAATTGGACATGTAAAATTAAATCTTTTATCGTTTTAATTCAATCTCCATAACACTTTCTAAAACATATTATTAATTTGATATTTTCCATTAGCTGGAGTAACAACTGTACATATTCCAAAACAATTTGGAATGAGCATATGCACATTACACTAAGTCTTTCCCTCCCTATTCTGTTATCTGACCAACTACACACAATAAAAGAAAAACATCATCCATCAGCAACAAATGCAAGGATTGTCAGCTCATAGCATTCACAGATGTAGAAGCCACGAGGAAGTAGAAAGTGGAGAATCAAGCCAGCAGAGAGGATTTATCTGTACTGGTATTTTTTCCCCCCTTATTTCTAGAAGAATTTCTTTTTAGGAAAACAAAGTCAGAGAACTCATATGGTTAATACTATGAAATAAATATTTACCTAAGGCTTTTTGGTAAGAAATATCAGGAATGTGAGTACTTTTTACAACAATGTATAAATAAGTATCCAACATTGTTGAGTATATCATTTAAACATATAGCTAATTTTTTCACATTTTCCTGTAAATATACACATTTTCATAATAAAAGGTTTAAAAACTATTAATCTATATCAGGGTTTCTCAGATATATATATATACACACATATATATATTTTTTGGCTCAGATATATCTTGGTTGCTGTGCACTGTAGGACGTTTAGCAGCATCTTGGCCTCTACCCCCTAGATGCTCTCTACTGTGATGACCAAAAATGTCTCAAGAAATAGGTAATGGAGATTAAGCGGTACAAACTTCCAGGTGCAAAATAAATGAGTCACAGGTATGAAATGTACAGTGTGGGGAATATAGTCAATAAATATGTAACATCTTTGTATGGTGACAGCTGGTAACTAGACTTATCATGGTGATCATTTTGTAATGTATAGAAATACCGAATCACTATGTTGTTCAATTAACTAACTAGGAACTAACACAGTGTTTTAGGCCAATTATATTTCAAAAACAAACACACTCATAGAAAAAGAGATCAGATTTGTGGTTACTAGAGGCAGGGGATAGGGGGAGGGGAAACTGGATGAAGGCAGTCAAAAGGTACAAACCTCCAGGTGTAAGATAAATAAGTACTAGTGATGTACAATATGATAAATATAATTAACACTGCCATATGCTATATATGAAAGTTAAGAGAGTAAATCCTAAGAGTTCTCATTACAAGAAAAAAAAATGTTTTTCTATTTCTTTAATTTTGTATCTACATGAGTTGATGGAAGTTCACTAAATTTATTGTGATAATCATTTCATGTTGTATGTAGGTCAAATCATTATGCCACACAACTTAAACTTACACAGTGCCATATGTCAATTACATTTCAATAAAACCGGAAAAAATGTCTCCAAACATTGCCAAATGATTGGCGCGGGGGCGGGCAGAAGGCATGACACAAATTATTCCCATTTGAATACCACAGGTCTATATGCAGGGGTTATATTTGGATGTAATTTTTATGAAAAATGCATTTTTTATTTATTTACTTTTGCTTTTCATTAAAACTTAGATAACTTACTTCTAAATTGTCACTTTAAAAAAAAACATAAAACATCTAAAACATTACAACGTTATGTGTCAACTATATGTCAATTAAAAATAATAAAACCAAACAGAAACATTCCAAGTTAAACAAAGCTTATTTTCCTTTTTTTTCTTTCTTTCTTTTACCTTTAAATGTATTTCCCAATGGCTGATATACCTCAGATTCATATTCTGAGATGGAAACAGTGGTCTCTAAGAACAGCATGGCATTGTTCTCCTTGGTGGATTCCATGAAGTCTGCAGTATTTTGGACCAGGTTTTCCACAGAGACTTTCATACCTTCCACTGGACTTGTGGGATTAAAGGAACTTTGATCGGTGAAGGCAGATGATCTCTCATCCCCACGTGCTATTAGCAGGGCTGTTCCCCTGTGTGCTTCCCCTTCAGGCAGCCTCAGAGCCACATCTGCAGCCTCTGTCAAAGTTTCGCCCCCTTTCATGCCTTCCATACCATTACTGGTTGCTTGGGTTGTCTGAGATGTTTCCATTCTCACCTGAGTCTCTGTATTGTCTCCAAGCTTTGGGGTCTTTATCTGGCTTACACTCTCTAATTTGGTGTCATCCCACTCAACACTTACAACGGAGACAGCTGGAACAGCTATGGTGACACTCACTGTGACTTCTGGGGCTCCCAGCAGGCTGTCAGTTTCTGGCTCAACACTCAGGGTGGACTCGGAGGTTGCGAGCCAGTGCTTGGTGGCAGTAGCCTGGGTATTATCAGCTGTCATCTGGGAAGGCTCAGCGCCTGCTGTGGGCTCAGCACCAGGAAAAGAAGTTGTCTTATGCTCTGGGTCTGCTTCAAATTTCTCAGTCCTTGGACGGGTGGTTAGCATCTCTTTAGCATTCACGTAGGATAAAGGTGAATATCCCAGACTAACTCCTGCCTGATTTTCAGTTGCAAACAATTGATCATCCACATAGTGCAGAAAACCTTGTGTTGCTTCGGTGGTCCCTTCCACAATGGGCTGAATGATGGTACTATGGGAGGATTCCTCCTTCTCATCAATATTCAGAGAAGCAGTTGGAGTGATAGGGTTGGTTAACATGGCCTTGGAAAGTCGGCTTTCGGGAGACATTCTCTCTGGCTGGCTGGAACCAAACACTTCTTCCCCTGCTGAGATCACTGGCTCAGTAGCAGTGTAAACGCCAGGGCTATCAGGCTGCGTGAGCCCAGCTCCTATAGGAGGGGTTTCTTTGTTACTAGGGAATACTTTATTTAATGACATTGTTGATGGTCCTGCTAACACTATCATTGGTTCTTCAGAGACCAGAGTGTACTTTGAAGTAATGGAGTTATTTTCTAGGTCATCTGTGTTCAGCCTCTCAGACTGCCCTTCTTCTTCATGAACAGGTGCTATCTCCCTTCTTTCCACATTGGGGAAGGCCAGACATTGTGTGGCAAAGCTGAGAAGTAGAAGGCTACAGAAAGCCAGCCAAATGTGCAGTACAACTGGTCTGCTCATAGTGGAAGAGAAACGTGCACATAAATTGGTAGAGTTGACAATTCCAGTAACTGAGTCCTGCAGAAAAATAAAGCATATCAAACTGTCATATAAATATGTTGTAAATAAGCCCCTTTAAATTAAACCATAAGTAAAATAATCTCCTTGACTCCCAGCTCAGAGACAGTACATAGGAGAGGAATGTTCTATTTCTTTGTACCTTTGAGACGTGGATAACCCAGTTCATTTTTCCCTGCTGAATTTTCAGCTGACTTAACTTGAAGTTCTCTAGCAAAGGGTACACGTAGTTACTAAGTTCATTGTTTTTTAAATACCTACTTGAAATAGACTACCCTGGAAGTCACATTTGTAATATTCTCCCCAATTCTGCTATTAATCATGGAGTCAAATGACTACAGAAATAGCAACACATCCAGGAAATAAAAAGTAAATTTTAACATTTATTTACATTACTTTCACAGAACCTTTTAAGTATGTTTTAAAACTTATTAATTATCATCATAAAATACTGAATACCAGTTTCATTCAAGAGTTTTTAAAGTATATAAATGACTTTCAATTAAAATTTATCTTTAAAATACTTAAATTGTTTTCTCTGCAACAACTATAAAAATTATAGGTAAAACCTTCATGTCTCAAAAAAAAAGATTAGAAAAGGTAAACTAGTTAAACAATGTAAACAAGTGTGTTTTTGAAAAAAACTTTTTTAAGAGAACCGAAACACGTTTTAAATTAGCAGTCTTTACTGAATGCACATTATTGTAAGATTAAGATTTATTGTATTTTTTTACAAACTGCTCACACTCTCATGACAACTAAAATTATATCAAAACTGCTAATTTCCCCCCAAACTTAAGGGTTTTAGGTCTTATCTATCCCATCACCATAAAGTTCTTAGATACTGTGGGTTTTCTAGAAAATTAAACCTAGGAATGAAAATTCTAAATATAAATATAAAGACCTTATCTTTATAAAATTATACTTTTCCTTTCTTCCCTGTCTGATCATTACACTATCTGGGTTAAGCATGTGATGTGCACACATCAAGTATAGAAGTTGACATTTTCGGGCTTCCCTGGTGGCGCAGTGGTTGAGAGTCCGCCTGCCGACGCAGGGGACACAGGTTCGTGCCCTGGTCCGGGAAGATCCCACATGCCACGGAGCGGCTGGGTTCGTGAGCCATGGCTGCTGATTCTGTGCATGCAGAGCCTGTGCTCCGCAACAGGAGAGGCCACAACAGTGAGAGGCCCGTGTACCGCAAAAAAAAAAAAAAAAAATTTGACATTTTCATAGGGTCTTCTTCCCCTTAAGGAGTCTGAAGCTTCCACATGTTACCCCATTCAGTCTTACAGGTCCTTTTGAGATAGAGAAAAGGTCACGTGCTCAGGGCATAATCTAGACAGCTGAAGAGAAAAAGAAGGTTGAATTTTTCTACATGAGGAAAGAGGAATCCATGAATTCGGAGCTGAGGCATCTTGCTCAACTACCAGCGTCACATGATTGAATTATCTTGGAAGCAGCTCCTCCAGCCCCAGTCAGGCCTTCAGATGACTGCAGCCCCAGCTGCTATCTTGACTGCAACTTCTTGAGAGACCTTGAGTCAGAACAACCCAGCTAAGCTACTCCCAACTTCCTAACACACAGACATGGGATGAAATAATAAATATTTATTGCCACCAAGTCAGGGGTAATTTTTTACAAAGAAATCTTGAATCCACAGTTCTTTGGGAGAATACAGGAATGGGAAGATGTCATGAGATGCCATGTGCAGAAAAGGAACAGCATATCAGGGATCATAAATTTAGAAGCAGAAGAAAACTGAAGCCAGAGATGACTAGTAGAAATGTAAGCCACCCCACCCAAGAATCCTCAGAGATGGTGAAAGGGATGCTAAATATCCTCATATGTAGGATGAGAGGTTGAAGCAATTGTATTTAAATATTAAATTACATACAGGTAGCTAGCATTATTTTAAAAGGAGAGAATATGAGAAAGATATTTGAAAAAAGAGGGAATAGCATGTGAACATTCTGGACATTAGTTATCCCCATACTTTGGATGAGCCATAAAGCATCCCAGTTCATAGCCAGGTAACAGAATTAGTAGCAGTATTTGGCCTGCTGCCTCTATTTTCCTTCCTTAAAACAAAAACATATAATAGCTGTAAAGCAAGAGTGCTCACAGTTGATGAAACTACACCTTTGATTTCTGAAAATACAAGCTGAACTATACATAGTCAAAGATACATAAAAGCTAGAGAACTCTCTGGTTCATTTCTGATCTGTTCAGAGATCTGCCCTTTCCTATACAAATATTTCTCCCATTCAGTGAAATCTTACTAAACACCCCAGGAGATGGAGAGTGTGGCCTAAAAGTTGGGTCTCCATGACCCCATCCTTCTGGATAAAAACCTGAAAAAAACAGGCCATCATGAGTGGCAGCAGAGTTTAGAGGGGCATAGACAGGCATGAGAAAAATGAATCCTAGTTTTTTGGGGTTTTTTTTGCGGTACACGGGCCTCGCACTGCTGTGGCCTCTGCCGTTGCAGAGCACAGGCTCCGGACGGGCAGGCTCAGTGGCCATGGCTCACGGGCCCAGCCGCTCCGCAGCATGTGGGATCTTCCCGGACCGGGCCACAAACCCGTGTCCCCTGCATCGGCAGGCGGACTCTCAACCACTGTGCCACCAGCGAAGCCCAATCCTAGCTTTATTGTTGTTAAAACATGCTATGTGATACTGGACAAATAGCCGCAGTTTCTCCTTTGACAGAATGAGGAGTTAAACAAAATAATCTTTGAACTCCTTTCTATCTCCATGATTCCATTTTCACATTTTATCTATAGAACACAAAATAAAAATACAAATGCTTTCATTTTCCCACAATTTTGCCATCAAGTAGGCAAGGCACCCAAATGATTACACGAATGCTTCACATTTTATTTATATGTTCTGGAGTCATGTGAACTGAGAGGAGAATTTTATGAACAAATCAGATTTGGAGGGTAGTGGGGACAAACAATAAAGATGTAATACAACCTCTACTGCCTTTCCAAAACAGATTTTTCCTTCAAGGTTTCATTTTCATCTACATCTTGAGCTTTAGAATTTTGGGGTGAAGGAATTCTGCCATTGTTCTAAAAGACTTTCCTTCTGGGCTTCCCTGGTGGCGCAGTGGTTGAGAGTCCCCCTGCCAATGCAGGGGACACAGGTTCGTGCCCCGGTCCGGGAGGATCCCACATGCTGCGGAGCGGCTGGGCCTGTGAGCCATGGCCGCTGAGCCTGCGCATCCGGAGCCTGTGCTCCGCAACCAGAGAGGCCACAACAGTGAGAGGCCCGCGTACCGCCAAAAAAAAAAAAAAAGACTTTACTTCTCTAATTGTCAGCCACCTGCTTTCTAAATCCAATTACGACAGAAAAAGTGGGGTGAATTGCAAGCCTATATTCTATGTCTGCATACTGCAGCCATATGCTCCTTCTCCCCACTATTCAAAGTGACGCCTGAACTTTAAAAGAAGCAGAAAAAGCCTGTAGGAACGGCAGCAGGGAACATGTCTGCAATTCAGATGAATTGGTAGATGACCTTCAAGTTCCAGGTCTTTCTCTGTCTTTCCAAGCACAGAGGAGGTTCACATAGCCACTCCCATGATGTGGTGTCCTTTGCTGGGAGTTGCATGATGTTAGAGAATAAATAAGGAAAGGCTGACCCTTGTCAATTCAATGACAATATTTCAACCTAAACAACCATCTGCAATCACATTTTGAAGGCTCTAGGCCTTTTCTTTTTTCCTCAACATTGTCTCCTGTCCCTGGCAAAGTGCCTGGCACAGAGGAAATGTTTAGTAAATACTGGCTGAAGTCTATAGCCCTGCTTTGCTGGAGGAGGGGGTGGGAGGGGAGATTTCATTGCTTATTAGAAATTGGGTCTTAATTATCTTAAATTAACTCAAATATCAGAATATTTAACAAACAAAACATGTCTCTAACTTCTCCTTTACACTGTGACTTTCGAGGCTCCTTTCTTTTCACTATATCCTTCAGTGCAAATTAATTCAGATAAATGAACTCTCACCCAGTTGCTAACTGATAGTGGACATTAGCTTCTAAGAGCTTAAAAAGCATCTCCTTCTGAGCAAGTCACAGCACTATGTCATTCGCTATCAAGGTATCCTAATGGCTTGGCAGTCCTCTGAACAATTTACTGCATTTCTGCCACCAGTGAGCAGATAAGCTGTTCTGTCAAGCCTTATCTTGGACAATCTTAAATAGATACAGTCCAGAATCTGTTTCTTTGTCAAGTCTAGGCATATTCAAGTTTCAAAGACAAATGAAAGGCAACATAAAAAAATATCGCCTTAGCCGTCTTGTTAGACTTAATAATCAGGTTTTTTCAAACACTTGGTCAATATTTTTCCAACTAAAATGTATGCTGCCATTGTTCAGCGTGTCACCAAAATGCAGACACAGAAGGGAAACAGTGTTCAATCATTCTCTTCAGTGACAAAGCTGCTTTTTTCAAAGCAAGTTGAGCTTCATGTATAATATATAAGGAACATGAGCATTGCCCTAAGGGTACTCAAGACACAGGAGGCCTGTAGAGTATGCCAAAAAAACTAGTGACAATCTGCCTGATATTCTCCTTTTGGGGGGATAAACACAAATACCTTAAACAGCTGATGTGGAGTTTGGGGAAGAAAGCTGCCTTAGATTTTCTTTGTCTACTGGATGGTACTTGGATGCCACCTCAAACACACCATCTTCATCTAAACTGCGGTGTCATCTTGAACTCTTCTCTCCTATATATTCCAGATTCACAACCTCTGTGGATCCTTCCCTCATAATATCTCTTGGAATTGTCCCTTCTTGGGGACACTGTATTGTCATTATTTTAACTGCCTCTAACTGATGATCCTGATCAGACTCTCTCCTCTCCAATCCATTTTATACAGTCCAGATGGTTTACTCTTAAGAAAAAAGATGACAATAATCAATCAAAAATGGCTACCATTCAGGGGATGCCAAGTGTTTTAACTGTCTTATGTAAATTATGTTATTTAATCCTTTACAACAACCTAATGAGACAGGTACTACCATTATCCTTTCCTTTTTTTTTTTTTTTTTTCTTTTTCTTTTTTGGTGAGAAAACTACCATCTCACAGAGGTTAATTAACTTCCCTGGGTGATCGTGTCTGTCAGATATCAAGTTTCCTGCCTTTGCCACTGCAACCCTCTGCCTTCCCAAAACACATCATTTAATGACCCCAAACATACAATTGCCAAACTCCACACCTATAATGCAACCCCACACCACCAGTGCCCGGTACAAACACCATCGCTAGTTGCGTATATTGCCCTCTTATGTGCCTTACTCATTTCAGCTTCCCAAATTTTGCTCATGCCATTGCACTAGCCCAAATGCTCCCTCCTTCTTCCTTACCCCAGGTATCCAAACCCTGGTCCCATAGGTCACGTCCTGTTTACTAATTGCTGTCACAAAACTGCCTGGCCCGTTCTCTTCCCACCCTTCTCCTAGCTTCTCCAGCACAAATCGCCATGTCTGTAAGCCTTATCACCTCAAATAAAATTATGGTCTTTGCATGCAAACACTAGTCTTTCAGCTTCCTTTGCCATATAATTGCTAATAATGGTAGACACATAGGAGAGGTGTTCGATAAATATTCAGTGGCGTAAAGTGAATATAAATAACCATTTAAAAATGCGAAAAAAAAAATGGGCTTCCCTGGTGGCGCAGTGGTTGGGAGTCCGTCAGCTGATGCAGGGGACACAGGTTCCTGACCCAGTCTGGGAAGATCCCACATGCCGCGGAGCGGCTGGGCCCGTGAGCCATGGCCGCTGGGCCTGCGCGTCCGGAGCCTGTGCTCCGCAACAGGGGAGGCCACAATGGTGAGAGGCCCGCGTACCGCAAAAAAACAAAAAAAAATGCGAAAAAGAATGTTCAGAATCTCTATTTTATACTGTACGATGTTCAATGACACTTCACAGTCTATCCATGTCTAACTGTACGTTTTGTTCATCACCTAGTCAATTTTGGCTACTTATCCAGTGTGTGATTTTAATAATAGTAATAATTTCTGTATTCTCATTTCTGCTATATTTTAGGTTTTCAGAGTGTATTTCATTTAAAAAAAAAAAAAGAGAGAGAGAGAGGTCACCAGGACCAAGGGACAAGTTTCAGAGCTTCAGGTTAACTTGCTTCCCAATTCCCCTTCACCTTTCAAAATCCAATTCGTAATTCTTTGATTGACAATGGGAAAAGAAAACTCTTTGCCTTCTTCGTTTGTGTCTTAATAATCTTTCCATTTTGTGTTTTTCCTGATCCTCAATGATAATTTCGTCACTGTCTTACCTTTTCTTTTTTTAATCCTTAAGGCTCTCATTGCCAAGCCTAACTCATTTGTCTGAAGCAGAGCATAGCAAGACTCTGACCCTATTAACCCAGCTGTGGCACACAGCATTAAGGTACCCCATTTGTGATTCACTACTATTCACTGCTATTGACTACTGCTACTTGGCCTGATATATTGGCTTTAAGATGATCTGACCCCAGTCATCCTTCACTATAAATTAAGTGGCTGGAATGACAGATGATCCTCTCAGTGGCATGTTCAACCACAGTGGAAGGAGGGAGAATAGAGTAACCACAAAGAAAAATCATAGTCCCACAGGAGAAAAGTGGCATCGTGCTGACAGGGAAGAGGATAAGTAGGCTGGGGTCAAGACGATTACTCTGGCAACTACCAGCAAAGTGCTTTGCCATTCCTGCAGACCACAACTAAATTCTACGTATCAAGCCCACAAGCTTTATTCTCTACAATTTAGTGATGGAGACAAATGAAGATATCTGTGTTTATCACTCCCAGTGGATAATCCTATCCCTGGTAAAAGAAGCTGGACTTAAAGCTGGCTTCGAGTTCCAACTCTACCTTGGGCAAATCACTGAAACTCAGTTTCTTCTTTGCAAAATGGAGATAATAGTGCTCATTCTGTTCTCTTCAAAGGTGAAAGACCAACAAAAGTGATAATAGACATAAAAATGGTTTGAAGAAAAAATGTTTAAGTATCATACAATTTAAGACATATTATTGTGGTATTGCCATTCATTCCCCTCAAAATACAGAAACATGAGCAGTCTGAAACATCCATAACATCCTTTTTCTCCTAAGCTATTTCCATGGAGCTTCCCCTTTCAGCTTTTCATGTTGACCAGATGACCTGGAAATTGTCTGTTTGCAGAATTCCATCCTAATCAATCTTGGTCAACAAGCTCCTGTCCATCCATCATCCAGTTCTTTTCAATGACCCAATGGGACACTTCATTTCTGTTCTCGGTAGTTCACAAACCTCATTTGCTTGACAAAATCTCTAAATACTAGCTGGCATTTAAGGAAAAAGTAATCCCCAGGTAGACATTTCACGGAATAAGCATAATCTCTAACATTTCAAGCTGAAACTTGATTCAGATACTTTTCTTATAATCACCAAGTAAACACAATATGAAAAAACAGGACTGACTACACATCTTAATTAGAGAGTGAGCTTTCATTCTACAGAGATTAAACGCAGGTTCTCTCTGAATAGCCAGCTTCCCTATGTGAGAATAAACAAATTCAATGAACAAAAATACAATTCATTACACAAGTTTTCAGGCAAACACCTGCTGAATAAAAAGTGAAATACACCTTTAGTTGACGAGTAGAAATTTTCCATAGCAGGTAAGCCCATCGTCCACATTTTGATCCTATACTTATATTTATCATCAAACCATTTCCATAAAACCAAATTATGATATTGAAAGGTCTAGCAGGAAATGCTGAATATAATGTTAAGAAGCCTCCCATGAAAACAAAGACATCCACATCTCCCTAATTGGCTCTGTTGCTGTAGCTACCTTAGACTTGCTGAGTCTTGGGAGTTTTGTGAATAAATACAACCGATATCAAGTCTGCTGCATAAGTGCTTAGTTCATAATATGACAAATATAACAACTCTACCTTATTCATAAGAGTAAGTCAGACTACCCTTAAATCTACTGTGTGTAAATGTTCTGATACTGTGAAATCTCACCCAGCTTTGAGTTTCTTTCAGTAGATGCTACAGTGGGATTCTGCCGGCAAGTGAG
Organism: Monodon monoceros; assembly: GCF_005190385.1. Taxonomy (NCBI): domain Eukaryota; kingdom Metazoa; phylum Chordata; class Mammalia; order Artiodactyla; family Monodontidae; genus Monodon; species Monodon monoceros. The sequence goes on from NW_021703778.1 coordinate 131,725,804, forward strand.
CAGAAAGTGGGTCAGTGACTGACTCTGTAGGTGTTTAAACAAGACTCCTTGGAGCCCAACAGCATCACTTGTGATGAAGGAAATTCACAAAAAGGAGGGGAGACATGCAAATTATGGCCACACACTTTGCTCCCTAAGGAAAAAAAATCCTTCAGAGTTTTATGGATGGTTTTGGGAGCCACTCCCTCTTCCCCTTAAGTTTCAAACTAAAACTTCCATAGAAAGAAAGCAGACTCTTTAAAGCAGCCTCTCTCCTCTCCTCCACAGCAGCTCTACACTGAAATGAGGTGCCAAGAGCCTGGCAGATCCCCGGCATCAGCTTGGGAAGGCAAAGATTTCTTATCTTTGAGAACTCCAAACTCTTGAAGGCTCTATATTTTGTGCGCCCGGCCGATTTTTCGCCAGCCAGGCTCTGCATGTTCGGAATGTACACAGGTCGGGCTCTGTCAGTGACCGGGACGCACATGCGACATCTGGGCACCTCCAGGTATCACCTTGCAACCATTCTGGAGTCTAACCCGCAGGCCCTCTTTCCAATTAAGTGACCTTTCCAAGGAGCATGCTCCTGCCGTGTCGTGGGGGACCGGTCAGGGTCTGAGCAAGGAGGTTCCGTGACATCCTTGCGCTAAACACTCAACTGTTTGTTTTCTGCAAAGTAACACAACACATTCCGGTGGCCACCACAGCCCCCATTAGCTCCTCGGCTGCTCGCACTGACTGGCATCGGGGTCATTGCAATCGATGCTTTAAAAGGAGCAAATCTTAGTCTGCGGGAACTTCTCTACCACCGCTGTGAGACTGAGAGGGGAGGGAGAGAAGAAAGAAAAGCCCACACAAAAGCAGCCAGCCCTGCAAGCTCCGCCAGCACAAAAGGCCCGCTCGCTGGTGTGGAGCCGTGAGGCTGGGCTGGAGCGAGGAGACAGGCCAGTCCTCCGAGGCCTGCACGGCTCGCCCCACGCTCCCGGGGCTGCCCCCGCGCCCCCCGCGCCGGGGAACCGCGTTCTGGCGGGGGCGCAGGGCGCACACCTGGCGCGCCCCGGGCTGCCGCGCTCCCCGGGCTGCACAGCTACCGGGGCGGCCCCGAGCCGCCAGGGGCTCCGGCTCCGCCTCTGCCCGGGCGCACGGTTTGCAGCCGCGGTAGCCCGAGTGGCAGAAGCCTGGCCCGTGCTCACCTGTGCGCCTTCAGCCGCGCAGCGCGCAGAGGAGAGCTCTGGTGCCCGCGCTCGGCATCCCCTCGGCGGCCCCTGCAGCGGTGGCGACTCCCTCCGCTGTCTGGGACGCCAGGGGGAGGGCGCTTCGCTTTGTTGCTTATTCATGAGGCCGCGACTGAGGCTGGGGATTGGGCGGCGGGAAGATGTGCCCGCCCCGGCTCGGCGAGCGCGGACAAGAGGGCCGTCGCCCCGCGCCCCTCAGCGCCCACTTCCCCGCCTCCGCTCCCGCGATGGGGACAAGGCGTGGGGCCGCGCGGGTCCTACCAGCGTCCGGGCTCCTGCGACCCCTTCGGAGCCTCCCTGCCCTCCTGCTCCGCTTCGAAACCTGGGCTTCTGCGGCAGCTCTGCCTTAGTGCCTACAGAGAAGAGACCAGGGCACCGTTTTCTCTAGAAGAGCCCTAATTTCTCTGGTCCGTGACTGGGGCGAGGGGCGTAAGTTGGAGGCCGCCGGTTGTTCCTTGTGAAAACTGTACGGCTTAGCCCTCAGCCGTGCCCCTAAGTAGGACCCACTAAAGTAGCCCTACACCAAGTGTTCCCTTCTCAATCAGAGAAGTCGAAAATAAGGAGTAATAAGAAGGACTGTTTCTTGAGCCCTTACTCCTGCCGGGCACAATGCTAGGTGCTTCACCCATTACCTGCTTTTAATCTACTCAACAACCCTCAAATATAGATATTGGTAATCCGCTCAACTTAACAAAGGAGGAAGTTGAGGTTGAAGGCTGTGCAAGTTGCCCAAGGTTTTATGGCTAAGGTGGCCACCGGGAATTCATGACCTTCGTTCTTGAGTTTCTCAAGGACTCAGTTTCCTTTATCTGATCCTCCTAATTTTGGATAGAATCTAAAGGCCCATTCTAGAAGAACCCCACAGCACTTTACATTTGCAATGCACTTTCCACATACATCATCTCTTGTACTTATTAACTCCCTTCTTTATAATAGCTTAGTCTGCTTTGTAGCTATTTGTAAACATCTTGAAGTCAGAGCAAGGTCTTGTTCACCTTCGACCTCCACATCTAACACAATGCACAACTATGCACTATCTGTCCTACTCCACCTCTCTTTAAAATATATTATGTTTGTATTTCCAGAAAGGTAGTCAAATAGGTGTCAAATGCATGTGATTGGACTGAATCTGTAAGATCTGTTTTTGATGTGTATTCAGTGTAATACAATATAATACACTATACTGTGACCAGGCCTTCTACATGGATTCAAGACCCACCAGATGGATAAGCCACACATCCAGCTGAACCAAGATGTGTTTCAACATTTTATTTTCTGCTTCTGCTGTTTCTGTGGCCCCCTCCCTGGGGGCTGGGAGGCCAGCGCTTGTGGTTCAGTGCAGAGCCTGGGGTCCCTCAGCCCCGCTGGCTCTTCCCTTTGCACAGTGTGCTGCAGAGCCTCCTCCACCCTCCTTACCTCCACTGCCCACACTCCAGCTGGGCCAGGGCTGGAGGGGCCTTGTGATGAGTCCCAGGAGTTGCCCTCGTGCCTGGGAATGCAGGGACGTGGACCCGGGGGTCAGAAGTCTGAAGCTTCCCATCTACTTCTTTAAGGCCACTGCAAGTGAAAGATGTAAAATGTAATAACGTTTGGGCTTCCCTGGTGGCGCAGTGGTTGAGAGTCCGCCTGCCCCTGCAGGGGATGTGGGTTCGTGCCCCGAACCGGGAAGATCCCACATGCCGCGAAACAGCTAGGCCCGTGAGCCATGGCCGCTGAGCCTGCACGTCCGGAGCCTGTGCTCTGCAACGGGAGAGGCCACAACAGTGAGAGGCCCGCATACCGCAAAAAAAAAAAAAAAAAAAAAGTAATAATGTTTTCTGGCCATGAGACATGACTTTTGTTAAACAAGAAGGTGTATGTGGGTGTGGGTTCACGTTGAAAGATAGTAAATATTCTATATAATGAATATAGCAATATATACATCCAGGATTTGGGCTTTTGGTTATTGATTGCCTGGTGGATTGTTTAAGGAAAATGGGCTAGCAGCTGTTGGATTTTCACTCAGAAGCATGTTCATTTATGTAGATGCCACTTTAAGCTTGATCAGAATTAAATGTGAGATTTCTTATATGAAAAAAACATTTTATTTTCATGTCAGTTGTTTGAAATTCAGACCGTATCTCATAAAAATAATGTTATATAGTATGGTGAGATTCCCAGCTAGACTGCAAAATTGATTCTATTTGACCCAAATGCAGTTAAATAATAGTACTAATAAAAAAACAACAAAATCAATCAGGTGGACCAAAGGACCAAGCAGAATAGGAGAAGCCAGCAGGAGAAAGGGATTACAGCTCTCCATGCATCTAGAGCCAGCCCTACACACAAACTTGAAATATTCAGTTTCTTTGACATCTTCCTGGCTCTCATTCTGCATCTCTCTCAAACATCCTAGTGTTTTTCTTAGAGACCGTAATACTCTTAAGTCCCAACTATAGAACTCCACTTCCCAGACTGCCTTATTCTCAAAGTTTTCCATTCTCCCAAATTACCTTTCTCCCATAGTAGAATTCCTATTTCTCTTTTCCTTGATACAAATTATTTCAGCTTGCAGTTAAAATGATCTTATTGGAACTCATTTATACTAGTCCTTTATCCTTCCCCCAATGGTTTGTATTGCTTTAAACAACTCTGTTTAATGCAATTTATCTCAACAGCTGCTGTTGGTACGTGGCAGTGATAATAAGATCCATTCTCCCACCCCAGCATATACACAAATTATAAATCAGGAAAAGTCACACTCTAATCAGTAAATCCACACACTATGAATGTTATTAGCCTTTTATGGGTAAAGCAAGAAATCGTATGTGTACATTAAGAGAATTTGGGAACACCCAAAATTCCAAACAATGTAACAAGGAAGGAAGCTCAGGAAGGCAGTTTTGGTGTTGCCAGATTTAGTAAATTAAAATAGAGAATTTCCATTCAGTATTTGGGACATTCTTATGCTAAAAATTATTATCTGAAATTCGAATTTGACTGTATTTTATCTGGTAACCTTTGCAGTATTAGGTCATTACCTGGTCCTGGTTGGTAAAAACCTTTTTGTCTGAAAGGTTTTGGTCACATGAAGAACTGGATAACCAGCCAAAGAGCCAGGGGTGGACAATATCCCTGCAAATACCACCCAGAAGAGAGAGTCTTGGTAATGAGGGCCTGAGCATTGTGGTGTCCTTGGTAAGGCTATCACTAAATTGGGTAGAAATGCTCTACAATACATCAACTAATTTTCTTTACCAAGTACCAAGTAATCTATCTGACAGCTTGATTCCACATGTGTGTTGCTTATAAGGCACTGCTGAAATGAGTGTATGTGAGCTGGATTGTGAGTGTCTGTTTGCAACCAAGGTAACATCACCAAGGTAAGTACCACTTAAGGGCTCACATTAAGGGCTCTTGAAAACCAGCTGGCAAGACTTCCCCAGACTCTGCACCGCTGTTTCCTGAGGATGTTTTTTTGTTTGTATGTTTTAGTTTGTTTTGTTTTGTTTTCGTTTGAAATTACACCAGCGACAAGCACGTGAGGCAATAGAACAAAATGAATTGAAAGAGGCACACGAGAAAAAATTCTTCTTGGAAGGCTGAGTTTCCCTGGAATCTCCTCAAAAACATTTCCCTCAACTTTCTGAAAGTTCCTTTCTTTCAGTGATTTTCCCTCCCTTTATTTTTGAACACTTTAAAACTCCTTCCTTGGGGCTTCCCTGGTGGTGCAGTGGTTGAAAGTCCGCCTGCCAATTCAGGGGACACGGGTTCGTGCCCCGGTCCGGGAAGATCCCACATGCCGCGGAGCGGCTGGGCCCATGAGCCATGGCCGCTGAGCCTGCGCGTCCAAAGCCTGTGCTCCGCAACGGGAGAGGCCACAACAGTGTGAGGCCCGCGTACCGCAAAAACAAACAAACAAACAAAAAACTCCTTCCTTGGATTTTGTTGTTCTTATAAGCTCCCAAGGCATCCAACAAAGAGGTCCAGCGATGGAAGAAGGACAGGAGCTGCTAGAGTAGTGGTCATTTGCATATTGGATATTTTGGTTCTCACTGCAGAAGACTGTCTTATTTTCCCGGCCTTCCTAAAAGTTTATGAACACGAGCTATGCAGCATCTCCCAATATTCTCTGCCCAGGTGCTCCCTGACTCTAATTCTCTATTGAGGACTTTCTGTTTGCTTTTAATTTTTTAAGTTGAAATTCCTAGAAGTAGACTTCAGTATAAAAGAGTATTGCTAAGTATACTCTACTCACTCTGGGTATTCAACAAATATTCGATGGTTGTGGTGATGATGATGTAGTAAATAATGGTAATAATGTTAGAATAAGCTGTTTAAATTCTGATACATGTTTTCATTGCATTCAAAACCCTCAGACAGGGGACTTCCCTGGTGGCACAGTGGTTAAGAATCCTCCTGCCAATGCAGGGGACATGGGTTCGAGTCCTGGTCTGGGAAGATCCCACATGCCGCGGAGAAACTAAGCCCGTGTGCCACAACTACTGAGCCTGTGGTCTGGAGCCCGTGAGCCACAACTACTGAAGCCTGCACGCCTGGAGCCCGTGCTCTGCAACAAGAGAAGCCACCGCAATGAGAAGTCTGCACACGGCTCGTTGCAACTAAGAAAGCCCGCACGCAGCAACGAAGACCCAACACAGCCAAAAATAAATAAAAATTAATTAATTAATTTATTTAAAAAAACAAAAGACCCTCAAACACTTGACAGACTTATTTCAGTACTAATGAGCTTAGATTTTTACCTTATACTAAATTATGTCTTCAGTATGCCGTTTACTGGGAAGACAAGTAGGTAGAATAAATCCAATAATAAAATGGTTTTCTTTAAGCAAACTTTTGGAACAGCAGAATTTTTTTTGAAGTATAGTTGATTTACAATGTTGTGTTAGTTTCTGGTGTACAGCAAAGTGATTCAGTTTTACATATTATATATATTCATATTCTTTTCCATTATGGTTTATTACAAGATAAGGAACATAGTTCCCTGTGCTATACAGTAGGACCTTGTTGTTTATCTATTTTATATATCATAATTTGTATCTGCTAATCCCAGACTCCTAATTTATCCCTCTCCCACCCCCTTTCCCCTTTGGTAACCATAAGTTTGTTTTCTACGTCTGTCAGTCTGTTTCTGGAACAGCAAATTTTTATACACTGTAGCTGCTTTTAACTGTCAACACAAAGTCCACAATATTTACCTACCTTTATTATTTAACTCTTATTATGCAAACACCCGGATGAATCTTCTTGCTTCTCTTCTTTCCCCCAAGAAACCTACTATAATTGTGGAAGCAGAATATTATATGCTTTATAGTCCCTTCTTTTTAAAACCTGTTATTTTCTATATTCCCTTATTAAGTGTCAGGTTTCTTTAGGCCTTGAACTTTCTGATTCTGTTTTAACAAGTGGAATTTTGTCTGTTGCCTTGAAAAAGCAAGATGAGAGGAAAGAGCTACTGATGCAGGTACAAAAAGAAAATTTCTAACAGTACAGCCATTTAAAAAGAAACTTTTTAGATAAAGTCAAGGCTGAAAACATTTACAAGAAGGAAATCTTGTCTCTCTCTCTTTCTCAGCCATAAATCATGTCCTTGTGAGAGTGTCGGTAAAAAAAAAAAAGTTAAGAGATTTGAACATCAAAGGTCTAATGTCTCCTGTGGAGTATACCCTTTAATCCTAAATGAATTGGTCATCATGAATAACTCTATTCAAAATGGCATCTATGGGCTTCCCTGGTGGCGCAGTGGTTGAGAGTCCCCCTGCCGATGCAGGGGACACTGGTTCGTGCCCCGGGCCAGGAGAATCCCACATGCCGCAGAGCGGCTGGGCCCGTGAGCCATGGCCGCTGAGCCTGCGCGTCCGGAGCCTGTGCTCCACAACGGGAGAGACCGCGGCAGTGAGAAGCCCACGTACCGCAAAAAAAAAAAAAAAAAAAAAAAAAAAAAGGCATCTATAACTGTAGAAAAGATATGAATTGCCTTTTACAATATCAGACAAAAGAATTTAGCTCCATCCTTGTCTCTTTTTTTACATGCCTAATGATAAATAAATCGATGACGTTAATAGATTCCTAATATTAAATAATGAGCATGAGATATTTATTATTGACATATGGTGTATATACCTACTGCCTACGTTGCAAAGAAAAATTTACTCCTTTCTGCCTCTACCAAGGACAGAATTAAAGAAAATGGCTTTGCCGGGAACGGCAAAGCTCAGGTCCAAGTAACCACTCTTGTCAGAGAAAGTTCTTAGAGATGGGAATAGATTAGTGAAAGAGGTCATATATTCCCTCTTGTTCTAGGTTTCTAAAAAAGGATGAATTTTACGCTGGCTGGGTTGGGGGTTTCTGGCGAAACCCCATTAGCTCACTCAACAAGGAAATTATAGGAATAGTTTTAAGTGTGGGAAAACTACCAAATATATTAACTATGGCTAACCACATTGTTGTTTATTATCTGCTTTCCAACAAATGTTGCTTATTTTACATTTTAAAAATATGAGTTGGGTATTAATATCACACTCAGGATGCATTATATCAGTCTGCAGCACACTGACAGCAAAAGCAGAGAACAGGATATGATGAAGGGGGCATCAGTACCGTTACAATGAAGGTGTTCTTGAGACTCATAATCAGAATAATGCCAACAATCTGAACATTTTGAACATTGGTTTACTAAGCTTTAAATATGGCATGGACATCAGTGCAAAAAAAAAAAAGACTTTCCTTCAGTAGAGCACTCAACCTCAGGCTAAATTCCTTGTCCTTATACATTTTGGCTAATTCTTCTGGCTAACCTGTCTAAGAAACAGCAGAATTGAGTCTGTGTTTCATAGTCATTAAGCAATAAGCAGCACGTCACTTAATGTGGGCTATGCATTTATTTTGGCATTGAGTTTAGCTCCATGGTTAATCAATCAACAAGGGTTTTTGTTTTATGAGAAGAATGTGGTTTATGTGAAGATATCTAAATCGGACTTAACTTTCCTCACAGATCTTCAGTTTAGCTGAGAGAAAAAGTTTATACACACAACATTATGAATAATACATAATATAAAATTTCCTCATATGCTTCTAAAAGTGGCACTGATTTTTATCATCTTCTTTCATGATACCACTACAGAGAGGAACTCTGAGAAAGCCTACGCGGAAAGTCCATGTCCTGATACAGTTAGTACATGTGTTATGTAACCATTTCCCCTCTCCCTCTAAAACTGTAAGTTCTCTGAATTAAGACAGTGTGTTTTATATAGCCTCACATGTCCCAAAACACCTAGGCAGTGCCTTACTATTCAAAAAGTATTTGTTGACTATTTAATTACGGCCATAAGCCCATTACCAAAATAAACAGGGTAACGCCCATCATTTTACAACTATGAAGAAAGAACTAAATACTACTAACCAAAAAGGAAGTTTGACAAGCTTCAGAATGAAATATATTAATCTCATACAAATTGGGAAGATATATTCCATTGTAAGTGGCTTTGAGAATTAGGATTTAATTATTTTTTACATTCTGTGTGGAAGGGTTATTCTGTGCCTGTATATGTCTTGTCTGAAACCAGAGAACTAGGCCAATTGCTACATCAAGTCCCCTTCCTACTACAAGTCTGCAATCCTTTTCATTGGTAAAGTTCACATTCATTTAAAGAGAAGTTGCACATGAAAACAAGATATACCCTGAGAATAAGATTAAAAAGAAGAAAAAACTGCTTCAAGCTGAATCTAGAACTCATATTCTATCCAGGCCCAAATCCCTTGAAATAGCCAGAGTAGTAGGTTTTGTTTTATTTATTCTTCGTTATGACCTACTATATAAAGGAGACATAAAATATGCATTTTGCAAAATGAGTTCAAAGCAGTTCTTCCATAACTGGTATACAGAAATAGCCAAAGGGAAAAAAATTTTCTTCAGAATCAGAGTGATTGAAAATATGTCGCACACAGAAAAAATTATTTACTTTTGGACTGGTCTAAAGTGTGAGGAATCGCCACTAAAGAAGAAATAAATTGGTCCCCAAAAGATTCCCAGTAAAGATAAATGGGATGATCATGTGACGCTCTTTCTTTTCTCTTTTTACTTTTAGGAGCTTTCTATAAGTGGTTTTCAGGCCTAGTGACATGTTTTGTTTTCATTCCTTTTCTCTCTTTGTAAAAGGCATTTTAAGGCACTTACCATTGCCAGCTAATGTTCATTTTATGACATTTTTCTCCACAGTCATCTTCCATAGATGAGCATTTTTCACTCAGATCATATTCTGCTTAGTTCATCAAAAATATAAAACTTCTTTTTTTCCCTGTCAGACTTCATTTTTCCTGTAAACTCTATTTCTCTGGTATTCTTTTATATATCATACCTCTCTGCTTGTTTCCTAGATTCCATGCTGCCGCTTTTGAAATGTATTGTCTTCTCCAGTGTGTATATTGTTCCTTGTTTCAAAGATGCAAGCCTGGGCACTTTGGCCCAATCCTTTTTTATGTCAGCGTCTTGAATCCCAGTTTACTGCTGCGTTTGAAGCTGCCTCGAGGACTAGAACCAAATCCCAGGTGATTCAATGCCCTGTTCATTCATGAGCAGTTTTACAGACCCATCCCTTTGCCCAAGGCACAATCTCAGCAATTGGCTCTACGTGGGAGGGGGAAATGTGGCAGGAAGGGCATCATAAAAAGAAGATTAAAAAAAAAAAAAAAAAAAAAAAGATACGGGAGGGCTTCCCTGGTGGCGCAGTGGTTGAGAGTCCGCCTGCCGACGCAGGAGACATGGGTTCGTGCCCCAGTCCGGGAAGATCCCACATGCCGCGGAGCGGCTGGGCCCGTGAGCCATGGCCGCTGAGCCTGCGCATCCGGAGCCTGTGCTCCACAACGGGAGAGGCCACAGCAGTAAGAGGCCCGCGTACTGCAAAAAAAAAAAGGACACTGAAACCGCAAGAGGTTGCCCGATACCTGGGGAAAGCCCATGCAGGAATCCTCGCCTCTGGATTTGTAGCCCAGGGCTCTTCCTCTCCTATACAGGCTATCTTTAGTGGCATGGTCCTGTTTCAAAGTGGGAGAAACATGTTCAATGGCTTAATCGAAGATTTAGCCTTACAGTGAAGCATCATAATATATGTTGACACCTCTGTGCCTGGGCTCCTGTTCTTTCCTCTGACTTGAACACTTTTGTCACCTTTCTTCTTTGGCTGACTAAGGATGTTACTCTTCTTCAGGACTCAACTGGAGCATCGCCTCCAGGAAGCTGTCTCTGATAACCCAGGCTGGGCTGAGTGCCCTTCCTCAGGCCCCCATCACACCTGGGCACACCTCTGTCGTAGCACTCAGGTTCAGAATAGCTACTTCTCAGGCACCCAGTCTCTGCATTGGTGCTGTGCAAAGTCTGCTTCCTGCATCCCACTCCAGCCTCTATCACTTTCCAGGTTGTATTCTCCCCTTACCCTGTATCATACCCTTGCCTATATTCCCCCTCAGTTTGTACCACTCCCCCACCTGTATGCCTCTCAGCTTTTGTCCTCCCAGCCTATATCCTTCCCAACCTACATACCCTCAACATATTCCCCTGCCAACTAGTAGTCATCCCAGCCTGTATCCCTCCCAGCTTGCATCCCCTCCCACCTGAATGTGCCCTAGTTGCATCTTCCCCACCAGACTGTATCTTCTCACCATATCCCTCCAGCCTATATCCCCCTGTGAAAGGAAGAATTCTATCAATAAAACAGCTCCAAAGATGCCTGGTCCCTGATATGCACACACCTTCTCCCAGTTATTCAATCAAACTCTAATTTAGGTGCTGCTGTAAAGGGATTTTGCAAATGTAATTAAGGTCCCAAATTAGTTGCCTTTAAAATAGAGAGATTATCTGGGTAGGCCTGATCTAATCACATGAGCCCCTTAAATCTGAGACTAAAGGCTGGAGACAGAGAAATGAGAGATGTGAAGCATGAGAGGGCCTGTGGAGAGGGCCTGATGGCAAAGATCTACGGGTGCCTTCCAGTTGCTGACAGTGCCCTCCACCAACAGCCAGCAAGAATAGGGGGGTCTCTGTTCTACAGCCACAAGGAACTGAATTCTTCCAACAACGATGTGAGCTTGAAAGGGGTCCCTGAGCTCCAGAAAGGAATACAGCCCAGCCGACACCTTGATTTTAACCTTGTGATACCCCGAGTGGAGAGCTCAGCCTCACCATGACTGGACTTCTAATAAATGGATGTTGCTTTAAGCCACTAAATTTGTGATAATTTGTTACACAGCCGTAGAAAAGTAACACAACCAAGCCCTGCCTCTATCTCCCCAGTGTGTATCCCCTCAGCCTATACGCCCCAAGCCTGAATTTCCCCAGGATGTATCTCCCCAGCTTGAATCATTCTGCAGCCTGTTTTGCACCCCTGCCCCAGCATGGATCCCCCTGGCCTGCGTTACTCCCAGCTGGTACCATTCCCCAGCCTGAATGCTCCCCGCCCACATACACACAGCCTGTCACATGCAATGCCCTCATCAATGCAGACACACACACACGCACACACACACTGGTGTCGCTACCAGCACCGATTCCTATGCACAGCACAGCACCCTAAGTGATTCAACCCAAGGAACACACCAGTCAAATCCACAGTCCACATTACCATATAGAGATTTTGTCTCCTTTCCAAGACCAGTGAGCAGGGCTGGACATCCCAAAAGCAAAACTGTAGTCTCTCCTCCTTTGCTCCCTTGAGTCTCAAGCTGGTCGTGAGTAGACTGTCGGCCCCACTTCCTAAGCTCCGAGCTCTGCACTAGTTTCTCCAGCACTCTAGAATCGGAGGGCCCCTACAGGTGGCCAAAGGTACTCCATTTCCAAAGGAAATGAACTGGGCCTCAAACCCACTGGCCAAAATCCTTTCATCCCTCCTCTCTAAGGATCTGAAAATCCCTTTCCTTCAGGAGTATTGCTGACATTCCTTCTTTCCCTGCATTTCCCACCTCTGTTCCAGGGCCAAGCATTGTTTCCTCTCCTTCTGGACTTTTTTTCCATTTGTGCTATCCCACAACTTACATTTGCAAGATGGTGCTTTTCTCAGCCATGTATTCTCCATAATATATCCTTGTACCTAAACCAGAACTCTCTCTGAGGTGGTTGGGATGAGTGGCATAAGTTGCTAATACTTACCTTCAAAAAGCAAACATTGGGTGAAGAAGATGGAATATCAGCATAAAAGGATAAATACCTTTATAGATAATAACCCTATGAGGTACAGTTATACTCTTATTTCACAGATGAGGAAATTGAGGCTCAGAGAGGTTAAGTAAGTTGTCAAAGATCACACAGCAAGCAAGCAAGCATCAGAGCTGAGATACCAACTCAGGAAGTCTGGCTCCGGAGCCCATCCTCTTGCCTGCTCCACTGAACACTTACTAGGTGTGAGGATCACTGTGCTAAATAGAGTGTGTGCACGACTTATGTGACAAAGGAGAAGGAGAGAAAGCAGAGAGAACTGTGTGCTAAAGTGATAGGGAAATTTTCCACAGAGAAAGTGGGGCTTGAGCTAGCATGACAGGAAAATTAGGACTCAGGGTTACAAGGGTAGGGTGTTCAAGTCGGGGGAATGGGATGAACTAGGCATAGGAGTGAGAACATGCATCTTCTGGTACCATAATTTGCATAGGGAAATCATGGGAAATAGAGCTGGAGACAAGATTGTTGCTGCCTTCAATGTCAAGGCAAGGAATCTGGCCTTAGTTACAAGGCAAAAGGGAAGGATTCTAAGCAAGTGATTCGTGAGAAGGGAGGGGCAGCTGAATATGGTGACTGACTGGACTTGGGAGATGAAAAGAATTTAAAAATTTTTCCAAGGTTTAGTGCTTGCGTGTCTAGAATAATTTTAGTTTTAATAATAGAAATTGATTAAATTCTATTTGGAATTGAAATGTACCTCCTTATAATAGTTAGACATATGATTGGTCTTTAAATTCTGCTGGGATGAAGTTGCATTTGCCCTCTCCATAAAGCAATCCAGGAAAATTTTGTATAGGACCAGACATATATGAGGAATTAACAGTATCATCAGAATCCTGTAGATGCTCCTTTCCTTACAGAAAAAGTCAAAAACTCCAGCTACACTATGGGCATTTTGGCAATGACCCAGTTGCCTTCTGGGGTAGTATCGCCTAAATAGAATGACTGAGGAATTCAGTTCTAGGGCTTTATTTCTTGCTCTGTATGTATATCTAGCTGGTGAGAAGTGGGTTTCTGTTGACCATGAGATCAAAGCAGGTTTAATTTGAGGGTATAGAAAATATTGCTGGTCTACAGGTACAGATTGCAGGTCATCACTGTATACTCTCCAGCTTTTTTAAGATAACTTCAGTGTTGTAAAATGAAACGGTTTGCAGGGCAGAAGTTGAGACACAGATGTAGAGAACAAACTTATGGACACCAAGGGGGGAAAGCGGCGGGGGGTGGGGATGGTGGTGTGCTGAATTGGGCGATTGGGATTGAAATGTATACACTGATGTGTATAAAATTGATGACTAATAAGAACCTGCAGTATAAAAGAACAAACAAGCAAACAAACAAAACAACTAATACTAAACTCTCTTTGGGTTAATTTGTATGGAAATCTGTTAATATAAATGTTTCAGACTTTACATGAAATTTCTAAAAATCTTATATGTTCTGGTATAATGTTATAAGTCGTAATTCTAGTTATTACTTTAAAATGTGTATCTCAGAAATAACTAAATTTCCTTGTCAACTGCATTATTATGAACTTTCATCAAATCTTTAACCGTGGTCATTTTTAAGTCTTTTGTCATTTACGGACAGGTCTGGGTATACTCTGATGCTTTTGCAAAAATGTTCCCATAAAAGGGTCTCATCTTCAAGGAATTCATGGAAAAGACTGACAAGTACAGGTTTCTGGTAACTGACTATACTGCTGAACTGAATGAATAAGCATTTTCAGAACTCTAATGGAACACTGATGAACTCATAAAAGTGCTAACAAAAGATCAAGATAAAAAAAATTAATTACATGGGACTGAGTGAACTGATGGAGATGATTATAATTTTTGTGACTTTCTGTTTGAATTAAAAAAAAAAATTCCGGGCTTCCCTGGTGGCGCAGTGGTTGAGAGTCCGCCTGCCGATGCAGGGGACACGGGTCCGTGCCCCGGTCCGGGAAGATCCCACATGCCGCGGAGCGGCTGGGCCCGTGAGCCATGGCCGCTGAGCCTGCGCGTCCGGAGCCTGTGCTCCGCAACGGGAGAGGCCACAACAGTGAGGGGCCCGCGTACCGAAAAAAAAAAAAAAAAAAAAATCCCACAAGGACTCAGAGGCAAAAAATATACAAATCAATTTTCACTGCAAAGTAAAGGAGCTGTTACAGTGGAGGATTACTGGACTGAATGTCAATATTAGGACATAGTATGAGTGTGAAAAAAAAAAGTTTGTTGAACTTAACTCATCACGGGACTAATAGGATTTTAGAATTTCTGAGAATGTCACACCACAGAAGTTTTCATATGTAATTTGAATATGTCCATTGAGGCAGATATGCATCCAGGTGCAGGGACTTATGTATTTGGAGTGGATCAGAGAAAGGGTAGAAATGAGAAGGAAAGTGTAGGAGATGTACAAGCCCTGTACAAAGTAGCTCAATACTTCTTTAAAAAGAAGACAGCATTGAGGAAACTCAATCTTAAGGAGATTTACATAAGGCATTTTGAAAGATAAGAAGGGGTTTTTTGGGGGGGGAGGAGTTGGTGGTTTTTGTCTCATTATCTAATTCTATTTAGAGATTATATGCAGATAAAATGTTCAACTAAATTGAAATTTTCCCCACACCAAAATACATTTTTTATAATATAATAATAAACTAATTATGGAACATTAAAAAAATACTTCAGTGTTTTTAGGAGTTTTTAGATACTTCACTGTTTTTAGGAGTTTAGTTGCAGTGAACACGCAACTTAAAAGACGTACGTTTTCATGCACAGAGTGAATTAGCAGTAAACAAGAACGGAAAGAACATGAGAAAAGAATACCTCTTGTTGGCGCTGGGACACACTGTGAATACTCAACAAACCAGGAGAGGAGCCAGGTGTGCTCCCATACTACACAGGAGAGTGAACTGAGAGGAAAGGGAGCAGTGGAGACCTGCAGCTGTCATGCCTCTCCCCCCAGCAACCTGCAGGACAGTCCAGACCTGCAAGATAAAGCCAGAAAGCAGAAACTCTAGAGCCAGCTCAGTTGAATCCTAGTCTTGCCATCTACCAGCTGCATTTTCGGTGGACAAGTTACCGTACCTCTCTGTGTCATATTCTTATCCCGCCCCCGAAAAAAAGTTAAAATAATGTGTTACATTAAATGCCATCTGCAAAATACCTCTTAGCAAAGCACCCAAAACATTGAAGAGGCCCGTAACTGTTAATTCCTTTTCTCTTCCCCTCAGTGGGCAGCAGGAAGGAAGCAGTGGAGGTAATGGGATTTTCCACCAGGCATGTGGGCAGGGCCCAGGACCAGAATCCAAGACAAGGCAAGTCCTGGAGAATAAGGCTGGGGCTGGGTGCCAGTATGTTGGGGACACAACTCCACAGCTGGCATACAGCTTGCTGGGATCGACCTGCAGAGTCTGTTCACGGATGTTCATGGGAAGGTGAATGAAGTCAGGAGTGGGCCCCAGGGAAGGCACCAAACACCTGGAGATGGCGTGGAAAAGAAAGGGAATTTAAACGGAAAGTATGTGTGTGGAGGGAGGGAATGGGAGTGAGGAGGGATTGGGGAATAGAGTGGGGCTTACAAAGTGCTGAAGGTTGAGTGTTTTCAATTAAAAAAACAAAAAACTAAAATCTGAGCCAAGGTAGGAAAACCTTTGTCCTGAGACCAAGATTCAGGGACATTCTCCCCTGAGAAAACTGGTGAGAAAAGGACAGGGGTTTGGTGACAGAACAAAGACCCGGTTATCGAACTGGGATAGAAAATGGGAGCAAGGTTAGAGCTGGGTTACAAGATCAGATCAGGAGGAACAGTTGAGACCTGGTGCTGAGTCACTGTGACCTGGTGCTGAGTCAGCAGAAGACAGATCCTCTGATTGGTCCCCAGGCTTGGGGGCACAGATGGGAGTCCAGAACACTTGCTGTGAGCCGGGACAGACTGTGAGAGCAGGAACTTGAGCTTGGTACTAAAAGGGCAAAGATTTGATGGAATGTTGCAGTCAGGTTCTCTCCACGCAATAGCAAACGCCAAATTCTTTTCACTGTTTTTACCTCTCACTCACCTGGGGGGAACCTGTTAAAAATGCTGGTGGTCAGCCCTCCTCAGACTTAACGAATTAGGATCTTTATTGGTAGGGACAAATCAACTGGATCAGGTGAATCTGATGCACACTAAAGCTGGAAACCCAGAGGTTTAGATTCTAAACTTTAGGAGGACAATCTTCCTTACCTTGATTCTGAATTCTTGTATTTGTCTCTCCCCTCACTGTCTCTAGAAAGTAACCAGCTTCTAATAACTATATGTAGTTCAGACTGAGGTAGGTTCAAATAGGTTCTTTTTGGTGTGGTAAAATATATATAACATAAAATACGCCATTTTAACAATTTTTAAGTGTAAAATTCAGTAGTATCAATTATGCTGTACAACCATCACCACTATTTATTATCTTTTTCATCACTCCTAACAGAAACCCTGTACCCATTAAGCAATGACTCCATTTTCCCCTGCCCCAACTCAGCTCTGGTGACTCTTATCCACTTTCTGCCTCCACAGTTTTGCCTCCTCTAGATATTTCATGTAAGTGGAATCATACAGTATTTGTATCTGGCTTCATTCACTTGGCATAATGTTTTCAAGGTTCATACGTGTTGTAATATGTATCAGAACTTCATTTCTTTCTATGGCTGAATAATATTCCATTGTATAATATGTATATACCACATTTTGTTTACCCATTCATCTGTTGATGGACACCTGGGTTGTTTGCACCTTTCGGCTACTGTGAATAATTCTTTTTTTTTTAATTTTATTTTATTGAAGAATAGTTGATTTACAATGTTGTGTTAATTTCTGCTGTACAGCAAAGTGATTCAGTTATACATATATATACGTACATTCTTTTTCGTATTCTTTTTCATTATGTTTTATCACAGGATATTGAATATAGTTCCCTGTGTTATACAGTAGGTCCTTGTTGTTTATCCATTCTGTATATAGTAGTTTGCATTTGCTAATCCCAAACTCACAATCCATCCCTCCCCCACTCCCCTCCCCCTTGGCAACCACAAGTCTGTTCTCTATGTCTGTCTGTTTCTGTTTCATAGATAAGTTCATTGGTGTCCTATTTTAGATTCTATGTATAAGTGATGTCATATGGTATTTGTCTTTCTCCGACTTACTTCACTTAGTATGATAATCTCTAGGTCCACCCATGTTGCTGCAAATGGCATTATTTCATTCTTTTTTATGGCTGAATAATATTCCATTGTATATATATATACACCACATCTTTATCCATTCATCTGTCGATGGGCATTTAGGTTGCTTCCATGTCTTGGCTATTGTAAATAGTGCTGCAATGAACATTGGGGTGTATGTAACTTTTTTTTTTAACATCTTTACTGGAGTACAATTGCTTTACAATGTTCTGTTAGTTTCTGCTATATAACAAAGTGAATCAGCTATATGCATACGAATATCCCCATATCCCCTCCCTCTTGCGTCTCCCTCCCACCTTCCCTATCCCACCCCTCTAGGTGGCGGCTACTGTGAATAATTCTTCAATGAGCATTAACATGTAAGTATCTGTTTGAGTCACTCTTTTCAGTAATTTTGAGTATATACCAAGGAGTGGAATTGCTGGGTTATATGCTAATTCTGTGTTTAAAGTTTTGAGGAGCTGCCAAACTGTTTTCCACAGAAGCTGCACCATTTTACATTCCCACTAGCAATGTACTACGGTTCCGCTTTCTCCACATCCTCAATGACATTTGCTGTTTTCCATTTGTTTAATTATGATCATCATAGTAGGTGTGCAGTTATATTTCATCGTAGTTTTTATTTGCATTTCCGCAGTGACAGATGATGTTGACATCTTTTCATGTGTTTACTAGCCATTTGTATACCTTCTCAGGAGAAATGTGTATGCAACTCCTTTGCCCATTTTTAAATTGGGTTGTTTGTCATTTTGTTGTTGAGTTGTAGGATTTGTTTATATATTCTGGATTTTAAACCCTTATCAGATATACGATTTGCAAATATTTTCTCAAATTCTGTAGGTTGTCTTTTTCACTTTCTTGATTTTTTTTTTTTTTTGGCTGCACTGGGTCTTTGTTGCTGTGCGTGGGCTGTCTCCAGTTGCGGCGAGCGGGGGCCACTCTTCACTGCAGTGGTGGGCCTCTCATTGTGGTGGCTTCTCTTGTTGCGGAGCACAGGTTCCAGGCACGTGGGCTTCAGTATTTGTGGCTCACGGGTTCTAGAGTGCAGGCTCAGTAGTTGTGGCACATGGGCTCAGGTGGTCCGCGGCATGTGGGATCTTCCTGGACCAGGGCTTGAACCCGTGTCTCCTGCATTGGCAGGTGGATTCTTAACCACTGCACCACCACGGAAGTCCTCTTGATGTCTTTTGATGCAAACAGTTTTCAATTTTGATGAAGTGCAATGTATCTACTTTTTATTGTTGTTGCTTGTGCTTTTGGTGTCAAATTAAGAATTCATTGCCAAATCCAAGGTCATGAAGGTTTATCTCTATGTTTTCTTCTAAGAGTTTTATAGGCTTTGCCCTTATATTTACGTTATTGATCCAATTTGCATTAATTTTTACATATGGTATGAGGTGGGGTGGTTCAACCTCATTCTTTTGCGTGTAGAAATCCAGCTGACCCAGAACCGTTTTATTGAAGACACTATTCTTTCCCTATTGAATAGACTTGGCACATTTGTCAAAGATTTATTGGTCATATTATTACTGTTTAATGGGTATAGAGTTTCAGATTTGCTAGATGAAAAGAGTTCTGAAGATGGATGGTGGTGACGGTTGCCCAACAATGTGAATGTACTTAATGTCACTGAACTGAATACTTAAAATGGTTAAGATGATACATTTTATATTACATATATTTTACTACAATTTTTAAAAATCAATTGGCCATAGATGAATGGGTTTATTTCTGAACTCTCAATGCTATCCCACTAGTCTATCTATCCTTATGCCAAGAGCACACTGTTTTGATTACTCTCACTTTTAATAAGCTTTGAAATTGGAACATGTGAACTACTGCAATTTTGTTCTTCTTTTTCAGAATTATTTTGGCTTTTTGGGTCCCTTGCAATTGCATATGAATCTAAGGACCGTCTTTTCCATTTCTGCAAACAACACTTTTGGAATTTTGATGGGGATTGTATTGAATCTGTAAATAGGGATACTGCCATCTTAATGATATTAAGTTTTCTAATCCACGGATACAGAATGTCTTTCCATTTATTCAGGTCTTCTTTCTTTCTACAGTCTTCTTCTTTCTCTCTACAATATTTTGTAGTTTTCAGTTTGGGTAGGTTCTTAAACTATAAAGTTTTTCTTCCCTTGCTTCAGTATGACACTCTTTAGATCAAATAAGAAAGGAATAAAACTTACAGGAAGGCAGTCAGTATTTCCTTCATTTTGTTCACACCCACCCATGAGAAGAAAAGACTTATAGATCACTCAGTATTAAATGAGCATTTATTGACAATTCTTTCTATTTTGAGCCCTGAACTAGGTGCTGGTTTCCATAAGTTTAAAATAGTATGAGTATCAGGTTGAAATCCAAACACTGATGGTATAATGGGAAATACTATAAAGCAGCCTTGGACAGAAAGCTGAGGGAATATAAACAAAGCAGAACTACGGGTTCTGCAGAGGGGGGTTGAGTTAGGAGAGGTTTCAGATAGAGGCTTTGAATGTGAAGTGGAATTTTGCCAGCCAGAAAAGGGGAAGGAGGACAACATTTGGGGAAGAGAATGTGAATCACAGCATGAGGCAAGGCAAGTTCAGGAAGTGCTAAGCCTGGTTACTGAGGGTTGTATGTGGCGGGAGAGGGGAAGAAACATGGGGCTAACAGGGAGGTAGACATGCCTCACTCACCTGTGGTTAGTCAACCAGCTTGCTCATTTAAACAAATGTAAAAAAAATCTTGAGGCACATTATCTGTTGGTGTATTCCTTTCAAAAAAAGATGATGCATTTTAAAAGTGAGACATAGAATAAAAGCTGTTGAGTAGATAATAGTATTTTTATCAATGTTAATTTCGTGATTTTGATACTTGTACTATGTTAGGAGAGAGAATGTTCTTAGGAGGTACACACTGAAGTATTTAAGGGAAAGGGGGCACCATGAATGCAACTTACTTTCAAATGGTTCAGAAAAAATAATATGTTTGTATATAGATAGAGAGAAAATCATAAAGTAAAAGTGGTAAAATGCTAACAGGTGGAGAATCACAGTGAAGGGTGTAGAATAGCTTTTGTACTACTCTTGCAACTCTCTTACAAGTCTGAAATTAATTAAAATAAAATCCCCCCCAAAAGTAATGATGTCTCTCTTCTCTATAATACAAACCAAGTTCTAAAAAAAAAAGAACAATTTTTGTTTAAAATGTTTTTATACACATAAAAAAATGTCTGAAAAGACACCAAACTACCTATCAATGACTACTACTAAAGAGTAGGAATGGGTTGAGAAAAGGAGGATTTAAATTTAGTTTATACCTTTCAGTATTGTTTGAATATTTTATCAAGAGCATGTATTAATTTTATAATTAAAAATAAAACCACAGAAGACATCAAAAAAAACCTGGGGGGGGTAATAATTAATGACTGAGGGACTTCCCTGGTGGCGCAGTGGTTAAGAATCTGCCTGCCAGTGCAGGGGACACGGGTTCAAGCCCTGGTCCGTGAAGATCCCGCATGCTGCAGAGAAAGTAAGACTGTGTGCCACAATTACTGAGCCTGTGCTCTAAGAGCCCGCGAGCCACAACTACTGAAGCCCACGTGCACCTAGAGCTCGTGCTCCGCAACAAGAGAAGCCACCGCAATGAGAAGCCCACGCACCGCGACGAAGAGTAGCCACCGCTCTCTGCAACTAGAGAAAGCCCACGCACAACAACGAAGACCCAACACAGCCAAAAATATTAAAAAAAAAAAAAAAGTGTGTCATGTGAATGTTTAAAAACAAAAAATTAATGACCGAGGAACATTTCTCCATTGTATGATAATAGGGAGGGGGTGGTAATAAAAGATCTTTTTTTAATAAAGAAAAATATATATCTTACATAAATACATAAAAATCAACAAATAGATGTGAACATATAAACAACTGTTGGTACTTAATGAGAAAGATTTTTATGTCCCTGAGAAGCTTTTCTTCAGAAACTGAGAGGTCAAAAATCTTACCACGTTGTTCTCCCTGTCCAATGCTCCATTGGCAAGGAAAATCAAAGAAACTCTCTTAATAATTTAAGCAAAAAGCCTACATTTTAATACTACTGCCTACATTTTACCGAAGCCAAGGTTGTTTTTGTTAAGGATGACTTCTATGGGCTGACAAAGAAAAAACAAAAATTACTGCCTGTTGTAGTTTCCTTAGCCCACCCACATGATCAAACTGAATTAAGCACTCATTAAAATCGAGCACTTAAAAGAGAGAGGGATTTCCCTGGTGGCGCAGTGGTTGGGAGTCCGCCTGCTGGTGCAGGGTACACAGGCTCGAGCCCTGGTCCGGGAGGATCCCTCATGCCACGGAGCAGCCGGCCCGTGCGCCACAGCTGCTGAGCCTGCGTGCTACGGCTGCTGGGGCCCGCGTGCCTGGAACCCGTGCTCCGCAACAAAAAGAGAGGCCACCGCAATGGCAGGTTTGCGCCCGGCGACGAGGAGTGGCCCCCACTCGCTCCCTCTGCAACTAGGGAGGGCCTGCGCGCAGCAGCGAGAACCCAACACAGCCAAAAATAAATAATTTTTTTTAAAAAGAAAGAGAAGTTTCATTTAGGATATAGATGAAAAGGGAAATATAAAAATGACACCAATAAAGCCAGTACTCAATTTCCTGCTTCTGGTCCCAGAATAGAAAGAACACCAAGTCATGCTTTCCCCAGGGTTAGAAGTGGCTGAAAACAGAAGTGATGTTGATGAAGCGCCCTAAACCAAGGCATGGATTTGCCCCATCTCTCCAGTTCAAGAGAGGGCCAGAGGAGTCAGGTAAAGTCTTAGGTCGTCATCCTATGAGGAATATCAAATGCCACGCTCAGAAGCTTCAGATGATCAGGGCTCGGACCTTTTATATGCTTTTATACTGTTGTCTCCCAACTAATTTCTCCCACTGCTGTACACCACTGTCATGGTCCCTCAGCCTCAAGGGTATTGGTGCAAGAAGCAGAGTCTTATCTGTTAATACTCTGGGTTGTTAATTCCCAAAACTCAGCAGAGGAGAGGGTGGCTTGATTGATCTATCTTACTTGTGATCCTTTTAATAAATGAGGACATTCTTCTGACAGGGTTCTTTTGTATCCAAGTACAATGTTATCTTTTTTGACTCTTGATATATTTTGAACTAAACTATGCTCAGTGTATAAACTCTGGACATGAATGTGACCTAGGTTTTTCTTCTTTAATAAAAGAAAAAATTATAGAAGAAAACCCCCAATCACAGGTTGAAAACTACCTCACTTTTTAAAATTCTAAATCCCAAATTTAATGATCACAAATTTACCTTTTAAGATATATACTCTACAGCTTGACATTCATCTATTTATTCAAAAATTATTTAGTATCACTATGGTGCTGAATAAAACATATTCCCTGCCTTTAAGAATCATATACTCTAATAAACAATTTTTTTTATTTTTAAAAAGAGGACAAAAAGAAATCACCTAAATATATCATATCATCCTATCAGATAATAGATTATTTTGGGCAAGTTTGCTGAGTGACACACACACACAAAATAATACAAACTGGCTCACAAAGAATTGTCTTGTATTGGTGGCAATAAATTCAACTTCATGTTGCACTACACTGCAGGCAGGCATCTAGCCATTTTGAATTTTATTCTTCCCTGAGATAACTTTATTTTAAAAGCCTTTAATTTGTCTTAACGTGTATTCTGAACCAGAATAAATATTGGATAGTATTCTCACTGAAATATTACAAAGCAACAGAAACCAGTTTTGAGTAATCGCAACAAAAGGAAGCTCATGTGTTTATCTTCCTTGAGTTAGCCAGCTAACAATTCTTTTAAAAATCTGGATTTCTCTATTCTTTCTTTTCAAAAATATATATCCCAGGTGGGTCAGAAATTTAAACATAAGTGTGTGACACCATAAATGTATTATGGGAGTATTTTCTAAATATTATAGTTGTTCCAGAAGCCATAAAAAATGATAAAATAGTTCATATAAAAATTACAATTTTTAAGGGTGAAAATTACTTTAAATAGAGTTGAAAGAAAAACTAAGAAAAAATATTTGCAGCAAACATAAAAAGGACTGATTTATTTAATAAACAAAGAGCTCTTATAAAAATAAAAGCAGTGATTAAATCAAGGAGGAACTGGGAGATGGGTAGGCTATTTCCATTACCTGTCCTCTATTCTTTGATAAGGACAATTGACTTTTTCTCAATCTTATGTAAATTACTGTGCAATCACAATTGCAAGGCAAGGTCCTTAGCTTTAACCTTTCCAACAAGGTTGCTTAACTTAAGCTCTTCCTATATAGAAATTCTGGTGTTGCTACTAGTAAAGAAGATATCGACTCAGTAGAATAATGGGCAAAGAACAAATAGGCAATATAAAATAACCACATGAGAAGGTCTTCAATACCAATCACTGTTATAGAAAATTACATTAAAATAATCATGCGATACCATTTTCCATCTATCAAATAGGCAAAGACTAAAAAGACAGATTATACCTTGTGCTTGAAAAGGTGAATGGGCAATCTTCTTTACAATTGGTGGGAGTGTAATTGGTACAACTTTTGGAGATGCGTTACAGATACATAAAGGATATATCTATCTGTATAGACATATATTGATACGGACCTTGAGCAATTCCACTTATAGAAATTTATCCTATAGATATACTTGTCCATGTTCACAAACATTAAATATTTATTTTCAAGGATGTTCATTGTAGCTTTTGATAATAGTGGAAAACTAAAAATAGCCTAAATGTCACCAAAAGGGCTCTGCAAAAAAAAAAAAATCCATGAAAAACTATTAAACTATAGTTATTAAAAAGAGAGGTGAGAGTATATTACAGACTTAATTAGATTTCTAAGGTATATTATGTGAAAAATAAGTTTTAGAACCAATGATCACATTTGTATAAAACAATGTGTATATATCCACACATATGTGGGGGGAAAGGGCACATTTTGCTTGATATATTTCTGTACAATATGACTATTTGCCAAGAAAAAATGTTAATAAAAGATGTTTTTATCCTATGGACTTAAAGTGGTTGAATATTGTCAAAAACTACAAAGCATGTTTGTATTTTTCCAGAAGAATTAAATTACAATTGGGGGGGGACAGTTGTTTATGTGTTTAAAGCAAAACATCTGCCAACTGTATTTAGTTTGACATTTTTTTCATGTCCTGCTTACCAAACTAGAAACAAACACTGAATCATAATTAAGATATAATTAGAGGGCTTCCCTGGTGGCGCAGTGGTTGAGAGTCCGCCTGCCGAGGCAGGGGACACGGGTTCGTGCCCTGGTCCGGGAAGATCCCACATGCCGCGGAGCGGCTGGGCACGCCGTGAGCCATGGCCACTGAGCCTGCGCATCCGGAGCCTGTGCTCCGCAACGGGAGAGGCCACAATAGTGAGCGGCCCGCGTACCGCAAAAAAAAAAAAAAAAAAGATGTAATTAGAAAGAAGTGCTACCCCGGAATGATATGCTTAATGATGTATTTGCACTGTGGTGTACGTTGATGTGTAAATGCAAAAGAAGACTACAGCCGGAAAGAAGTGTGTAGGTTTAAGCAACATGATACCCACTGAAATAACCCACTTCTAGTTAAGTTTTCTTCCCCACTGCCTTCTCTCATACGCAAGAGGGAATAATAATCCAAAAATCAAAGTATTTATCTCTGGGAAGTCTGAAACTAGATGCTGATTGTGTTTACAAACCAGCTGGCAGCAGTCGGAACAAAGGTCAGAATGAAGAAAGGATCAAGACAACTTGCTCCCTTAGAGCTTACTAGGATAAACCTCTTAGTAATTTCCTTCTTTGTAGGCATTTTACTGTGCAGGAGTAATTTAGAGCAACAACTCTGGACCTCTCCTCTGAAGGTAAGTTGGCTTGCCTTCTTGACCTATTATAAATGAAGGGAAAAAATTACAGGCTCTGTTTTATTAATTCATTATATCCTTCATTCATTCATTGTTCTATGTATCATTGATTTATTTCAAAAAACATTTATCTAATACTTTGTATGTTCAGTTCAGGGAATACAAAGTTAAAAAGCCATTCCGGGGGAATTCCCTAGTGGTCCAGTGGTTAGTACTCCGTGCTTTCACTGCCAAGGGCCTGGGTTCAATCCCCAGTTGGGGAACTAAGGTCCTGCAAGCCGCTTGGCACGGCCAAAGAAAAAAACCATCCCTAGACTCAAAGTAGATATTAAAGGTAGATAAAAGAGAAAATTAGAAAACAACATAATAAAAGGTTCATACAGAAATGGAACCCCAAGTAGGGGCACCTAAGACCCAGGGGAGACTTCCCAGCAAAAAGGATGTTTGAACCAAGTCCTGAAGGATGAAGACCATCCAGAGAAGAGGGAGCAGTGTACAGCCACAGCAGTGAATTGAAAAAAACACAGCACATTTAGGGAAGTGCTCATAGCTCAGGGTGGTTATTAGAGTTCTAAGAGGGGAATGGTGGGAAGACAAGGCCAGGGATTGGTGAGCTGGGGTCAGGTCCTGAAGGATTGTGTTCACCATATAAGAAATCTAGAATTTGTCCTAATGGTTATGGGTTTTAAGCAGGAGGATGACATGATCAGGGTTGGGTTTCAGGAAGATCTCTTGGGCAGCAGTGTAAGTAATGTGAAGGAGCAGGACAATGTTTAAGATAGAAAACTTGCAGTAACATAGGAAAGAGACGATGAGTGGTTTCGGTCTTTAAAGAACATACTAAATGACAGATGAGGACGCCAGTCCTCTGGTTGGACCCTGAGGCCCTGGGAAGAACTCTGGAGGACAGTGCTGAGGCAGTTTATGGAAGCGTTTGACAGTGATGGTCGGGCCTTTGGAGGCAAGGCCTAAGACAAGGAGTGGTACTTGTTATACAAGGTGGGCCACTCGTTTAAGGCCATGGAGTTTACTTCCCTGGAGGACATTTCTTCTCTGCCCACCAAAGAGTCTGAGATTTTTTTTTTACTCCTTCCCAGGGAAATCCCTCAAGGTCCTGAAGATCTTGTCCATTCTGAAACAGACCCAGGGCAGTAAATGACTGAGGCTGAAGGAATTTGCATCCATTGGGTTGATCTGGCAGTCCAAATGCCCCAAGAAAGCCAAACTATCATCCATGGTGCCATCATTCTGACCAAGCCACCTTAATTCCTGTGGGATGAGGCAACTGAAGGGAGAACAAAATCAATAAGCACTTTGCTCTTGCCAGATGACATTCTCTTTGCAAGGTGACAGGGTGCAGGGTCTCATTAGGGGCGCATCTTGTTCTTGTTCCTAAAATAACTGACACTATCTCTCTGCTCTTGTGCCTAAAACACTGCTGCTAATGGTGGATGTGGATAACTGCTGTACCTCTGCTAAAAGCTGCACTTCTATGGGCAACTTTGCTAAAGCCATCTTTGATGCCATCTCCAAGTCCTGCAGCTATCAGACCCTGAACTCTGCGAAGAGACCATATTCATCAAATTTACCTCTCAGAGATTTACTGATCATAAAGACTCAAGTGACAGTGCAAAGAACCCACAGAATCCTCCTGTGGCTACCATGTTCGGTTCTTATAGTACAAGCAAAAGTAAAGAAAGAGTGAGAGAGAAAGATGATGAAGATCTGATTAATCTGAACTACTACTACTAGTAGTAGTAAGGATAGAGAGGAGGTAAGACTGAGATATACAAGAAGGAGAAATCGGTAAGACTGAGATATACAAGAAGGAGAAATCAGAGGACTTCATGACTGATTGAAAGTGGGAAGTAAGAGGGAGGGAGAAGTTGAGAATGACTACTTTGGGTTTTGGCTCCTGGAAGGTCTTTCAGAATGATAAGGAAAGTAGGATATGGGGCCACTTTTCAAGGGATTACAAATAGTTAAGTTTTGGGACATACAGAATTTAAGTCGGTTGAGGGACATCCACAGAGATCAGTAGATAGTTGGATAATACAGCTTTTAAATTCAGGCAATAGAACTGGGCTGAAGGTACAGATTGTTAGAGAGTGGGTGGGGTGTGTGGACATGAGTATAAGATGGTAAATGAAGCTGTGGAGGAGAATGAGATGACTCAGGGAGAGTGTGTAGAGGTGAGAAGAGAAGTGAGCCAAACATAACGATTCTCTAGCCAAATGGTAGAGAATATGTATTAAGAGGTAGATAGAATAACAGAAGACTCCAAAGAAATACCCATAAAATATGTTAAAAACCAAAACAGGGCATCATTGTAGAAGCTAAGAGAAGAGAAAGTTTCAAGAAGAATTGTTAGTTGTGCCTATGATTTATTTAAAGCTAAAGCTTTTAAGTACTAGGACCCCCGATTCTTTTTTTGTTTGTTTTTGTTTTTTGGCCACTCCACTGGCTTGTGGGATCTTAGTTGTTCTCCGACCAGGGGTTGAACCTGGGCCCTCAGCAATGAAAGCACTGAGTTCTAAGCACTGGACCACGAAGGAACTCCCTAGGACCCCTGATTCTAATTTGTTTCTATGGAAAGCACCCTTGGCTTTATAATGATCCACTTTTTGATGCAGTTCCCAAGAATGTGTTCTGGGAAAAACAGGAGCCTACACAGACTCATTTTTTTAATTGATAAATTCCCTCTGTTTATTGATAAACTAATAAATTACACATGTTTATATTTGTGCATTCTGTACATGTTTATATAAGTTATAAATGGAGGGAAATCTTAAGTCTTAAAAGTATTAACAGAATTTTGAATACACAATAAAATGCCAAATTCCAAAATAAACAAAAACAGTTTGAAAACTTGCAGAGAAGTTATGTATAATAGGTTAAAAATTGAGATGTGTCCATTGGATTTAGCAACCAAAGAAGTCACCGATGTGTTAAGCAATAGCAATCTTGGTCAAGTGGCAAAATCTAGAATGCAAGGGAAGGGAAGGGAAAAGAAGGTATAAGGTTGTTGCTAGAGAAGAAGATAGGTTGAGGGAGGGTTTTCTTTTTTGGAAAGATGCTGATGGGAAAGAGAAGGAGGCATGCAATTGAGGATGCATGGCCACTGAATAGGTTGGGGAATGAGGTCTACAGCCCAACTGGAGGGATTAGCTTTGGATAAAAGAAGGGAAGCCTCTTCCCTTGTGATAAGAAGAAAGCCATGCAGATATATTTCTAAGAGACATCCACCACCCACCAAAATTTTTTGATACAAAGCTTTTTGGTGCTGGAGTTCCAAATCAGATGGAGAGTAGGCATTTACAATGTTGTAAGAGGTGACAAGCAAACCCTCTCCCTGGGTCACCCCATTCCACAGCTTTGATAACTGCCACATCTCACATGTCCAGTAATGTCAAAAGTAGACTGAAAACCAAGTCCTTAGTGCTGCTTAGTTGAGGTATAATTTACATACCATAAAATTCACCAGTTTTAAGTGTACACTTAAATGATTTTTAGTAAATTTACCAAATTATGCAAGCATCACTGTTACCAAACCAAACTTGGGTCAGCTTGCCCATGCACAGTAAAGCCAATCTACTGACACCGGGATTGTGGTGAAGGAAAGTGCCTTGTTTATTGCAAGGCCAACCAAGGAGTATGGACAGCTAATGCTCAAAAGACCCAAACTCTCCAATGGATTTGAGGGAAGGGTTTTTAAAGGCAGGCAAGGTGAGCAAGAGAGCTGCAGGATGCACAATCAACTCATGCACAATTCTCTGACTGGTTGATGGTGAGGTAACAGGGTGATGTCACAGGGATTAACATCATCATAGGCTCCAGCCAGTCTGGGGGCTATGTGTTCATGGTCATCAGGCAGTTAGCTTCTTCCATCCGGTGGGGGCTTTAGTATCTGTAAAACAACTCAGGTATGTGTGTCAGACACTGTTATCTATGTCCTTCAGGGAGGAACTAAAGATTCTGTGACTCTACTGTATGGCTGATCTATTGTTCAAATTGTTACCAGTTCTTCTGGCCCAACTGCTATCTTTCGTTACTACATGTTCACACTATTCTAATCATTAACTCTTGAGCCAGCCTTTTGTGACTCAGGGGAGGCCTGGGAAACTAAAGCTTTTCTACAAACAAGAGGCAGGCAGAGGACAGGGGTGGGGGGGGGTCTGTCCTGGGAAGGCGCCATAGAATCCTCCTTGGTTACATCACCATAATCCAGTGTTATAATATTTCCATCACCCCAGTAAAATCCCTAATGCCCATTTTCAGCTAATCCCCATTCCCACCCCAGCCCTAGGCAACTACAAATCTATTTTTCATATCTATAGATTTGCCTTTTCCAGACATTTCATATAAATCATACAAAATGTGGGTTTTTGGCTGGCTTCCTTCACTCAGCATAATTGACTTTTAGGCTCATACATATTGTAGCATGTATCAGCAGTTCATTCCTTTTTATTGCTGAGTAGTATTCCTTTGTGTGGCCATACCACATTTTGTTTATCTATTCACCAGCTGAACATTTGCTGCTTTGCTTTTGCTTCCCCCTTTGCCCCTGAATGACAGAGCATAGGCTGACAGTTTTCTCTTTGTTCTTTCAATATGCCTATTCACAATTTTAGAGAGTGTGGCATATCAATTTTCCTCAGGGTGTGAAGCTAGGCTTTGCCAATTTTTTGGTGAAGGATAAAGCGATTTTTGGGGAACTGGTGAGGATAAAGACATTATGCTTAGACCAATGCCTTACAAATATTTCCAAACCACAGACAATTGTGACAGGATGTATACCTGCCACAATCCACAAGAGGATACCTCACACACTCCAAAACTGCTGC
Organism: Monodon monoceros; assembly: GCF_005190385.1. Lineage (NCBI taxonomy): Eukaryota > Metazoa > Chordata > Mammalia > Artiodactyla > Monodontidae > Monodon > Monodon monoceros. The sequence goes on from NW_021703778.1 coordinate 131,756,155, forward strand.
CATTACAATACGACAGCACAAAACAATAATGACAATAACAGTGATGGCCACCACAATAAAACCTCCCAGGAAATAATGGGAAGAATGATGCTATTTGGGGGGAATCCAAGGAGAAAAATTACATCAGTTATGCCAAAATAGGAATAAAAATATTGTCCTAATATAAACATTGTCCTATATGCACTGATGTCTGTGGACAATAAGCAACCTTCTCAGAACATACCTTGAGAGCTGTATGTACAGCCTAAATGGTGCACTTGAAGGTAAGAATTATCACTAAATGAATACACATCCCAAGAAGTGATTCAATCATTTTGTATTTTTTAGTTTTTTTTTAAACTTCTACTTTTTAATACGCAAAAGTATGCAAACCAGTATAAAAAAGCCCCCGAGTAGCTATCACCCAGGCCCAACAACCACCAAACCATGGCAAATCTGCCCCATCCACAAGTTAATTCTGCCCCCCCATATTATTTTACAGCAAATTTCAGGCATCATATAATTTTATCCATAAATATTTCATCATACAACTCTACAAGAGAATTTTTTTGGAATAACATAACCACAATACCATGAACACATCTAAAATATTATAATAATAATTGCTTAACATAAATTTTCCAGTCATTGTTCCTGTAATGTGAATTTATAACTTAAAGCAACAAGCCTAGATGGCAAAACAACCTCTATCAGATAAAGACTTGAAGAAGAGGGGCTCCATGCATGTCTTGATAGAATACACATGGTAACATTTCTTCACATTGCCAAGTGATCTTGTCGGGCTGGGTTTTAAAGGACAGAAGGGAATGCAAAAATAAGCTTGGAAAACGTATGCCATATGGACATTAAAGAATTACTCTCCTCTTTTGGGTATGAAATGACTAATTAACTATTTGCAGCTAAAATGTGTGGGCTCTTTTTCAGAAAATGGAATATCTTTCCCTCACTGAGCATATTGATTAGAGACATAATCTAGACTGTCTGGGAATAGTTTCTCTGTAGCAGAACAAATCACACCCTTCAATACACTGTTTAATTTTAGATATATCTTGACACATTTATTTAAATATTTTGGCTCTGGATTTTCTTTTCCTTTAGGCGTGCCTGATGTCCGCATTTAAAATTTAGCTGTCATTTTTCTCAAAAGGTTGTGTGGGGCAATAGGAAAAGCAATTCCAATTTGTCACATATGAGCAGTATGATCTTATACAAGTTACTTAACCTCTCTGAGCAAGATTTTTTTTTCCATTTGTTGGCCAATAAGGATTTTTGAGGATTAAATGAGATAATGAATTTAGGATTATGCCTGCATCAAGAAATCAGAGCTATTGTTAAAAAAAGAGGAATTTTCTATAATAAAAATGTATAATTTATCAAAAGTTCCCCTATGAGAGCTTTTCTTTAGCAGTATTATTTCTTACTGATTCTTCAACAAAATCATAATGTTACTATGCATGGATCAGATAACCAAGAAATAATTTACATTGCCTCGAACGTTAACAAGAGCTTACAGTAATAGAACTGTAGCTGATAGACACTCTCTTAAATCATTCTATTTTGAATCTATTTTTTAAAATTAGGTCAATTCAACCATTTTTATCTATTCTAACCTCTCAGAATAAAATATCAAACTTTTCTGTTTGAAACTAACACAAAAATAATGGGAAAGACCAAAAAAGTCTAATTCTCTCATCTTAGAGACAATATCAAAAATTCTACATCCTTAGGTTCTATTCCAAACCTGACCCTGGCCTGAAGTATGCATGTGAGGAAACCAGAAAACTTCCATTTTTGTCCATCCATTTGTAGGCACAGAATGAAAATCATTTATAGTAGAATATTAATGAAATAGGTTGCTAGTTCAGCAAATACTTCATGCTCAATGTATGGCTTATGAAAATCTGTATTAAATGTTTAAGTCAACTTTCTCTGCTTTTACAAGTTTAAATATGCTGTGGGTAACTGATTCTGTGATTGATGGTTTAGGATCTTGCCATACCTCATAGTTAGCAATAAATCTTCATTATGTAGTTCCTCAGAAATGAAGAGTGTAATAAATCAGCCCAAATGTGTCCTGACCTTAACACAGTTCCTGGTACTATTCTCTAGTGAATTACTTCCCTTTAGTAAAAGGGGACACAACACTGTAATTCCAGCTCATTGTAAGCTCTGATTCATTACTTGAAGTTTTATTACAATGTGTCATGAGTATTCATGAAATGTGGCATGAAATATTCTTTGACAGGTCGGCTTCAAAAGCACTATTGTGGTCAATCATGTAGATGGATAGCTACATACTGAGTCTAAAGCTGTTTTCTATTGTCATTTGCCAACCAGCTACAAGGTGAGCTGGGAGCAGTTCAGCTGGCCACTTTTCCATGTCACTGTCATCCATTTAAAAAACTAGTGAGTGCCTACTCCATAGTCAGTCCTACGCCAGATGCTAGTCTACAGAGGCCCTGCTCTCCGGGTGAAGGCACAGTAGATCAGCAATCGCATTACAGTAATAAGTGTTAGTCACTTATCAAATATTTATCCAGAACCTACTATATGCCAGGTGCTCTGTTAGGCCACTAGGGAAACAACAGTAAACTAAGCAGACGAAAATATTTTAATGTGCTGTAATGTGCACAGGATGCCACGGAGACCCAGATAAGAGGATCTAAATAGACTAATAGCACAGGGGTCAGGGAAAGCTTTTCAGAGGAGGTGATACTTCAGCAGAGTTTGGAAAGATAAAGAAGAAAAGACATTAGATAAAGAAGGCATTCTAGACACATTATGGGAGGTGTGAAGCAGCAGGATACATTTGGGAAACCACTGGCAGGTTGATATAGCTGCTGCCTTATCTGAAAACAGCAGAATATCATTGAAAGACTAAGCAAAGAGTGTCATGACTGTATTTGCATGTGAGAGTGCTCACTCTGCCCGCAATATAGAAAATGGACTGTGGAGAGGATGGAGAGACCAGTTAAGCAGCTGGTGCCATAATCCTGATTGCACAGTAGGAATGGAGAAGACAAGGTTTATACCAAGCTTATAACAGGACTTTGCAACTGATTAGGTTAGTAAAAGACTGAATGAGAGCGGCCTAGGAGACTTCTAGGTTTCTGGCTATAAATGCAACTACTTGAGTCATTGGTGCTGATGAAAACTCTTCTTCATCAACGAAAAATTGGAGAGCTTGTATAGTGCACTCAAGAAGCCTAAGATTAGGTCACCTTCCCAGCCACTCTGGACCCAAAATTGGTTTCTGAGTTAAAGAAGGCGAGTTATTCCTGGAGACATAAGTGATTGTTAGTTTTGAGGAGGGCTTTGATGACTAAGAATGAACAGTTTGTTAACATGGTCAAGAGCTAGTTATCATTTTCATTTTGGTGACATAACCTGCAGAAGTAGTTGAAAAAGAGGTTAAAAATAAAGCTACAGGGACTTCCCTGGTGGCGCAGTGGTTGGGTATCCGCCTGCCAGTGCAGGGGACACAAGTTCGAGCCCTGGTCCGGGAAGATCCCACATGCCATGGAGCAACTAAGCCTGTGCGCCACAACTACTGAGCCTGCGCTCCAGAGCCCTTGAGCCACAACTACTGAAGCCCGCGCACCTAGAGCCCATGCTCCGCAACAAGAGAAGCCACCGCAATGAGAAGCCCGCTCACCGCAACTAGAGTAAGACTGCGCGCAGCAACGAAGACCCAACGCAGCCAAAAATAAATAAATTTAGAAAAAAAATAAAGCTACATTATGAGAGCTGCAATTATGATTACATCTTGTACTTCAGAAAGGATTAATTAGGAGGCACTAATAAAATTAGAACTATAAACCTCTCTGACCATGTAACTTTAGTTGACTAAATCAGAGTATACTTTTTCTAGCACAGTGCTTGAGAAAACAGCTCTAAACTGTGATCAATGCCTTATTACAATTTTACTGTCATTAAATATAAAATTACATCTTTTTCCATATGGATAACATTTTTTTTTTTTTCTGCGGTACACGGGCCTCTCACCGCTGCGGCCTCTCCCGTTGCGGAGCACAGGCTCCGGACGCGCAGGCCCAACGGCCACGGCTCACGGGCCCAGCCGCTCCGCAGCACGTGGGATCCTCCCGGACCGGGGCACGAACCCGTGTCCCCTGCATCAGCAGGCGGACTCCCAACCACTGCACCACCAGGGAAGCCCATGGATAACATTTTAAAGGTAATTTGTCACATATACATTATTATTCCCTAATTAACGGTCATCATTTCTCTCATGGACTCTTGCAATAGCTTGCAAATTGGTTTCTCACCACAGGTCTCTGTCCCCTCCATTTCACCCTGGTCTATCCCACTTCAGAATAAGTGAACACAAACTGATCAAACTGAACACAAACCTGACATTGTATTTCCCTTACATATTTTGAATGGTGACTAATAACTATAAAGCCCAAACTCCCCAGCATATTAGTAAAGGGCTTAAGATTTGGATCCATCATTTCTTGTCAATAGACAGCATATTACTACACCTCACCAACTTTCTTAGACTCACGCCATGTGCAGTTATCTCAACCTGGAATGCCCTCCCTGTAGCTCTAGATTAGAAAACTGCCACTAAGCATCTAGAGAGTTCACGTATTATGTCCTCCATTATGTATGCCCATTCCCACCTCTCCTGAAAAAATTTCAAGTTGCTCCCTGGTCTCTGCCTCTAACTACCATGTTCATCCAAGCATTCGCTTTTATCAATAGTTTTAAAAGTTTGTTTTTGTCTGTAAATGTGACTATAAGCCCCTGAGGCTAGTAATTTTCTTTTACATTTGTACCTCCAGTGCCTAACAGAGCATCTGCTTGAACTCAAGAATGGATAAATGAACATCTCCCTGAAGCTGCCCTTCACCATTCCCTAGGCAGTTAACTGGTCCCTTCCTCTGTCTTCCTTTAATACTTACCATATTATCGCCAGTATGGTACAGTACTTATTACTTTATATGTCTATCTCTCCAATATAGTCTATGAGCTGAGACCATTTTTTATTCTTATAGTTTCTGAACCTAGCACGTAATAGGCCCTCAGTAGGTACTTATTAAAAGAACGAAAACCTTGAAAGCATGCTCCTCAAACTTGTGGGTTGCAATATATTTAATATGTTTAATGTCAGACTCTTGATTCAAAAAGATTTGGATTGAGGGAAGACTTCTGCCATGTCTGCTGCAAACAATGGGGTGTTTCTCCAGGACCTTGCTTCAGACATATGTCTTACATTTCATCCCTAGCCTGAGCAAAGGAAATCTCCTTGAGGACTGGGAAGCAACAATGGCCTCACTGCAAGATGAATCTAACTGTTGGGTCTACAGTGAGATGCTGTTGTCATCCTCCTCTGGACATCCATGGAAAATTGACCCAGGTAACGCGACCATGTGGGGATGACTGACAATGGGGTGAAAAGACAAACCACCTTCCTGTCCCGCAAGCCAGTATGTCAGAAGAACCCCCATCGGGAAACGTTACTGTACACATCACACACTTTGCCAAGGTTACTGCTCACGAGCCCCCCACCCTCACCCCCACCCCAGGCTATGTTGTGTGGAATGGAATAGACTGGCTTTTGGACATACAAGTCCAACTAGCAGGATTAACTGTTTTTTGTTTGGAAAGTCATATAATTGGCCCACCCCTAATAGCACCCGAAATAACATGGGGTGCCAGACCTGTACTGTGACTGCTGACTTCTGGCTAGGCCGCCAGAATGTTTCTTTAAAAGCTGGGCCTTCCCCTCTCCATGCAGGTGCCTCCGGGTTTGTGAAAACCCGGGGGGCACTTACCTTCCTTATAACTGGACAGGACACTGCTGCCATTGACTCTCCATTGACCTGGTAAGCAACTGGCTCCAAGATTTGCCTATATCCTGGCAAATGACTGTTCTTAGCATACTGGGTATCTTACTCTTGATAGCCCTTGGCTGCTGCTGTCTGGATTCTATTTGTGGTATCTGGTTGCAGTGCCCCTCTATATACCCGACCCAGGGATATCTCGGAAGAGGGCTGGACCAAGACTGTAAGGGTCGTGCAGGGTATGTAAGGGTGGAGGATATGGTCAGGCCCGCCGAAATGGTTGTTCTCTTGCTCCCTGTATATCCCCCGCTTGACCAGTCCCTGCTTCACCTACACCCTACTCCCCTGACTGGCCTTCCCTCTTAATCATAGAGCCTAGTACTTGCCCCTAGCCCCCGCTAGTGATTGTTCTAATCTTTAGATCAGAACATCTCCACCAAGATAACTGGGCTTCCCTGGTGGCGCAGTGGTTAAGAGTCTGCCTGCCGATGCAGGGGACGCGGGTTCGTGCCCTGGTCCGGAAGGATCCCACATGCCGCGGAGCGGCTGGGCCCGTGAGCCATGGCTGCTGAGCCTGCGCGTCCGGAGCCTGTGCTCCGCAACGGGAGAGGCCACAACAGTGAGGGGCCCGCGTACCGCATAAAAAAAAAAAAAAAAAAAAAAAAAGCCTGTTCTCCACCAAGATAACTTATCAAAGGGGTGGTGAGGGGCGTGCTCCTCTGCTGGTTTCCCTGGTAACAGATGAGCCAACCTGATGTCAATTTCCCCTATAACTGGTAAACACCACTTCCCCACCCCAGGGAACAAAGACTGCTGCCATGTCTTGCATGTCCTGCCCATTGCAGTCTGCTGCACATGTTGGGGTGTTGCTCCAGTACCTTGTTCAGACATGTAAGATTCCCGCCCATCCATTAAACCATCGATGTCTCTGTTGCTGACTCGGGCTCTTTCTTCGGTCTTGAGGCTGGGTAAGTACAGAACCTGCAGGCCTGTGGAGTGCAGCCCAACAACAGTGAACTCAGGTGATCTGTCAATTAGTAGGCATCAATCCCATTTGTGGAAAGTGAAAGTAAGAGTATGTGTGAGATGGAAAAGATTCAGAAAAGGATGAACGTGTTTATGGAGCACAAAAGAATAGTTACCAAGGTATAGTTGGATTGCCAGATATATTAGAAAGTTACTGGGATTTGTGATTCTGTATTTAGATGAGGATCAATATTCTAATAATGTGCTTCATCTGAAGCAGCCACTGAATAGGGAAGAATTTTGAGTCACTGGGATTGGTATCTTGATCAGGATATATGGTAAGAGGTCAGATAAACTTATGAATCATTTGTCTTAGTAAAAATAGGTTTAAATGAGTAAATGGGGATTAAATTAGGCAGTAAGAATGAGGAATGCTAGGGGCTGATGGATGGAAAGTGGGGACAATGGAATATCAGAGTCCCATGTGATAGGAGAGCTTATACATGGGGAGTGATCCTGTGAATGAGCTGGAAGTAGACAATGTTGGGGTTGCTGGATGTGGTCTCTGATTATTGATTTTATAGGTCACATTCATGGTGAAACCTAAGTGTGGTATGTATCCCATTTTTAGAAATGTTAAGTTGGAAAACAAAGCAAAATTTGTACTACAGCTGTAGCATTGTCTAACCATGTCATTTTCTTTTTCTTTTTTTTCTTTTTTTTTTTTTTTTGTGGTATGCAGGCCTCTCACCGCTGCGGCCTCTCCCGCCGTGGAGCACAGGCTCCGGACGCGCAGGTCCAGCGGCCACGGCCCACGGGCCCAGCCGCTCCGCAGCACGTGGGATCCTCCCGGACAGGGGCACGAACCCGCGTCCCCTGCACCGGCAGGCGGACCCCCAACCACTGCGCCACCAGGGAAGCCCTAACCATGTAATTTTGTGATATCATTCCTTCCAAACCTTTGTTCACATTATTTGTTAAATAAACCACATCAGCAAGTTTTTTTTAATGAGGATTAATAAAGCAAATATATGTAAAAAAGCAAACTGGATTTTAAAAATATGATATGGAATGGCTGGAAAGATGAAACAAAACTTGCTAGATTAAATTTAACAGAAAGAGGGGACTTCCCTGGTGGTCCAGTGGTTAAGACTCCACACTTCCACTGCAGGGGGTGCAAGTTCGATCCCTAGTTGGGGAACTGATATCCTGAATGGCATGCGGCGCAGCCAAAGGGAAAAAAAACAATTTAACAGAAAGAGGTCTAAAGCTCCAAATTTAGGTAGACATTAGGTTTTCATTTGCCAGGTGAGAGAGAACTGAATCAACAGTATGATATGACTGAAAATAAAACAAAGAAACCTACTGCTACATATTAGTAGAGAATGCAGCTGGAGCAAGAGAGTTGAGCCTTATCATACCATGAGCTCTTCAGACATATCTTCGATATTGTGTAATTTATGGGCCCATACCAAAATAGAGAAACTCCAGAAGTAGGTAAATGGGCTCATAAGTGGCCTGAAAACCATGAAAATGAGGGATAGAGAGGAATAGGAATGACTAGCTTTGGGGGAAAAAAAGGTAGGAAGAGCAGGGGAGAATACTCAGTATTAGCCAAAGGGATGAAGATTCCAGTTCAACTTAGTTTAGGTTATTAGTGTTTATAAATCTACCTCATTTTGCAAGTGAGGAAGGCATTATGTTAAGTGAAATAAGTCAGACAGGAAAAGACAAATACTTTATGATCTCACTTATATGTGGAATGTAAGGAAAACAAAACAAAAACACCAAACTCAAACAAAAAGAGGCAGAGTGGGGGGCGGGAGGGATTGCAGGAAGATGGTTAAAAGCTATAAACTTCCAGTTATCAGATACATAAGTACTAGGGATGTGATGTACAACATGATGACTGTAGTTAACACTGCTATAAGATATACAGGAAAGTTGTTAAAAGAGTAAATCCTGGGACTTCCCTGGTGGTGCAGTGGTTAAGAATCCGCCTGCCAATGCAGGGGACACAGGTTTGAGCCCTGGTCCGGGAAGATCCCACATGCCGCGGAGCAACTAAGCCCGTGCGCCACAGCTACTGAGCCTGCACTCTAGAGCCCGTGAGCCACAACTACTGAGCCCCTGTGCCACAACTACTGAAGCCCGTGCGCCTAGGGCCCGTGCTCCGCAACAAGAGAAGCCAGCGCAACAAGCAGCCCACCCACCGCAACGAAGAGTAGCCCCCGCTCGCCGCAAGTAGAGAAAGCCTGCATGCAGCAACGAAGACCCAACGCAGCCAAAAATAAATTTAAATTAAATAAATTTAAAAAACAAAGCAAAACAAAAAAGAGTAAATCCTGAGAGTGCTCATCACAAGAATTTTCTTTCTCTTCTTTCCTTTTTATTGTATCCATATGAAATGATGGATGTTAACTAAACCTATTGTGGTGATCTCTTCACAATATATGTAAGTCAATCCATCATGCTGCTTACCTTAAATTTATACAGCGATATGCGTCAATTATTTCTCAATAAAACTGGAGAGGAAAAAAAGATTCATGTTTCCTAAGGAACCAGGATAAATCTTGATACTAGTTACAATTATCTACTCAGGCTGACTGATTGGCGAAGAAGTCATCATTCCATCCAAAGGAGAATCAGCAACCACCAGGGCACAAAAACAAACAAACAACAAAGGAGGAAACTAAAGCCCAGAGAGTTTAATGGAGTTGCCTGAGGTCAGTAGGCTAACTAACAGACTTAGGACTTAAACTCAGGTTCATATACCAAGCTGCTGGAAGTTGGGTTTCTTTAAAGTGATTCTTATCCTTGGGACTTCCCTGGCGGTCCAGTGGTTAAGACTCCACCCTTCCAATGCAGGGGGCGAGGGTTCGAAAAGATCTGGGAACTAAGATCCCACATGCCGCACAGCGTGGCCAAAGGAAATAAAAAAGTGATTCTTATCCTTACAGCATTTTCTTTTTTTCTTTTCTGTTTTTTTTTTTTAAACCTCTAAGTGTATTAGCAAATGCATTTTCAGTATCTTGTAGATCCCAACCAGTCATGAGTTCTCTGTTCACCCCGGAACCATTTGAGGAGACAATTCTCATCAGAGATGAACAGGAAAGTCTTGTATTAGGTTGGAGTTTAGACTTGAAAAACTCTTATATCACTTCATATACTAGGATTGTAAAATTCTACGATAAGATATAATTACTTGAATTAATATATAACTACATTATAACCATGCAGTATAGTTTTGGTCCTGGAGTCAGACTGTCTGGGTTCGAATTCCTGCTCTGCCACTTACCATTTTGAGAGGCCTTGGGCACATGATTTAACCTCTTTCGCCTTCAGTATCCTCATTTGTAAGATGGAGATAATAATACTTAGTTCATAAAGTTATTGTGAGAAATGAATGGGATTATATACAGCAAATAGCTAGCAAACAGAACTCAACAAATATTAGCTCTAGGTATACGCAGGGGAGTAAGATTATTAAAGGAGAGTGTATACAGTAAGAAGAAAAGAGGTCTGAGGGCAGGGCTGTGGAGAACATTTAGCTGTTGTGCTGGGTTGCACAGTATTCTCTCCATTTCTTGGCCACCGGGAACCTTAAAATATGATCTTTTTTGGAAATAGAGTCTTTGTAGATATAATCAAGTTAAAATGAGATCATAGTGGATTAGGATTGGGGCCCTAAGCCAATGACTGGTTTTCTTTTCTTTTCTTTTTTGGCCGCACGGCCCAGCATGCGGAACTTCCCCAACCAGGGATTGAACCCACGCCCCCTGCAGTGGAAGACGGAGTCTTAACCAGGAAGTCCTGGTTTTCTTATAAGAGGGAAATTTGGACACAGAGAGCTATGCAGAAAGAAAATGTGAAAACGCTGGGAAGAGAACGTCATATGAAAGCACAGAGACACAAGACCAGGTGACAACAGAGACAAGAGATTGGAGTGATGCATCCACAAACAAAGGAAGACCAAGGGTTGCCAGCAACCACCAGAAGCTAGAAAGAAGAAAGGAAGTATCCCCCTAGAGCCTTCACAGAGAGCATGACCTTGCTGACACCTTAATCTCAAACTTCTAGCCTCCACAACTATGAGGATACATTTCTATTGCTTTCAGCCACTCTGTTCGTGGTACTTGGTTATGGCATCCCTAGGAAACTAATATAGCTGGTGAGCAGTCAGGGAAAACACAGAATGGATAATAATACTTTATAGTTTCAAAATACAATGTCAATTGATCCTCACAACTACCTTGAAAAGTAGCAGGACAGTTTATATATAAGTAAATGGATGATCAAAAGTATTAGAGACTTGACAGAAGGTCGCAGAAACAGAATTTGAGAGATGAGTCCTGTTCCAGCACTCTGATCCTAGTTAACAAAATGCTTCATCCTTTCTCAACCTTTCTGAAGTTTCCTTCCCCATTCACAACTCCAACATCGTCCTCTTACCTCCGGCAACTCAATTTCAGGAAGGCCACTGATCAGTGAATTCTACTAACGTCACATTTACCAAGCTTATGCATTGTATAGCTTTAACTCTTATTATAGAAGGACCTTATCCTTCGGTGGGGAGGTTCAGGCACGTACAGTAGGTAAGAAAGACACACTGGGGAAAAACAGGTCATTCCCCTTTCTACAGTCATAGAGACAAGGCAGCAACCTACGCCACTGACTCCAGTTTTCACGGGCAATTTCAGCAGAAAGAAAACAGACCTAAACTAACTTTTCTCAGGTTACACAGTTCCTCAGTTTTAGAGTAAACAGGAACCCGATTCAATGTTCCTTCCATTAAACCACCTTGATTGTTCCTCCACAGATTTGTAGATGCTACTGCTTTCTTCTAGATTAAAATTAACTTTCAGCAGAATGACCACCAAATAAAAATTTGTCTGTACGTGTTCTTTTCTAAGGCATCAGTAGTACAGGCTTTGAAATCAGAAAGTCTTGGGGTCCAATCCTGGCTTGGCGGTGGGGCACTGGGAACATTACTTCGGTTCAAACACGTAAGGAGGTAACACCTACTTCCGATATTTCTTGCGAAGAATAAATGATAGGCAAAACACCTGGCACAGCAAATTTTGTCCCAAGACTGCAGGAATCAAAGCTTTTGGGGTTGTGACTTCTCTCAACGTCCTCTGCAATGGAGAGGTTCAGCGATCTAACCACAGAAGCTCTCGAAAAGACCCCAGCCCCTGCGCCACTTGAGGGCGTGTCCGGAGGGAAGGACCCAGGGGTTGGCTCCGCCCCAACTCGGGGCACCCGGCGCGCCTGATCGCCTCGGTCCTCTGCAACCCCCGCATCCAGATCAGCAGCTGCCTGCACCCGTACCTTCCCAGTCCCCGGGACGCGGGCTCCTGCGAGGGTTCAAAGCCCGACGCGGAATGAGGCACAGCCAGGGACAGCCCGGGCCCCGTGCGCCGCGGCCACGCGAGGCCCCCGCCGTCGCCACCACCTGCGCGCCGTCGCCCCGGCCCCGCCCCCCGAGAGCCGAGAGCTGTCGGCAGCCGAGGTCTGGCAGCGCCCGTCTCCTTACCGGCTTGTTTAATACCATGCCGCTGTACGAGGGCCTGGGGAGCGGCGGAGAGAAAACGGCGGTCGTGATAGACCTGGGAGAGGCTTTTACCAAGTGAGTGGCCGCGGCGCCAGCTGCCGTCGTCCCGAGGGGAGGGCGGGTAGCCGAGCCCCAGGCCCAGCCCGGGTCCTCGTCGCAGGCTCCAGAGGCGGCTTGTTCCGTCTCCACTTCTTCCCCCAGGACCCGCAAATGACGGCCCTTGCTATTTACACCGTGGGCGATGCAAATCCCGGGAATCCGGTGGAGTGGTCAGGTTCTGACTCCTAGAGAGGCCCAGGAGGCTTCAGGAAAGTTGCCTTCGTTGTCGCCCCGGTCGTCACCCCAAACTGAACGGACTCTTTGGGGTCATCTATGCAGGGGATGACAGCGATGACCTAGGCCCCGCTTATCTGGCTTTATCTGCTTAGGGAGGTGGCAACCGAACTGTAATGCTTGATGACGACCTCCGTTATTAAGCATTTATTGAAAAGAGATGCTATTGGTGTTGGAAATTCAAATATGTTTAAGACAGGGCTACTGCTTCCCAAGAGTAGGAAGTCGAATTAGGAACGCTGAATGCATGAAAAACTCAACCCTATAGATAATTCTCTAGAGAGTCTTCGTTGCTCCCACCCACCAACTCTTAGATTGGGAAATTTAACATTTTAAAAGGCAACTTGTAAACACTAGAGTAGTGGTTTTCAACCTTTTGGATGGCATAGATCCCTTTGACGACCGAAAGAAAGCCACAAATACACAAACCTTAAAATATTTGCACACAATTTCAGGGGTTGGTGGACCATGGCAGTGGTCCTTGGACTCCGGATTGAGAGCCCTTGTACCGCTCTCAAGAAAAAGGAACGTGACAGCCAGAATTGCATCTTCTATCTGAAATGGAAACATTTGAAAAAATTTTGTATATCTCTGAACAGTGCCTGACATGTAGTATGTATTTAATAACTATTTGTTGAACAAGTGGTCAAAAGAGCCTATTTAAGAATTGGAGGGAATTCCCTGGCGCTCCAGTGGTTATGACTGGGCATTTTCACTGCCGAGGGCCAGGTTCAATCCCTGGTTGGGGAACTAAGATCCCACAAGACGCCCAGTGCTGCCAAAGAAAAAAAAAAACAGGAAAATTGGACTTCAGGTGCTCCAGAATTGGATTAAACATAGTCCTTGGTTCATGTTATTCTCTTACTGTTCTAAGCAAGATGCTCCCATAATTATATATTTTTATTTATTTTTAAAGGTTTATTTAAATACCATAGTAAGTACCTTGAGGCTGACACCCAAAGATAATTATTTTAGGTATGCTGCGGAAATGAGAAATGGGACTACTATATAGGAAGACGGTTATTGACAAAGACAACAGGAGGGTGATAAGATGAGTTTGTGCATCCTGGGGAATTTGAGGAGCACTGGTACAAGTCAGGTAAACATGGGGATGTGACTAAAAGAAGATGGAGAGAGCTATTTGGGAATAGGAGGAGAGCAGTACTGAAAACCAGACAGGACAAGGAAAGATAATATTAAGACTAAACTTACATGGCAATCCTTTTTAACAACATTTTTAGCAAAGTTTTGTTTTACGTGAAACAGAAATGGAAATACTTAAATACTCTAGAAAGGAGAATAGTTTTTTAAAAGGGATGAAATATTTTATGCAATTTAAAAAATGATAGCAGTGAAGACTAACAATATGGGCAGAATCTTATTTTATGAATTCATGATGTGTGAACAGTGTGATTATAATTATGTCACATATGCATAGTTTAAAAACTAGACCGAAGGAAATGCATCAATATGGAAGCTGATATTAGAATGATGGAATTATGAGTAACATGAATTATAGACATGAAGTCAGATAGTGGAGTACAGATTCAGGACTGTAGAGATGTGTTACCTAAAATTCAAGTAAAATTAAAAACAGAAAAAAAAGTAAATGCGACCCTAAAATAATACACTGGTTTATTTCACTGTCACTAATTTGAAACAATTTTATTTTTTACCTTTAATACATAATTATGAATAGATGGTATTAACTTTTCCTTAGTTTTTTTGTCCCTTTGAATACATCAGAGATGTTTCTAGTTGTTTTTGTGACCACTGCTTTGAAAAAAATACAGAAAAACTTGTTTCTGTGACAAATATATAAAAAGAATGTTATAATAAGTTGAATTGTTTCAATTTTCTGTTTATTTGTAGATGTGGATTTGCTGGAGAAACTGGTCCAAGATGCATAGTTCCTAGTGTGATAAAAAAAGCTGGCATGCCTAAGGTATTCTTTTTTTATGACAAATTAGCAAAATAAATGCTGTACTGTAAAATATTTTTAAATGTGACTTTAAATAAGATTGATTAGAACAGTGCTAAATGTATAGCTTAGACTGTATTCCAAGAAAACTTTTTTGATTCTTTATTTAGGTTTAATTTTGCATACCATAAAATTCATCTATTTTAAGTGTGCGATTCAGTGATTTTTAGTAAATATATCAAGTTGTGCAGCCATCACCACAGTTCAGTTTTAGAACATTTTTGTCATTCCAGTAACATCACTAATGCCTACTTATAGTTAATCCCTATTCCCACCCCAAGCCCACCACGGATGTTCTTTGTCTTATAGATTTGCTTTTTCTATTTAATTTATATAAATGAAATTATATAACATTAAGAGAAAGTTTTTGAGCTCAATAAAATGATTGCCTGAGCCTTGTAATGTAATTATAGAATCATTTTATTCTTACTCTGTTCAGAATATGAGCCAGGTCCTCATTTCTTTATCTGTAATTCAAAAGACCTGTGAAAAACACATTTTTTAAAAGCAAGTCTTGCCAAAGTTAATTTTGTAGATAGGAATTGTAGAACAATAGAAAGAATAATTTTACATGCCATAAAATTTGCCTGTAAAATCAAATACAGATTTTTCTACCATAACTTAATATTTGCATTCCTGAAAAACCTCTTCTTGATAGCAAACAAAAACAGGTTTTGGGGAAAAGTCGGTTGGGGTAGATTATTTAAAACCCATGAAACTTTGTAATCCGAGCATTAGAAAAACAAAATACCTCAGGAAAAAGTTGGAATAGCTTTGAGTTGCGATTGAGTGTGGCTGGAAGCTCTCTTGGGGATATTTAAAATAAAATGAAATAATTGAAACTGTTGGTTGGTGGGTGCTGAGACAATGCAGATATAAAAATGAGCTCTGTGCCTCTCTGGCTATTGTTAAGGTGGGACCAGGAAGAAATGCAGCCCAATAAAGAGTCTTGAAGGGGTCCACTCTGTTACGGGAGCCCCTGGTACACGGGATCATTTAAACTTTTTAAAAATAGATCTGAAAGAATGCTGATTTGTGTGACCACTGAGTTGATGACTTTCTTTACCTTGATGAAGGTTATAACTCTGCTGTCATCATTTCAGCTCCTCTTGCCTAATATGAACTGTACAACCTTCACATCATATAGACATTATTCCCTTATTTAACAAATATGAGCATATTTGTTTTCATAAAAGCACATATTGGAGCAGGATACAGTAAATGGAGTCCTTGTGATGTGTTAGTGTTGACTTAGCACCCATGGTTTGGTAGTGTTTACTTTAGTGCTAATGGTGCATGTTTTCATTTTTGCCACACATATTTATGAGCTGTTTACTTTGTTCCTGGCACTGTATCAGTTGAAGGAGGATATATCATAAGCAAGCCAGAAGTAGTTCTTGCCCCATGGAGTTTGTAGTCTAATGGGAAGGTAGACATTTTACAAGTAATTAAGTGGGGTGATACTACAAAAGGAAAAGTGTCAATGCTTTGGGAGTAAATAACAGGGACTGAACCAAGTCTGGAGTATTTGAGGAAGCCTTTGATGCTTTTTAATTGATGCTGCTTTTTATCGGTGATGCCAAAATAATGTCAGATGGAAGAAAAATGTGATGAGTACAGCTCTTTACTTACTGTGGACACAGATTTTTATTCCATAAACCAAAACATTTTGTCATCTTGGACATGCCAGTTCTTAAACATTTCTAATTTAAGTGATTAATCTATATTTGATGTTTGTATCTATTCTCAATACAAATTGCTTTTGACTTATTACCAGAAAATCCATTAGAAAAATAAATAAGCATGTTTTAGTTTATTTTATTATTATAAATTAATAAATCATTTTAATTTTTTATAGCCTATCAAAGTTGTACAATATAATATCAATACAGAAGAATTATATTCCTACCTAAAGGAATTCATCCACATACTGTATTTCAGGTAAAATGCAATTGTGTTTCCCCCACCCCCCAGCTTTTCCTAGTGCCCATCCTACTGATATTTGGTTGTATTATTTCTAATGCAAAAAAAAGGTTAATTTCCATTGCCATTTTAACTTTCTTATTTTCAATCTTTTCAAAAATATATTTGAAGACTAGGAAACTAGCAAGCATAAGGAAATATTGAAAATAAGTCAAATGTCCATTAATAAAGGGGATTGGATAATTTAATTATTGTACATCCATATAGTGAAACACTATATTGTCATTTAAAAAGTTCTGTATCTATATGTACTGATACAGAAAGATGTCTTAGATATTCTGATAATTGAAAGCATGTTGCAGAACAACATCTATGGAATGAATATTTTTGTTAAAATATATGCATATACATACACAATAATGAAAATCTATAAACTGCTGTAAGTGAAAGTTTCTGGGTAGTAGAGGTATATGGTATTTTTGTATTTTCCAAGTTATAAGCTCCTATAATATTTGGAGTCTTGTGAGCATATACTACTTTTGTAGCTTAAAAAAAGAAAATATCTTTTTAATGGCTCAACTCAGTATTCATAATAGGCTATAGTTTTTGTTTTCTGAGATAAATGAGTTAATAGATGTAAATTTCCTGACACAGTACATGGCACGTAGTAAGAGTTCAAAAATGTTATCTTTCTGTGGCATATATATTGATATATACCATGGAATACTACTGAGCCATAAAAAAACCCGGAAATTTTGCCATTTGCAGCAACATGGATGGATTTGGAGGGCATTATGCTAAGTGAAACAAGTCAGACAGAGACAGACAAACACTATATGATATCACTTGTTTGTGGAATCTAAAAAATACTACAAACTAGTGAATATAACAAAGAAGAAGCAGACTCACAGATATAGAGAGCAAACTAAGGGCTACCAGGGGCAACATAGGGGTGAGGGAGTGGGAGGCACAAACTACTGGGTGTACGATAGGCTCGGGGCTGTATTGTACAACACAGGGATAGAGCCAATATTTTGTAATAACTGTGAATGGAAAATAACCTTTCAAAACTGAATAAAAAATTTAAAAACACTTAAAAATTTAAAAAATGAAAACATTATCTTTCACGGATAATAAAATGAAGATGTCTTTTTGTTGTAAAGCTTCTTAAGTGAAGGTGGTACGATTTCTCTAATCTTAACAAATTGCATTATGTACCAAAATAAATACAAACTTTTACTTTTAAAACAAAACTATCACTTTTCAGGCATCTATTGGTGAATCCCAGAGACCGCAGAGTTGTGGTTATTGAGTCGGTATTATGTCCTTCCCACTTCAGAGAGACACTCACTCGTGTTCTTTTCAAGTATTTTGAGGTACCTGTTTTTTATGTTGTTGTTTTTAGTAGGTACTCAAAGCTTAAACTAAAAGGTCCTCATTTTATTTCCTTCATTGGAAAGAGGAATTGGATGACAAAATAAACTGAATCCTTTACAAATTGACCGTTTATTTTTTTTCTTTGTTTGGTTATTTCATGCGTAATAAGCATTTCATCTAATACTTAGATAATTGAAGGTTTCTTTTTATTGCTGTTTCCCTTGTTTGTTTATTTTAGTACAGGTTTTAAGTTTTGGGACTTTTTTCTGAAATTAAAAGTTATATTCTGTGCTGTGAAGTTGATGTTTTTCTTCCAGGTCTTTTCTAGTTTTCATTGTTTAGTTATGCTGACTGTTCTAAGTTCTCCAATTCTTTCATTTTAGGCTTTAAATTCCCCTTAAATGGAGTATTCAAATAATGTCTCCCATAGAGTAAGTGGGCAGTGCCAGGAGTGACTCTTATATCTTGATATTAGTAATATTACTTGTAGCTTTCATTTTATAGGAGTCAAGATTATTTTAAAGACCAAAATTATGACTTAAATGATTACATTTCATAGTAGGCCAGAATCTTTATTATTTAACTTTTAAAAAAAATCTCTACCTTAGGAATTTAGAGTTTTTCAGCAATTTAGAAGAATGTATAAAATGTGTATAGTATATAAGAAATTAAGCACATGTAAATGTAATTTTCATACATTCTACTGAACACAAAATATATCAAAAATCACAATGTATTTATGAGATAAGGGCAGTTAATATTTCTAAGTTATAATTTAGTAAGACAGGCACAGAGAAACAGGTTACATACCCTCCTGTACTTACTGATGTCACTAATTGGTTTGCAATAGGGAGAACACAAAACACAGCAGGAAGTCACTTTAGCTCTTATCTGAATAAAATAGATGATTTTCTGTATTTTTACTTGAACTTAGCATTTTAGTTATATTTATGTTAGTATGCTTATCTGGTATATAACCAGAATACCTGCTGTACTTAGATAAAGGAAATATAGCCATTATTTTGTTTGCCACTTGGTTATTATGGACTTCCATATTTTGATTGAATATTTACCTGATATTTGGGATGTCACCAGATCTGGCAAATTTTTACTGAAAAATGTCACTTAGAGCTAAGGATTTTTGTAGTTCTTTAATTTTAACTGCTATATTATAATATTTTTAGAATATAGTTCATATTGTGAACTTTGTGAATGAGGACAATCAAGAATAATTCTTCTCTATTTCTGTTTTGATGATAAAGGCATCTCTTTATTTTTTAAATTTAGCATCTTCCTTTGAATGTATGTTTCTGGACCTCTTCTTTTATCCTTTTCAGTTTTCCCTCCAAAAGAGAGAGAACTGAATTAATAAAAATGCTTCATAATTGTCATTTCAGAATGAAAAGACTTAGAGAACTTAAAGAGTGTTTCTATTTGTTACAGTGTATTTTGTTTATTGTGTAAATTCAAATAAATCAACTAATTCTTAATTTAGTGCCATAAAATGGTTGAGTAGGTATCATAATTATGAATTTTTTCAAATATATTTGAAATGTAAAGGAAACACCTTCAACTACTGACATTCATTCTGGTTTTGTTGTTGTTGTTTTGGATTTGTTGTTTTCTAGGTTCCATCTGTCTTGCTTGCTCCAAGTCATCTAATGGCTCTTCTTACACTTGGGATAAACTCTGCCATGGTCCTGGATTGTGGATATAGGGAAAGCCTGGTGTTACCTGTATCTTTTTTGTAAACCAGCTAATTTTGCAGTTTTTACTCTACTTTAGAATAATTAGGCTTATTACAAATTGTTTTTATTGCATCAAGCTATTTTGGGTTATCATGTACAAATATGACATGTGGAAAAAATTCACAGGATGGTGAGACTTAAATTTACTTTTTGTAGAAATTGTCATTATGACTTGGTCACAGTATAAACTCCAGAGATCAGAGCTATTACGTTCAGTTTTTAAGAGGAATATCAGCTAATTAGGATGTGTCAAAGAAGATGGGTAGGATAGTCAAGTTCTAAGAAAAGATCATATGAAGAATAACTGGAAACAGAAATGAAAAAGTTAGGGACTTCCCTGGCAGTCCAGTGGTTGAGACCTTGCCTTCCAGTGCAGAGGGTGCGGGTTCGATCCCTGATTGGGGAGCTAAGATCTGACATGCCTCATGGCCAAAAAGCCAAAACATAAAACAGAAGCAATATTGTAACATATTCAATAAAGACTTTAAAAATGGTCCACGTCAAAAAAAAAAAAAGAAAAAGAAAAAAAGGCAGATGTAGATTAGTGGTTACCAGGGGCTAGAGGGAGTGTAGAATAGGGGAATGAAAAATAAATAAAAATAAAAAAATTTTAAAAATTAAATTAGAAAGTTAAAACTTAAATGGCAACGTGAAATCTGCTTTCAAATAGCTGAAGGGCTCAGTGTGGAAAAGTAAATAGATTTTTTTTTCAATCTATTTCCTGAGGCTATGATGGGGGCAGTATGACAGCTAAGCTTCTTTCTAGTTGTATGATTTTGGTCAAGTAGCTTAATCTCTTTTGGGCTTAGTCTCCTCATCTGTAAAATGGGAATTATAATAATTCCGCCTCATAGGGGCATTGTGTATCTTGAGTGAGATAATGTATGTAAAATATTTAGCATAAGACCTAGCACGTAAATTGCACAGTAAGTGCTGTAGTTTTTATATCATTTGCCATTAGGAAGAACTCCCTAGTAATTTAAGCTGTTCCACAATAAAATTACTGACTATAAACTGGTCCATTCCCCATCATTAGAAGAATTTAAGTAGAGTGTAGGTAAACATCTCTTAGAAATGTTACAGTAGACATTTGCTACATTTGAAAAGGAGTTTGAAGTACATAAATGCAAGACTCTTGCAATTTTGAGACCTATGTGTGTATTTATTAGAAGAAGTACTCATGGGAAGGAAATCAAGAATCATTAGCTCCTAAAGAACTAAATTAGGCAATAGCACTTTTAAATATAAAGTATTTTGTGTGTTAGTCCCTGCGACAAAAGTATTATTCTCTTCATTATATGATTGAAAGTTGAGATGGTAGTTGACCCAAGTTAATAGAAGTGTATAGCCAAGATATAAACCCATGTTTGTCTCCAAAGCCAGTGCTCTTAACAATATACTTTTTTCTTTTTCATAAATAATGTACTTATGAAACATCAGCAAAAACAATATATAAAATAAAGTAGCAAACCCACAGTACAGTATTGTCCACTGTCCTCTCAGCTCTGATAGAAATACAGTGTGAGACATACGTAATTTAAAATTTTTCTAAGAGGTACAAATTTTAAAAGTTCAGGGGCTTCCCTGGTGGCGCAGTGGTTGAGAGTCTGCCTGCCGATGCAGGGGACACGGGTTCGTGCCCCGGTTCGGGAAGATCCCCCATGCCACGGAGCGGCTGGGCCCGTGAGCCATGGCCGCTGAGCCTGCGCATCCGGAGCCTGTGCTCCGCAACGGGAGAGGCCATTAGTAGTGTATTTTATCTAGCCCAATGTATTTAAAATGCTATCATTTCAGTATATAGTCAACATAATAAATTATAATGAGATATTTTACAGGTTTTTTTTTTATTACTAAGTTTTCTGTGTTTGCCATGGAGGTTATTCTTACAGCACATCTCAATTCGGACCAGCCACATTTCAGGTGCTCAATAGCCACATGTGGTCAGTGGCTGCATTGTTGGACACCCAAGCTCTAACGAATGAATTCTGTGTGTGTGTGTGTATATATGTGTGTATGTATATGTTTAACTGTTTTCTTTGGAGAAGGAAAAAGACTCTTTGATTTTTCTGTAACTCTTTTTAAAAAAAGAAATAAGAATTTGCCAGCCAAGCTGATTTAGAACAATAATGCAGAGGTGAAGAAAAGACTGAGGGAAACACATTTTACTTCCTAAAATAGTAATACCCTTGACTACCTTATAGATATATGAAGGAATCCCAGTACTAAATTGTTGGGGAGCACTCCCCCTAGGAGGAAAAGCTCTTCACAAGTAAGTTTCTTGGCATTTAGCACATTTGCTTCACCTGTGCCAAAAAAACCATGCAAATTTTTTTACAGTGATTAATAGAGGACTTGTAGTATGGACATTCAATGTTATTTATTCCATTGTTTACTAGCCTTGAGTATATTCATCTTTTAAGGATAAAATCACTTTTATTTAAAGCATCATGATCTGTTATGAAGTAAAAGTATTAAATAAGAAAAGGATATCAGTTGCATTATTGTAATTCCAGTAACTTTTTTTTTTTTTTAATCTTCAGGGAGTTGGAAACTCAACTATTGGAACAATGTACTGTTGACACAGGTGCTGCTAAAGAACAGAGCCTTCCCTCTGTGATGGGTAAAATCATTATAAACTTTGAGTGGTTTACATTCCCTTTTCGTTCAACTCATTTCCCCGCCCCCCCATTGCATAGCTATTCTCTTTTTCTCACATCACTCTGATGACATGGCTCCAATTATAAGGTCATCACTGAGCTGTTAATCACCAAATCCAGTAGTTGAATTTTATTCATTCTTTCCAGAACTTTTGACATTATGGATTATCATATACTCTTTTTTTAAAAATTTTATTGAAGTATAGTTGAATTACAATGTTGTTAATTTCTGCTGCATAGCAAAGTGACTCAGTTATACATATATATACTTTTTTCATATTCTTTTCCATTATGGTTTATCACCGGATATTGAATGTAGTTCCCTGTGCTATACAGTAGGACCTTGTCGTTTATCCATCCTATATATAATAGTTTGCATCTGGATTATCATACACTCTTTTTTTTTTTGATACGCGGGCCTCTCACTGTTGTGGCCTCTCCCGTTGCGGAGTGCAGACTCAGCAGCCATGGCTCACGGGCCCAGCCACTCCATGGCATGTGGGATCTTCCTGGACCGGGGCACGAACCCGTGTCCCCTGCGTCGGCAGGCAGACTCTCAACCACTGCGCCACCAGGGAAGCCCTGTCATATACTCTTGTTATTATCTCTTCCCTTGGCTTTCAGGACTTTTCTTCCTTTATGGTTTTCTCTTATTTCTCCAAGTATTCCTTCTTAATTTCCTCTGCTCTTTATCTGCTGATACTCTTCTAGGGGTTTATTTTTTGTTCCTTTTTTTCCTCCTACTGTCTTTTTAAAAGTGATCTCATGTGTTCCCGTAACTTCAGCTACATCAATATGCTGTTGGTTCTTAAGTGTATCACTGGGCCCAACCCTTCTTCTAAACTTCATATTCATATTTCCAATTGATTATTAGATATGAACTAGGCATCCCTCTCGGCACCTCAAACTTAAGACTTCCAGAAGTAAATACATTATCTCTTTCCCTAAATTCATTTTAACAAATCATGGTTAGATAAAGATAATATCTTACTGAGCTCCCATTTTAGATAACTGGGAGTTTATCAGTCCTTTCAGTTCTCCCTCAGAAATCTCTTTTTCATCTCTTTTTTTTCTGTCCTCCACAATACAGAACATCTGAAAACAAAGACGTCAACTAGGCCCTCATTGCTTCTTGCTTGGATTATTACAGGAGCCTGCTTTTTGGACCCATGTAGTCTGTTTCACACTGTTAGCAGGAATAACTTTCACAGAATTAATCTGATTACATTTCTCTTTTGCTTGAGAATTTTTGCTGGCCTCCACAAGTTAAAATCCAAATTATCTGTTTGATATGCATGTTTCCTCACAATCCAACTTTATTCTACCTCTTAGCTTTAACTACTAAACTCAACCCTTTGCACCTTATTTCAGCTACAGTAAATTTCATACATCTTCCTGGCACCATTGTTCTTCGACAACCCTGTGCCTTCATTTATACTATTTCTTTACCTGGGATGTTTTTCTTTACCTATTTGGGTTTTTGATCCCTCTACATGACTCAACTGAAAGATCATCTTAATTGTGAAACCTTCCTCATTTTCCCTAAGCAGAATAAATTGCTCCCTTCTCTGTTACACCCTCAGCAGTATTTATTATAGTACATATAACAGCCTCATTTACCTGATAACTGTTTCCCTCAATAGACTTTGAGAATCCCTGTCTTATTTATTTTTCAAGTGCCTGGGCACTGAATAAATGTTGGAAAGAGAAAGGTGGGTTGTTAGGGCATTTATCCTTGCATATATTGTTTTCCTGTTGTTCTTTAGGTAGTTAAGATAATAGCACATTCTTCATTCTGTAGATCAGATTATTATTTTTCTATTCCAGATAAACTTTGTTACCTTTTTAGTATATCATGATGACAGTTAGTTAATAAAAGATATCCAAAGGTAGTAAGTTTAGTGTAGCATCCCAAGTTTGTTTTCTTTTTTTTTTTTTTTTTTTTTTTTTTTGTGGCCACGCCACGGCATGCGGGATCTTAGTTCTTCGACCAGGGATCAAACCCATGCCCCCTGCAATGGAAGTGTGGAGTCTTAACCACTAGACCGCCAGGGAAGTCTCGCAGATGTTTTTAATAAAGCTCTTCACTAAAACTATGATATTTCCTTAAAATTCTAAACTGTATGTTCTTGGATACCCCTTTCTTTAACCAACTGTCTTGGACTGTGATTCTAATCTTTCCCTCTCATATGCCCCAAAAACCTTGAGTCTGCAATCCTAATAATTGAGGAATTAAATCATATCACTGTTTGCTGAAGGATCCACTTAGGAGGATCAGAAATGCAAATGTATATTAAATATCTCTTGTCAAGGTCCTTAGCAAAGATTAGATATAAGTCTTACATATACTGGGATATCCTTAAGTGAACTTTGAATGAGCCTCTTTCATTTAGTATTTAGAACCTAGTTCAAAAAAGAATGAATATACTACCTTAAAACTTACAAAGACTAACCTAAGTACATTGATTTGAAAAGTGTACAGTTGAAAAGTAAATTATATATAAAATATTGTACTTCTTATTCTCCTAAATTAGCTGAAATTTAAATATGATTTTTCAAAGCCAGAGCCAATGAATGCCTCTTATTTCTACTCCTCATTTGCAAAGTTTAAATGGCTGTGATTATTCCCTAAGATTGAAAAGTCCCTTCCCAAAGCACCATCTACGCCCAGCTAAAATAAGCCCTTTATTTTGAAGCCTGCCTTCCATGTTGCCTAAAGAAACCTGTTTTTCATATTACCAAATGTCTCTGGCACATGTTGGAATTTATTTGAATATTCCTAGAGAGACTTTAGCACATGTGAAAAGTTATGGTTTTTAGCACTTATTCTTAAATTTGCAGGTTCTTATAATCTAGTTACATTTCTCTTATCTATTCATAGCCAGGTTTAAATCATTTTGGAAATCTTTATCCCCCTGTGAGATAAATTTTAACATTTAACAATAGGAGTCTTCAAACTTTTTGATCACACACTGACTGCATAGTAAAAAAATTTTGAGCATGTACCTGCAATACATATTTATGTCTATATTTATTTATAAACTATATGTGTATCATTATTACTATATTACAAAACACAAAGGTAAGAATTTGGAAAGGACAATATAATAAAGGTAAAATAATAATTCTCAAGTCATACTTACTAATGGTAAATTTTTTTTGCTCCCTCTCAGAAAAGCAATGTGATTAAATATTGTTTATTATTTTTAAAAGGTTATGGCTTAACATTTTGAAAGTGTGGTTTTAATTTTATCTTAATTCTTAGTTTCAGTAACTGTCATAACGTAAAGATGTAGCTAACAAGATATGTAGCTCCAGATGGAAGAAGTGCCTGATTACCCTTATTAAATCATGATTCCTTTTGTAGCTATAAATTTCTGTCTTCATTGATATAAATAATTTGTTCTTACAGATCAATCAGAATATTTTTACATACTTAACAATGAGTTAAAAATTCTGAGTTTAGAAGATTCTAAACTTAGAAAACTTTGTTTCTGAGTCTGACTTGGAAACCTAGATTTATTGGCAACAAAATCACATAACAGTGGTAACATATGCAAATATTATCTTCTAAAGTCATCCTGTATTATATAGTTTCTTTGAATAGCTACTTTCTCACTCATTTTTTAAAATGTCACGTTTACCTTGAAAACAATTAAAAGTCTGTGTGTGATCCTTTTTACAAATATGTATTAGGTTAGCATGTCACTGACAGTCATTTATTATCACAGAAAAGGTAAGCAAACTTGAAACTTCACTTTTTGTAAAAGAAAAGTAAATAGCTCATGTTTAAGCCCTACCATTTCTTCTAAGTACTTTAACACAGATAACCAGCAAATCTTTTTATGGTAGAAAATATTTTCTTGGTCAGTTCCTATCTACTGCCAATTATTCTATGATATTTTTAAGGTCTTATTTTTATCAAATTTATGAGTATTAGTGACTTTCTTCATAAACTTGTGCACATCTGGCTTCAACTTCTGTGCTTTGGCTCGGCTTCGAATGCTGAAGTTTCTTCCCTAAAAGCAAAGTTGATTTTTTTATTTGGCTTTTAAAAAATTATGGTACTTTTAAATTTTTTTTTAGGTTGCTGAAATGGAAAATGGAAATGTGAATGCAATTTTACAGACTGTTTCTGCTTGTAAAGTTCTGTAGTTCTAAATAAAAATTTCTGTTTTAGGTTCAATTCCAGAAGGTATCTTGGAGGACATTAAAGGTAAACTAAGTTCCCATTTTTGTCCCCTTCATCATTAAGTATTCATTTGGAGGGCAAGTGTTTCTAAGTATTTACACAGATACAAAATATATTAAATTCATAATGTAATATCCTAAAAATATTTAACATTTAGGCTATAGAATAACGTAAATAAAATATTGGTTTTTCTTCAGATTTATGGAAGCTTTTGGTATTACTTTTTTTTTTTTGGCCACACCATGCGGCTTGCAAGATCTTAGTTCCCTGACCAGGAATTGAACCCAGGCCTTCGGCAGTGAAAGTATGGAGTCCTAACCACTCGACCACCAGAGAATTCCCTTTTGGCATTACTTTTGATGTATTATTATTTTATTTATTTATTTATTTTTTTTTTTTTTGCGGTACGCGGACCTCTCACTGTTGTGGCCTCTCCCGTTGCGGAGCACACGCTCTGGACGCGCAGGCTCAGCGGCCATGGCTCACGGGCCCAGCCGCTTCGCGGCATGTGGGATCCTCCGGGACCGGGGCACGAACCCTTGTCCCTTGCATCGGCAGGTGGACTCTCAACCACTGTGCCACCAGGGAATACTGATGTATTATTGAAGAAACTTCTCAGTGATAGAGTATAGAGAGTTACTAGGGAATTAGTAGTTTTCACAGTATGAATTAACAGTTACATTACTTATGAAAGCCACCGATTTAATGTTGTTTAGCATTTTTTTAAACTCTAGTATTTTAAAGGTCATTTTTATAAGGTCAGTCATTTTACTGACTTCAGAAATTCTACAGTTGGGTAAAGTATATTAGATTCACTTTAATAAGGTATGTTACTTCTCCTTTGCTAGAGTGTATTTTTATGATAATATTTAAATTGAGTTTTCTGGTATTTTGATTCACTAAAAGGAAAAGCAGTTAAACTATAATGTAATGTTCTTCATTACTGAAAGTGTCATGTAAAATTAATACTCTAGAATATTTAATAGAGAATTAGACAATAATGGATTTTAGAGTTAAATGGGACCTGGAGATAATCTGGTACAATTGGGTCCCTGAAATATTAAGTGATTTGTTCAGTGTCACACAATAGGTAGGGTTAGACCTAGGGCTGCAAAATGGATCTTGTTCTTCATTATATTGCTTACTTATGTTGTATAATTACCTAAAATCTCTTCAGTTATTATAAAATTTCAGTCATTTGTACATGCTTATTGCAAAAGCTCAAATAATACAGAAATATCTCAAGTGAAATAGTTTCCCTTTCGTTCTTCTAGTCCTATCCCCCATGATGTAACAGTTGATAATTCCTTGGAATGTTTCTTTCCATATAGCTTCCATCTTGTGAAAAGATGTTCAACTTTCCCATTACCCAGGGAAACATCAGATTGGCAAAAATTTGAAAGATAGACATTTAGTATTTGTGAGATTATGGGAAAATTAATATATTGCTATTAGTAAGAATTGAAAATTAAACTCTTTGGAAAGCATTCTGACATATATATAAAAATTGAAAAGTGTGCATCCTATCTAAGAGGGTATGTTGAATGAAATTTCGTGACTTCATAATAAGGAATATCATATAGCTTTTATTTATTTGTTTTTTAAAATATTTATTTAATTTTTGGCTGCGTCGGGTCTTAGTAGCGGCACACAGGATCTTTTGTTGCGGCGCGTGGGTTCTCTCTAGTTGTGGTGCACAGGCTTAGTTGCCCCTGCATTGCAAGGTGGATTCTTAACCACTGGACCACCAGGGAAGTCCCACCATATAACTTTTTAAAAGGAGGAGCTAGATGTATTGATTTGGAAGGATATCCATAATGTATTAAGGGAAAAAGCATGTTGCTGAATAATATGTACAGTAGGAACCCGTTTCTATTAAAAACAAATATGCAATACGTACACATACTCTTGCCCGCTCATTTATATTAGCTACTTATGTAGTACCTACATTTTTTTCAATTATTTTAAAATCCTTAAGTGTAATTTATCTGTTCTTAGATTTTTAACTCAGTGAATTTGGTTTCCTTAAAGAAGAACACCTTCATATGCCAAGTATGTAAGATGTTGAAGTCTAAGTATTTACCTTGCTTAGTTATGAGGACTTAAAGTATAAAATATGTAAGTAACTTGAGCACGTAGCCTACTGTCTAGCATATTAGCATATTGTAAACTCTTTTTTTTTAAATTGAAGTATAGTTGATTTATAGTGTCTCAGGGTACAGCAAACTGATTCAGCTTTATATATTCTTTTCTTTTCTTTTTTTTTTTTTTTTTGGCTGTGCCATGCAATCTATGGGATCTTAGTTCCCCGACCAGGGATCAAACACATGCATTGGGAGCACAGAGTCTTAACCACTGGACTGCCAGGGAAGTCCCCAGTTATATATTCTTTTTCAGAATCTTTTCCATTATAGGTTATTACAAGATTTTATTGAATATAGTTTCCTGCTCTATACAGTTTTTGGCATATTGTAGATTCTTAACAAATATATTTTGAATTAGTAAATGAAAAGAATTTTGTATAATATATAAGTTTATGTCAGCATGTTTTGCAAGTCATTAACCAAATCATTAGATTTCTTGCTCTCAACATCAATTTTTAAAAATTAATTAATATATTTATTTGGTCTTCATTGCTGCACATGGGCTGTCTCTATTTGCGGCGAGCAGGGGCTACTCTTTGTTGCAGTGCACTGGCTTCTCACTGCAGTGCCTTCTCTTGTTGTGGAGCACGGGCTCTAGGTACACGGGCTTCAGTAGTTGTGGCACGCGGACTCTAGAGTGCAGGCTCAGTAGTTGTGGTGCACGGGCTTAGTTGCTCCGTGGCATGTGGGATCTTCCCGGACCAGGGCTGGAACCCATGTCCCCTGCAGTGGCAGGCGGATTCTTAACCACTGAGCCACCAGGGAAGTCCCTCAACATCAATTTTGTCTCTACTTGAAAAAAATTTTTTAGTCCTTACCTATTTCTGAAAATAATTTGCACCCGCTTATTATAAAAGGTACTTTGCAACAGAAATAATCTTTAAAAGAATAAATGTTCATAGTTAAAGAAAAGATATAGTGTGCAAGAGGGAGAAAATTATCATGCCAGAAAACCCTAAACTAAGGAGTGTTACTGTAACTAAGACCAAAATTTAGCTTTGTGTTCTGACCAACCAACATTTTTAAAAAAGAATAGGATAGATAAGTAAGATTAGATATAAATCAATCTGGCTCAAAGAGATATGCTGTTCAATTAGAATGGCTACATTTTCATGATGCTAAAATTTATTTTTATTATGGTACTCTTTATACAAGGAATATCAAAGAACATAAGTTTCCTCAAGTATGGTTTTGTTTTTTTTTAATGTGGTTTTGTGGAAGACGAACATGGAACATGTCTTAACGATTCCTCAGTGAATGAAAAGTTTTTTATGTGTGTATAAATTGTCATAAGCTAACTAAAGACGGAGATAGTTTATCAAATCAGAAGGAACAGATGATTAACATGTCCACTTGAATAGAATTGTTTTAACTGGGACCTTGATTCAATCACAAACCATAACAATGTCTCCTTTTCTTTTAAGTGCGCACTTGCTTTGTTAGTGATCTGAAGCGTGGACTAAAAATCCAAGCAGCAAAATTTAATATTGATGGGAATACTGAGGTAAGCTAAAAATAAATGTATATTCTTTTTTTCAGAGGTTGTAATTTGTATACTTATGCTTATGATACTTATATTTCAGCGTCCCTCACCACCCCCAAATGTTGACTACCCATTAGATGGAGAGAAGATTTTACATGTCCTTGGATCAATCAGGTTAGACCTTAATTTTTATGAGCAAAATAATGAACTAAAATAAATTTTTGGCCTTAATATTTGTATAAGCCTTTAGTATTGTTGATTTAATAATTATGTGTTTTTCATTAAGCCTCATCATTCGTGTTTATTTTTATTATTCGACTTTTTAATGTTTTAAAACTTAAAAAAAAATTTTTTTCTGTTCTTCAAAGTAATTCAGAATCAACCATTCTTTGAGATGGAGAATAAAGTATGATACTTTAAAACAGGATTCATCAAACTTTTTCTGTAAAGGACCAAATGGTAAATACCTTAGGATTGGTGGGCCATATGGTCTCTGTTGCAGCTACTCAGCTGTACAGTTGGAGTGCAGAATCAGCCATAGGCAATGTGTAAATGAGTGAGCATGACTTGTGTTCCAATAAAACTTTATTTGCAAAAACAGACAGTGGGCTGGATTTGGCTTGCAGGCCATAGTTTGCTGACTCCTGCTTTAAAACATTGTTTTGTTAGAAAGAATGCATTCTTCCAAATATACTAAATCTTTAGGACCAGTTAGTAATTCACTTTTTTATTATTCATTATTCGGTCTGATGATGCAATATAAGTTGTCAAGGACTTACATGATTATATTGGTAACAATGTAATTTTTGTTTATACCCAAGCTGTATAAAATTTGTATTATAAAAGTTTCATCTGTAAAATATTAGATCAGAAGATGCACAGAAAAGAATTATATAAATATAGAAGATCCTGTTAGATTTTGAGATAATTAACATAGAGGTTGAGATACTAGAAGGATGAACATAAATATACAGATGTTAAAGGTAGTAGGTTGGGGAAACAAAAAAGTGAGAATGTAACACTTTTTGGTAGTAAGTTTTTATCATTTTACCTTTTATTTAAGTTATATTCACTAATTTACTATGTAAAAATTTCTCCTGATTGTTTAGTGGAGCCCAGAATAAGAGAAGAAAATAAGTGTTTATTTTCTACCGTAATATTTCATTGCTTAAGTGATAATTGTTAAATTATGTCATTTCAATATCAAATTAACTGACAAAGATTTGGAAAAAGAAAACTGATGCTTTGTGAGTATTTAGCTCAACTGGTAGAAGCAAAAGTACGCAGGCATAGAGGCAAGTGGCTAACTAACTGTGAGTGAGTGAGTGTTCAGCATACTGTAGACCTCAGTATACTGTACTAACAAAATCGACAGTTAGGAAGTAGGTTGAATATCAGGAAGAGAATTTTATGTTTTGAAAAAGATTCAAAAATCTTTAAAGTAGTATGCATAGTATGGTCCCAGTTTTATTTTAAAAGATATTGTATGTATATGTATATATATATGTATAGCTTTATATTGCATTGGTTAGGGTTCAGTTTGTTTACCAGTTCTACAAACCTGAAAATAGTGGCTTCAACAAGATAGAATTTGTCTGTTATTTAAAAGAAGTTCAGAGGTAGATAGTCCAAGGATGGTATGATAACTGCTACCAGTGACCCAGGCTTCCTTCCACCTATCATCTTTGAGGTGTAGCCCTTGTCCTTGGGGTCCAGGGTAGTTGGTAAAGTTAGCTACTCCATCCGTGTTTCAAGCATGCAATCCTAGGAAGGAAAAGAGAAAAATGCTTCCTCTCCTTTTAAAGTGGACTTTCTAGCAGTCCCACATACTACTTTTGCCTCCATCTCATTGTCCGGTACTTAGCTATATCTAGCTGCAAGGGAGGCTGATAAATACAGTGTTTCAACTGGGGAGGGGCATTGTATCCAGCTTATAGGAGTTTTATCTTTTTTTATTTTCAAATAATTACAGATTCACAGGAAGTTGCTAAGATAATATAGAGAGGTCCCATGTACTCTTCACCCAGTTTCTCCCAATGGATACATCTTGTGTAACTATAGTACAATATCAAAACCAGTAAATTGGCATTGGTGCAATGTGTATATATTGTTCTGTGTAATTGTATCGCATGTAGATTTCCATAATCAGCACCACCACGATCAAGATATAGAACTGTTCCATCACAACAGAGATCTTCCTTGTGCTACCAAAAATAACCCTAATAGTTCTATATCTTTTAATTTGAAAATGAACAGGCACATGAATATTTTATTAGGCAACTAGCCATCTTTGCCATGTATTGTTTTTAAAAACAAAGAAATACTTTGGGCTGGGTGGGGGAGGGTCTTGTTTGGTTTTAACTTTGTTGTATCACTACTGATCTGCTTGTTGAATTCTACCAACTATTACAGAATTTCGCTCCTTTTCTGTTATTAGGTTTAAGGTGGACAAAATATTTGTAAATCTATACATAATAATAATAGTTATAGTTAGTACTTAGGGAGTACCTCCTATGTGCCAGGCACTGTTCTATTAACTCATTGAATCTCTATCACAACACCTGTGAGGCAAGTGCTATTATTTTTCTCATTTACAAATGCAAACACCTTGTGTTTTAACCATTACTCTACATTAATATAGTACTGGTACCTAAAAATATGTCAGTAGAACTAATGGTATGTACTATGTCATATTATGTGATGCCAACAAAACACTGTTTTTAATCTCATTAGAGATTCGGTTGTGGAAATCCTTTTTGAGCAAGATAATGAAGAGAAATCAGTTGCCACTTTAATATTGGATTCCCTTATGCAGGTACTTTTATTTTGTAAAAGGTTTCAATTTATGAATACAGCCCTTTACAGAGAAATTTTAAAAATCATATTGTCTGTATTTTTAATTTTAGCCATTAGTTACATTTTTTAGCTTTTATGTGAAGTTTTATAGTTAATGAGTTTTACTTTGGCACTTATATATGGTACCCACAACATTTCAAACCCGGGATAATACGTTCTATAGGCACATCATGCATTTTTTCCATGACAACGATAACAGATTTTTATTTTGTACCTAGTATGGCTTGTAGTTTCTTCAAATGTAGGTTTGTGTAGTATTAAGTTTTTCATTCCACAAGGTATATGTCTCTTTTGTTTAATGACTGTGGGACCATAGAACTCCTATAAAATACTATCACTTTGGGAGATATTGTCTACCTCTATGGCTCTACTTGAGGACTTTATGAAAAACATAACGTCATTGAAGGACTGTAACATTCCTGATGCTTAGAGAGAACTGATGTGGAAACAATTTTTCTAAGAATGTTATCTTCCCACTCGATAACAGCCTCTGGATATAGTGGATATAGTACCTTAGAAAAATCAGGTTTCCACATGTTTTCCTTACTAAAAAAGAAATGAAAAGTTATTTCTTCTCATGTTCTTTGCTCAGCTCAGTCATTCTACCCTGAAAATGAGAATACTCCCATATTACTACTATATTCCCTGTGGAATTTAAAATCTACACTATTAGCTTTTTAAATCTTTAAGGATTTATATAAGTACATGATAATATTATCATGGGGTTTATTTGCCACTTGAAAAACTCTTGTTAAAGAAACCTTGCTGTAGCCCTTTTTGAGGGGTGGGATGAACTAGGAGATTGGGATTGACATATATACACTAATATTATAAAAAAGATAACTAATAAGAACCTGCTGTTATAGCACAGGGAACTCCACTTAGCTGTACAGCAGAAACTAACACAACATTGTACAACAATTATACCCCAATTAAAAAAACAAAAAGATAAAAGGGCTTCCCTGGTGGTGCAGTGGTTAAGAATCCTCCTGCCAGTGCAGGGCATACGGGTTCAAGCCCTGGTCCAGGAAGATCCCACATGCCATGGAGCAACGAAGCCCATGCGTCACAACTACTGAGCCTGCGTGCCACAACTACTGAAGCCCATGCGCCTAGAGCCCGTGCTCCACAGCAAGAGAAGCCACTGCAATGAGAAGACCACACACTGCAATGAAGAGTAGCCCCCGCTCGCCACAACTAGAGAAAGCTCGCACACAGCAGCGAGGACCCAATGCAGCCAAAGACAGATAGATAGGTAGATAAATAATTAATTAAAGAAAAGAAACCTTGCTGTGGCCCTTTTTTGTAATACAAATGATCACCTAATAATCTGTATATTTTCTTAAATTCAATCAAGCATTATTTATAGTTAATTCTTTTTTTCTTTCTCTTTAATAACAGTGCCCAATAGACACTAGGAAGCAACTAGCAGAGAACTTGGTAGTCATAGGTGGCACACCTATGTTGCCAGGATTCCTCCACAGACTACTTGCAGAAATAAGGTATTTGGTAGAAAAACCAAAATATAAAAAAACACTTGGCACCAAGACATTCCGAATTCATACTCCACCTGCGAAGGCTAATTGTGTAGCCTGGTTGGGAGGTAAGAACTGCTTTTTTTTCTTTTTTGTTTTTGTCTTTGTTTTTGTTTTGTCCATACCACGTGTCTTGCGGGATCTTAGTTCCCCGACCAGGGATTGAATCCAGGCACCCCAGCAGTGGAAGTGTGGAGTCCTAACCACTGGACCGCCAGGGAATTCCCAAGAATTTCACTTTTAAAAATAATGATTTTATAGTAATTGGTTCCTGAATGACATTACTAATGGTTATATTAGAACAGATGATTCATTGTTCGAAATTGTGTACTTAGTAAACTAATAGAACTATTAAATAATTTTCTTTGAACATTTACTTTTCCTTAAATTATTAGTTTTCAGAATTATATACTTATTTCTCTTATCATTTGCACTTCTGTTTTTTTTAGTGAACTCTGTCCAATTAAAGTCATCCCGCATAATGATAGTGATAGCTGTGCATTTATTTTAATTATGCTACCATTGCTTAAAACACTTGTTTTAATTCCTTACAAAGCTAATTTGTGAGCCATATATGAAAACTCATCTCTTTATTTTATAATTACACTATATTTTGTGACTGAGTTTATTGAATGTTTTAGGGAATGATAGTTTTATTAGTTTTATTGAAATACGGAAATAGCCTAATAAAGAGACTACTTTGAAGAGAGGACAGTCATAGATGTGTATATTTGTGTAAGTTCTGATATGTGTCTTATGATGCAGTTACAGCTCATAGGTATCAGGATCATTTAGAGAAAAAAAACAAGTTTTGAGATTTTAAATTGATACGTATTATATTTCTTATAAAGTAGAATTTGGTCAAAATGTAATTTTGATCTAGGAAGAATGGATTTGGTCACTAAGTTATTTTTTTGAAACTGCCTTGTGGGTCTTTATAAGGTCTTCAGCATAGACTCTTAGGATACTATGGTTGGCTTATTGAGTTTTGCACTGCTGTTTTTTTACTGACATATAATCTTAGAGTGTGGCAAAGAAAACTAAGATTATTATTTCTTGTGTTTACACAGAGTTGAAAATACTTCCCACCTTACTCTACCTCACTCTACCTGCATTTAAACACAGTAATACTTATCATTTTCACTATAATCTAGTTTAGAACATTTAAGTTAGTTTCAACACAGGAGTTATGGCTTAGCCTGTTTTTCAAAATATAGGATATAGAACTTAACTGGAATTAATTTGAAGACTGTGAATATGCATTACTGAATTTTACCTATTCTCTCTTGTCATATAATGAAGTGGATGTATGTGTACATAAAATTTTCCAGTAAAAGTTTTCATATCAGCCATAAAAATATGTTTACCACACAGGAGCTATTTTTGGAGCACTGCAAGACATACTTGGGAGCCGTTCAGTCTCAAAGGAATATTATAACCAGACAGGCCGTATACCTGATTGGTGTTCTCTTAATAACCCACCTTTGGAAATGATGTTTGATGTCGGGAAGGCTCAACCACCTCTGATGAAGAGAGCATTTTCCACTGAGAAATGAAAGTTTGATTAAAATTCAGCTTTGCTTCTTTTCAAATATCTCATCAATTACAAGCAAACTGTACAAAGTATATAGGATGGTGTTAGAAACGACTTTAGTAGAAGTGCAAGCGTTTCTGTAATTATACTTCACATTAGTATTTAATCATTTTGCCTTTGGTGTAATGGTAGAATGGTAGCTGATGCTTATTGAAATTAGTTGTATTTATATCAATAAAATATAGTAAAGCAGTTAATTTTGGAAGTTTGTTACATAGTTCATTTTTCAAAAAGAATAAAAACATTGTCCCTCCACAATTCACATAATCTGTCCTGGGCACTGGAGACTTCATTAATTTCATTGTGTTCAACAATTATTTTATTTAAAGAATAATGTTACCATTTCCAGTTATTTTAAATATTAACATGGGTCTGTGTCTTAAAATCCTTTTGTTTTGATGTTTGTGTCCATGTTATAATTATGCTACTTTTGGGCTGAGAATGTTGGGTAGCATAGTTAAGCATTTGGTAAGGAAAATGGGGAAATGTTCACTTTTTAACTTTACAGTTTATTTTATGAATTGCTAAGAAAAAAGATATTTCATTTTTATGCGGTGATACTCATTTTATGCATTTTTATGAAACTGCTTTATAAACATGTATTCATAATGTCTTTAATCTTCTCTTTTGTGCTTTTTATCTTCTAAGGCAGAGGTGCTTTGAAATATGTACTCAGTCATTATTTAATTTTTATTTTTGTTTGTTTTTCTTCCTTTGTTTTTAATGAACTGCCTCTTACTAGAATTTTGCTGGTTTCATTCTTTCTAATTACCTATGAAGATGGGAAATATATGCATATGTATGCTCATAGTCCTGAAGACCGATTATGAATTTATACATTTTCTAGACTATATATCCCAAGTCCATTTTTACTCATAGTTCAATCATTTTGATTGTCCTTTTTCTGGATCCTTCCTACTTTTGCCATATGATTTATGTATGAAGATACCGACACCAAGTCACACTTGAAAGAGCTGGTTCCTGGCATTAAGAACAGGAAAGGATTGGGGCTTCCCTGGTGGCGCAGTGGTTGAGAATCCGCCTGCCAATGCAGGGGACACGGGTTCGAGCCCTGGTCTGGGAAGATCCCACATGCTGCAGAACAACTAAGCCTGTGCGCCACAACTACTGAGCCTGCGCTCTAGAACCCGCGAGCCACAACTACTGAGCCTGCGCGCCGCAACTACTGAAGCCTGCGTCCCTAGACCCTGTGCTCCGCAACAAGAGAAGCCACTGCAGTGAGAAGCCCAGGCACCGCAATGAAGAGTAGCCCCCGCTCGCCACAACTAGAGAGAGCCTGCGCGCAGCAACGAAGACCCAACACAGCCAAAAAAATATATTAAAAAAGAATAGGAAAGGATTCATTTGTGTGTGTGTGCGTGTGTGTGTGTGTGTGTGTGTGTGTATTTTAAAAATACTACTAGATCTACTTTGTCACCATGTAATCCTACTTTAGTAGCCCCAAACTAAGATTCATTCAGTATTTATTGACTCTCTACTGTGTACCTAGTATAGTTTTAGATTCTATAACTGCTGCAATAGGAAGACATGGGCCTTTGCCCTTAGAGGGTTACAGGTTAGCAGAAGTGGATGTGTACACAGGTGACGATAAAAAACAGTGTGGTGTGTGCCATAAAGGGATCAATTGCTTATTGCTGATGTGTAGTTAGTTCTGACCAGGGAGCCAAGGAAGCCTTCATAGAGGAGGCTTTTGACCTTGTTCCTGAAGGATGAGGAGAATTTCAATAACTGGGGGTTACTCCAGGCTATGTGAACTGAATTCTCGACACAAAATAAAGCATTGCATTGAGATGAAGCATTGCAAATTATAATTTAGGATTAAATCACAAAGAACTTGAAAGCCATATTAAACCAGTGAATAAAACTAGGAAAATTCAGTTTTACCATCCAGTTTCCCAATATATTCATTCCTAAAGTGAGACCCCTCTGCCCTCTGGGTCTTACTGCTTTCCACAGCACCCTTTCCCCCAAGGTAGTGACCTCTCTCATAAGCACATTATCTGTAACTGAGGCACTTACAATTTCACCTTGTATTTGTTTCTATACAGGTTTTATCTTCCTTTCTGGAATATAAGTTCCATAAGAACAAAGCTCCATTTCTTAACTTTGAAACCAGCCAGGGGGATGGCCAGGAATAGGTGTCAGTCTTAAGGATTCAGTATTTTATTAACATTATCTCTTGTAGGAAACATAAAATTGTCTTTTGTAGAATTCGGATTATTTATTAGAAGATTTTCATTATTGAATAATACAAAATATAAGCTGAAATATAGCTTTATAGAAAGCTATAAAGCGGCAGACACCCAGTGGCTGAGGTTAAGGAATGGAGCCCTCTTTTAAGGGTTGAGTTGTATGCCCCAGAGAGAGATGTTGAAGTCCGAACTCCTAACACCTATGAATGTGGCCTTACTTGGAAATAAAAGTCTTTGCAGATGTAATCAAATTAAGATGGGGTTATTAGGGTGAGCCCTAATCAGGCACTATGACTGGTGTCCTCATACAAAAAGGAAAATGCCATGTGAGACAAACACAAGGAGAAAGGATGTAACAACAGGCAGAGATTGGAGTTAGGCACCTGCAAACCAGGGAACACCAAGGGTAGCTGATGACAGCAGAAAGCGAACAGAAAGAAGCAAAGAACAGATTCTTCAAGACAGCCTTTGAGAGCATGACTCTGCCTACACCTTGATTTCAAGCTTCTAGCCTCCAGAATTGTGAGACAATACATTTCTTTTAAGTAACTCAGTTTGGGGTACTTTGTTTATGGCAGCCCTAGGAAACTAATACGCCCTTCTTAGTTCACTAATTCAACACATAGTTACTGAACATCTGCCAGATACTAATTTAGGTGCTTGAGATACATTCGTGAGCGAAGACAAAAATCATGCCTTTGTGGACCAACATTCCAAGGGTGTGGGTGAAAGTAAAGAGAGGTAGTAATAAAAGAAGATGATACCTTCTATAGAAAAAATAGTGTAGGATAAAGTGGATGGTGGGGTAGTTGCCAATTAGGGTGATTGTGGTTGGGCTTATAGCGACTCAAAGACAAATTAGGCAAGTGTGACATCATAAATACATATTTGGTGTCTGCCCCTAGTTTCTGACACAGAGGTCCTAAAATCCTTGTCAATTCCTGCGAGATGGGGGTGTTAGGAGCATCTTACACAGAGCTTCTAAATCCCTTGGAATTTCCTGGGTAATAGAAGTGTCTTGTTCTAATGAGGCAACTCTTGGAGGGCTCCTGGATGATTTCTGGATGAGGTCTGGTCGCCAGAAAGTCTAAGTCATGATTAGAAACAGAACTTGGAAATTGATCAATAACTGATTATGCCTGTGTGATGAAGCCTCCATAAAAATCCCTAAAATACAGGGTTCACAGAGCTTCCAGGATGGCGAACATATTCAGGTGCTGGGAGAGTGCCATGCCAAGGAGAGGACGTGGGAGTTCCACGCTCCTTCCCCATACCTTGCCCTATGCATCTCTCCCATTTGGCTGCTCCTGAGTTGTATCCTTTATAATAAACCAGGAATAAGTAAACTGTTTTCCGGAGTTCTGTGAGCCATTCTGGGAAATTAACAAACCTCAGGAGAGATTGTGGGAACCCCTGATTTATAGTGGGTTTGTCACAAGTGGGCAGGCCTGGACTTGGAATTGGCATCTCACAGAACCATTCACTTTAGACAAGTTGGTCCCTGTCCAACTCAAAACACCAAACATCATCCTCTCCTGCTAAATGAGTGACTTTACCAGTTTCAGCTTTATCCCTCCTTTAGTCTGCTTTCCCTATAGGTAAGATTTATTTAGATGATAGAATTGCCCTTGCTTTCTGAGAACACCCAATCCAAAAGGAACCCTCACTTCCTTAGACCCTCCGCAAAACTCCACAACTATAGCCCCAATCCTATAATAGGTTCTTTCTAACTCCCTCTTCCTGAGACACCCCACAGGTCTCCCTCGCTGCAAGGGATTTTTTTTTTTTGGCTGAAGGGCATTGTCAGGTTTAAGAGATGGGAGGAGAGGAATGTGACCTTAGGCGACTGTGGGGTAACTTACCCCAAAGAGGAAGAGAGAAATACTGTAGAACGGTAGCCTGCAGGGAAACTAGGTCAAAGTTTTCGTTTTCTTTTAAGATAGAGAATTAACAGCATGTTTGTACGTTGAAGGGAAAAACCGAGAGAGACAAATGGGTCGTTTAGTAGGAGAAAAGCTAGTGGGTAACACGCCGAGTACAGGAACTAGTGCTTCAGGTAGGAGCATGCGTCGTTCATCTGCAGGGTCGGGTGAGTGAGATCCTGGAACGTGCTTGGCTGTGGTGTGGACATTCTCTTCCTGATTACTTCAAAGTTCTCAGTGAAGAGGCGAAAAAGGCGGAAGTCCTGCCTCCCACAATATCTAATTGCCTATTCGAAATTTCACGTCTCAGTTCTTTCGTGCTTCTGTTTCAAAGAGCCTCCCCTCTACCGGAGTATTAATTTCCCCAATACCTATCCAATTGTATGGTTAGATTCCAAATACAGTCCCACGAACAATGGGAGAAAACCTGATTGTGCCCTAGTTGTCTAGATCTCACAACAGAAGGAAACATTTCTCACTGTGTATTTCTCCACAAGACATTCCCCCACCTCCACCCCAGGACAAGCCCTATGTTGAGAAGAAAAAAAGTAAAATAAACAAGAAAGGACGTTCTTCGAAGTCCTCCGACTCTCTAACTGCTTTTACATAGGATCGCTTGTTTTAGAAAAGCTGCCAATATTGAGGCTCATAATTTTGGTCCGATAGAATAAAACACTGCCCTCTATCAGCAATAATGCAGGTATGCACAGTAACACAGAAAATCAATTTCAACTTTAAACAGTGGCCTTTTCAGTTTCTTCTGTGCTTTACGGAGGAAGTAGGCGAGGGATCCGGGAGAGGAAGAAAAACTTGCGCTTTTAAGTGCGCAAGCGCAGTTTGAGAACTGTTTCGTTTGCAAACTGGTCTTTTTTCCGAAGATCTGGTTAATATTGACAGTACGTAAATTAATCCGGTTTAAAAAACAAACAAAACCGTTCTTAATTACAGTGCTGTGGAGAGACCTCAAAATATTCAAGGGAAATTTAAGTGCTGTATCAAAAGACACCTTGCGCCCAACGTGGGGCTCGAACCCACGACCCTGGGATTAAGAGTCCCATGCTCTACCGACTGAGCTAGCCGGGCACTTAGATGCCAGCTTTCTTTTTTCTTCCCTTGAAGGGTTCAATTACATTTGATTTTTGTTTTCCTATAATTCTTTATTTACATTAAAAAATTTGTCATACTATAACCTCCAAATTCGTTTCTTAAATTCTTTGAAACAGTTCTTTAATTGTATTTAGATTTAATAATTTTTAGTGCGTGTGTATCCCAAAGGCACTGAAAACACGCGTTTCTCATTACAGAATCACTGAATCTCTTTTTCTGAAGTGTTTTAAAATATTTACTGCCCAATACGTTATCTTCTTTACATAAACACGTATCAAGACTGTTCACTTTCTATCAAATGGCATAATGGATTCCTACAATTTGGGGCGCGGCATTAAAAAACAAAGTTTTTAATGAAGTTAGTTACACACACGGAAGAAAAATGGAGCTTAGCTATTTTCCTTTAATAGGATCTAGTTAAGGAAAGTTAAATTGAGGAAGCGGATACTGGTTCAGTTAAAATAAGCCCTCTTTCCGGTAACTGCCTGACAATTGAAAGATAGGACCCTGAGAGGTTGTCATTACCATCCATCTCAAGAGACAAGCTGAGAGGAAAGGATTGTAGAGACTGTGAGTCTTCTGGCAAAGAAAGTTAATTCTAGAAGAAAAGGAGAAGAACTGATTCTGACCAAATAATGACAAGCTGAGACAATGGAATAATCTTCTATGGAAATATATATATTCTGAGATACTAGTGAAGTTCTCTAGATAAGGAACTCTGCAGATTTCTGTGATGGGAGTGGTGTCTATCCTACTGCTCAGAACAGCAAGCTAAAGCCTAATTGTAAACCTGGGAGTAACAGAATCCTTAGGTTACTATCCCTGAAACCCTAAAACACAGTATTTAGAAGTTAAACACATTGGGCATCACATTTCCGAGCTACTTAATTAACACATAATAAGGTATGGCATAAAATATGTTTAGATTCCTCAAAGTGCACCTAGGATTTAAGTAGACTATTTAAAATTTCCAAGCTTGAAATATTAATGCAATTATTCACCAACAATTTTTTCCTGCAGTTGCAAATTCTGGCTTATTTTGACAATTTTATAACTTGGCAGAATGTAACTGGGAAGTGAATTTGTATTTATTTGCATTTTCAACACATTTATTAAGTACCTATCATGTGCAAAGCACTGTGTTATGTATTCTAATAGATGGAAGTATAAACCAGACTCTGATAACCAAAAAAACCTTATCACCCTATAAGAAAGACATGTAGATTACATACCGAAGAAAGACATGTAGATTACATACCGATTTTATATGCACTACTTCTAAAGTAATTTAAAGTAATTAAAACAAACACATCCATACTCACACCTTTTAAGTCTTCTAATGAATCAGGCAAACAATCACGAACCTTAGACCACAATTCAGTGTATTCTTCCAAGATACGAGATATATCAACAATCCAGCCCCAAAATAGGCAGTTCATCGAGTTCAGAAAGAGCTCCAAATTCATGATTATTAATGAATACACAGTAGGCATTAGACACTCAAATTGTGTTTATCACACACAAGCAGGAAAGTTAATTAAGAGTTTAACTGGATCCCTAAACAAGTTTGGAGTACTTGTAGTTTACCTTCAAGGTGAACCCTCCTAGGACTATACTCTTCAGCTTTCTTCAGCACTTTCTTGGCCTACCCTGGACTAACTCAGGACCCTTCATGAAAAAATTGCAACTAGAATATTTCAGTGAGGGTTAGGCAAATTAAATGGCTAGTCTTCCAAGTATATCCAAATCCTTTCTTTATCCATTTGTTCAAGAATAAAAACTAACCTTTAACTATAATGCTTCATTAGCAGAAATTAGCAATTGAATTTCCTCTTTCTCTCTCACTTTCTACATCTAATTTTTCAGCAAGCCCTACACTTCTAAAATCCATCCACGTATTTCCACCTCCACTGCCGCCACTCTGCTCATTCTCCATCACTGCTTGCCCACCGGACTGCAATAGCTTTCCAACTAGTCTCTGT
Organism: Monodon monoceros; assembly: GCF_005190385.1. Taxonomy (NCBI): domain Eukaryota; kingdom Metazoa; phylum Chordata; class Mammalia; order Artiodactyla; family Monodontidae; genus Monodon; species Monodon monoceros. Next base: position 131,799,529 of record NW_021703778.1, read on the forward strand.
GCTTCTGTTCTTCCCTGTATTTACCATTCTTCACACAGAAGCAAGAGAGATCATTTAATAAATAAATTAGGTCATACCATTCTGCTTAAAAAACTGCTGATGACCTCATGGTAGAAAGCCAATCATTAACTGTGGAAGGAATGACGGAATTAGAAAATCACCATTTGGCAACCATCATCATAATAATTGATTCAAATATGAATCATGGGATACTATAATTAGTGGGTGAAAGGTGAAGGAGTTGCAGGATATTTACATAGTTTCAAGGTGTTTCTTCACAAGATATTTATTAATTACAAAGGGCAAAATTGAAACTATAGTGGAGAAATCTTACGTGATCAAAGTTAACATCATCTGTAGTGGAACAAACTGACATCATGTACCTCCTAATATAAGATTCTAATATGAATACAAGGTTACTTTTGTGGCATTCCTGACAAAGAATGCATCACCCAAATCTAATCATGAAAAAAGTCACACAAACCTAAACTGCAGAATATTCTACAAAGTAAATGTTTTGTATTCTTCAAGTGTTAATGCCATGAAACCTAAAGAAATATTAAGAAACAATTTTCCAGATTAAAGGAGACTAGAGACATGACAACTGAATGCAATGTGTGATCTTGGATTTTCTTTTGCTATGAAGGGCATTACTGAGAGATTTGCCAAAATCTAAATGAAGTCTGCAGATCAGAAAAAAGTATTGTTAATTTTCTAATTTTCATAGTTTTACTGTGGATATGTAAAATGATGTTCTTGATTTTGGGGAAATACATACTGAAGTATTTAGCAGTTAAAAATGGCTTTCCAGGGGAAAGGGGGGGAAAAATGGCTTTCCATTTAAAATCAGATTAAAATCCAAACCACTACAAGGTCTGATCCCACTTCCACCTCTCTGATTTCACTTCCTGTCATTCTCCCCCACTTAATCTCTATGACAGGCCACACTGATCTGACAGTTCCCATAACAAGCCAAGTTTATATTTTGATAACAATCCCAAGTTTCAGTTTAAATATCATCCATTCAGAAAGTCATTCCTTAAGTATCAATAATAGGTCTAAAGTTCAAACTTCCATTGTCTCTTTTTTTTTTTTTACCACAAGATGCAACTATTTGCCTATTTACTCTTTGTTGCCTATTTCTTCCCACTGAATGTAAATGTCTCCTTCACCGTTTTATCAGCCAGCAGTATTTAACTGAGTACTTGGGACATATAGAGCTCAACAAATAATAGTTAATCAGTCTTATCCTTAATTCTACTAAATAGAGTCACACTCAAAAAGAGTCCTAATGTTTCTGTAAAATTCCGACCTGAGCTTAAAGGTGATACACTTAGAGCGCACGTTCCTTCTTTTTTGTTAGAATAGGTGGATGAAGGGGATGCCATCAATATACTGGTTTAGAACAAGGCCGCCAAGGGTGGAGGGAAACCCTCTCCCCTACCGTTTTCTCTGGTCTTTGTAAGAGTGTAAGAACCTCTCTCTGCTTTGCTCTAAGAAAGAATTAGGCAGAGAAAGAGAGGGATAAAAGATAAATAATTCCTAGTTAAAGGAATGGCGCAGCTCCTCAAGCCACCCGAAAACTTTAAAGTTTCTCAACGACCCTCAAGACCGAAACCTGACTGTCAGAAGTAAGCAGAATCCTACGTAACCCCACTTCTATTGCTTCTGCACATGCGCATTGCACCCCACGCACATCCCCTTCCTTTTCCCACAATCCTCTGTTCCTGGGCTAAGGCCCCAGGAACGAGCCACAGAGAAGGCTATTGGTGGAAAGAACAGCCAATGAGAGAGCCTGTTACTCGTCTGCGTGCTGCAGGGTAGGGGGATCGCTTTAGATCCTGCAGACCTAGGCGTCCCCGTGGGTTTTAGCGCGATGAGTTCAATCGGCACCGGGGTGAGTTCGTTGTCTCTTGGCGTGATAGTCTACATAAGGATTAGCGTGGGAAGGGAACGCGGACGGACCGCGAGGGGTGCGCCGGCCCGGGGTGCGCTGGTACTTCCTGGAGGCAGGTGGGCCGCTTCCAGTTGCGCGGTGGACCGGGGGGTCTTTCCGACGCTGATTGCTAGGCCCGCGTCTGCAGTGACCGTGGCTTGAAGCTTCTCAGCTCAGGTGTGGCGGGCTTGCCGCGCAGCAGTTAGATTTGGAGCCGCTTTGGGTTGCTGAGTCACTTTCTTTAATCGCTTAGGGAAACCGAAAGTGAAAACTCGTGGGGCCTGAAATTGTGTGTGAGTGAAGGGTTTGGGCGACAGTTAGCCTCTTGAGAACCACTGAGGCAAGGCGGCTTGAGAGTACAAGGGCTGAGACGCCGCTTTCCAAGGAACCCCTTTGCAGTTCCTGGGGTGCTGCTGCCTCACGGGGATTCTCTGTCTTTCCTTCGAGTGTAGTGATGGACCGCTCTGTATGAGTCCCTGGAGCCTTCTCAGAACTGATAAGAAAAATAGTCTAAAAAGCGGAATCGGAAGAATCCTTTCCATTTTTCCTGTGTCTCAGCTTTTCCTGTACAAATTACTTAACAGCACTATGAGGTGTCAGTACCGTTAAGCGTTTAAATGGTTAGCTACAGACTTAACCGCTTCTGATTTTGAAGAGACAGTTCAGGATTTTGGAGTTGGATTTGTTAACTTTTTCGGCCTACTACTTTCCTTTGTCAAACAAACTGCATATATGCAATCTTCTGCTTACTCCTTTTATGTATTTCTCCATGTAGAAAATACAGTTTTTGTTTAGAAATATTTATTGGTGGTTTTCACTAGAGACATTGAATGATGGGTTTCTCAGTTCATTTTATACTCCTACTGTGCACAAGACTTATACTCACCATTAGGCCCAAATACTGGTTTTCCGAGTTTGATAATACGCAACTTATACTTGGAATGGTTTAATCTATTCGGTTATGAGATGCTAAGATTGTCATGTCGTTTTTGGATTAGTTGATGCTCAGTAATGCCTGTTGTAGCAAATTGACTTTGCAACTACATTAATATTACCTTAGATTAATAATGTTCTAAAGGGTTCTACAAACCCTTTAAAAATATTTGATAATATAACCAGGTGAGATATTTCGGTATTACAGTGGTAGAGTTAAGGATCTTCATTTAACAAATCAACAGACTGAGACCAGGAAGCACCACTGTTGAAGACTTACCTCTTGTCTTTACTTGTCCCAAGAACTCTGGATATGAAGAGCTGTCTTCTTGACATTTCTCTCCACTTGATTAATAGCCATTTCAAATGACATGTCCAAGGTAGATCTCTGGGTTTTCTTTTTCCCTTGCCATTTTGCATCTCCTACAATTTTCATTTCAGTGAATGGGCAAGTTCTAGTTGCGCAAATGAAAAATAATCTATGATGCACTTTTAATTTTTTTACTCTACTCCTAGGGCCAATCCATTAGCAAGGTTTTTTTGATTGTACCCTCCAACGATAACACCTTCCATCTCTTTTTCTATAGTCTAAGACACTACCTTTGGGATACTTAACCTCTGCTTCCACTCTTGTTCCCTCTCGAATTAATTTTCTAGATGAATTAATTTTCTAGATGAACAACGTTTTAAAAAAATTAGACATAACCTCTCCCCCTTTCCCCCCCAAACTCCAATGACTTTCTGTTGGATTTAGAATAGAAATGTAAACTTCCTACTCCAGCCTAAAAGACTTAACATAGTTTGGCCCTTATATGCCTCTGATATAGTTTACTCTTCTGTTTACCACTTATGGTGCTCAAGATACAGTGGCCTTATTTCTTTTTCTTATTGTGCTCAGCTTATTTCTACCCTAAGGTCTTTTATGCCAAATACCAGGACGCTCCTCCTCCATATCCTAAATGACTAATTACTTGTTATTAATTCTAGCTTAGCCTAAATAACTAAATATAATTGCCCCAACAATGCCTTACTTGATCAGGTAGTCTGTGGTAGTCCCTGAGACTATCACTTCACCCTGTCTTATTTTCATCATAGTACCTTTTCTGATTTACTGCTGTATCTTCAGCTCCTAGATTTGTTCGTGGTCTGATTTTTGAAGATGAAGGACTTCTAGAATGAGTAGTCTTTGTATTTCCTTATAGTGACTAACATATAATAGATGCTTATTAAATGTCTGAATGCTAAATGATGTGTCCAAGGTCCCTCAGTTTCTTAGTGCCACAGCTATGAATTAAAATGCTCCAATGCTGTTTTTACCATAGCAGTTTTTTCAGAAATGAGCCATGTCCTGTGTGGGAAAAGTTCTGACTTGATGCAGGACTTGTATCCATTGCTTTTCTAGCAGAAATCTAAAGTGTATAACTTTGTCTTAGCTTCTGTTGCTGCTCTGACATGCTTCCCCTTTCTCTTTAAAGCAAAATCTGTGTTGAGATTTAACACACATTTCTGATGTGTAAGCCATTTAGGGGAAAAAAAAAGTGTAAGGTTATTACTGCCAAAGATACATCATTATAAGCTTATTATTGCCTTTTCCTCCTAGTATGACCTGTCAGCCTCTACATTCTCTCCTGATGGAAGAGTTTTTCAAGTTGAGTATGCTATGAAAGCTGTGGAAAATAGTAGGTAAGAAACAGTTTTACTTGAAATTACCATGTTTTAACCAGGTATTAAATGTCTTCTTTTCTATATTTTTGGTAATTAGGGTTTGTTATGTTACTTTGGCAGAGAATAATATACGCCCTAAAATAATCTCAATTTATTAGTCATTTCCAGATCTCTGTTTAGGCCAGATCTTTCCATGTGCCTATATTTTCAGTTGACTCCAGAATTATCCACTTAGACATTCTGCCAAGTCTCAAATGGAGTGTATAAAACCAAATTCATCAACATCTTTGCTAGACCTTTTTTCCTTTTTCAAATTCCTGATACATATCATTGTTTTCCTTGGCCATTAGGATTGTGACTTTATCGTCTGATCTTTTATTTCCTTGTGTTTAAATGTCCTGTGCAGTTGGTCACATGATCATCTCAGCAGGGATGTTTTTTATTTTTCTCTTCTGCTGCCATACTCCAAAAGGTGTAGGATCACTAAGATATTTTCCCGTTGGACTTATTTCCTTCACTCTGTCTTTTTTTGTTTAGAGTAATTCACTAAAATGATTCCTTGCCACCACTGTAACATCTTAGTTGAATTACTGGCTTATTGACAAATTCTCTGAGTCTTTTTTTTTTTTTTTTTTTTTTTTTTGCGGTACACGGGCCTCTCACTGTTGTGGCCTCTCCCATTGTGGAGCACAGGCTCTGGACGCATAGGCTCAGCGGCCATGGCTCACGGGCCCAGCCGCTCCGTGGCACGTGGCATCTTCCCAGACCGGGGCACGAACCCGTGTCCCCTGCATCGGCAGGCGGACTCTCAACCACTGCGCCACCAGGGAAGCCCTCTCTGAGTCTTATATTGAAGAATTTTTGCAATCAGTTATATGATCTTTTTTTTTTAATTTTTTTTTTTATACAGCAGGTTCTTATTAGTCATCCATTTTATACACATCAGTGTATACATGTCAATCCCAATCTCCCAATTCATCCCACCACCAACACCACCCCCCACCGCTTTCCCCCCTTGGTGTCCATACGTTTGTTCTCTACATCTGTGTCTCATATATGATCATTTAAAAAAAAATCATTTCTAATTGAACATAGTCTGCACAAACTGGTTTCATTTTTAATTTTTTTTTAATAGAGTTTGTTTGTTTATTTATTTATGGCTGTGTTGGGTCTTTGTTGCTGCGCACAGGCTTTCTCTAGTTGTGGCGAGCAGGAGCAACTCTTCATTGCGGTGCCTGGGCTTCTCATTGCGGTGGCTTCTCGTTGCGGAGCACAGGCTCTAGGCGGGCAGGCTTCAGTAGTTGTGGCACGGGGGCTACAGTAGCTGTTGCTCACGGGCTCTAGAGCGCAGGCTCAGTAGTTATGGTGCATGGGCTGAGTTGCTTAGTTGCTCCTTGGCATGTGGGATCTTCCTGTGCCAGGGCTCGAACGTCCCCTGCATTGGCAGGCAGATTCTTAACCACTGAGCCACCAGGGAAGCCCCTTTAATTTTTTATTGAGGTATAGTTAATTTACAATGTTGTGTTAGTTTCAAGTGTACAGCTCAGTGATTCAGTTATATATATATATATATATATATATATATATATATATATAAATAATCGTATTTTTGAATCTAAAGCAGCTTTGGGATGAAATAAAGGACTTAAAAAATTTTGTTCATGACATCTCATTCAGATCTCAAAAAATTTTTTTTAGGCCTACTAAACAAATGGTGTTGGTGTTTGAGCTTGGTGTTTTCATTATAATGAAAACCTGTGTAGTAGGGAAATGTTTCCAGAATTTTAGAAAAGTCCACGTGTAGATGTAGTTTTTTCACTTTCTACTAGTATCTTCGATATTTGATTATGGAAGTTTCATGAGGGTAGAGACTGTAACTGGTCTTTGCATGGGCTAGCACGTAGCCCTCAGTAGTTACTGAATAAATAAATGTTCATTTTTTGTTCCATTTTCTGGGTGGTAGAAAGAAGGTATGTGGATTTCTAATGGTTTATGAAATAGTATTTTAAAGTTTTTGAGCAAAAATATATTTTAAGTCTTCTTACAGGATTTGTTAATGAAGCTAGTAGATTCTCTGTTTAAATGTATTATTATAGATATTGTTACTTACAAACTGTCAGTATCTGATAATATAATAGAAGTAAGGCTGTTAAGAATTTTAGGGTGCACTGTATTTGTCGTTGTGTACAAGGCCTGAAAGAGTTCAGAAGAGAGTCAAATTCAAGAAAAAAGTTGACAATAAAAAAATTTAAAAATTAAAAAAAATGAAAGCAAATAAGTGTACTGGGGAAACTGGACAGCTACATGTAAAAGAGTGAAATTAAAACATTTTTTCACACCAGACACAAAAATAAACTCAAAATGGATTAAAGACCTAAAAAAAAAAAAAAAAAAAGGAAAAAAATAAGTTGACACATTTTTTTTCCTGTTGGTAAAAGAAGATAGGCTCATAGGCCAAGGAGCTGGAGAAAGACTTGAGGAAGTCATTGTTTTTCTCTTCCTCCTTTGCATTCTTCCATTTTCATTGGTGTAAAAAACTGGTGGGAGATGTCTTAACTAAGAGAAAAACTGGAGATGCATTTTGAAGTCATCTGTAACCCAGAAAATTGAGACTAGCCTGTGAGGGTCTGTGTATCTTAGTAATTTGTTTTCTATAAAGTATTTCTAAATATGGTTTAAAACAGTTACATTTAAGCAAACTTGAAGAAATATAATTTTTAAAAATGGAAACATTAAAAATTAATGTATTTTTTTCTGCATAAAGAAAAATTACTAGGAAAGTTCCTCTTTTAAAGGGATCTGTGTAACTTGGTATGATGGAATACTGGATGAGGATCAGAAGATGTGAATTTTTCTCCTAGCTGCTGCCTAATGGTAATATTATATAGGTTTCCACTATTCAGTCCTCTGAATGTTACTTTTCTGTCTGTAAAATTGGGATGTGGACATCTAACCTAACTACTTCATATACCTTACCATAAGAATGAAATTTGAAAATGTTTGTTTTGTGGGCACAGAAAGTAGAAAATAGAAAAATTACATATGAATTTTCTTACGAGTCTGGCATATAAACTGATAGAAAACATTTAACCAAATAATTTGATATGATTATATTCCTGCATTAAAAAGAGATAAATTCTTTTTTAAAAAATTTTTTATTTATATTACTATTTTTTGGCCGTGCCTGTACAGCATGTCAGATTTTAGTTCTCCAGCCAGGGATCAAACCCATGCCCCCTACAATGGAAGCGTGGAGTCTTAACCACTGGACTGCCAGGGAAGTCCTGGAGATAGAAATTCAATCTCGGGAATTTAGAAGGCAAATACTTTTGAGTACCTGTTACGTTAAGCATAGGAACTACCAAAACAAATAATTGACATATAAGTGAATACTTAAAAACATTTTATTAAAAAAAAATATATATATATATCATGATCAAAACTATTTTATAAAAGTATGCTCCTAGCAGGTAATATGCAAAAGGAAAAAAGGGGTAAAATTATAATCGTTCCCTTTAGCCTCATTTAGGAGACAGGATATGAAAGGAAGATTGAGCAACATAACTGAAAGTCTAGATTGTTTGGAACAAAAATGTACACAAAATTTTGGTCTTAGGACCCCTTTATACTTGGAAAAAAAAAATCACTGAGGACCTTGAAGAACATTTAATTATGTAGGCTGTAGGTTCTATCAATATTTAACATCACCCTGAAGAGCATTTATTTATGCAGGTTATTGGTTCATCAATATTTACCATATTAGAAATTGAAACTGAAAAATTAAAAATACTTATAAATTCATTTAAGTAACAGTAATAAACACAATTGCATGTTAACAAATAATTTAAATTAACATTTATTAAAATATTTGAATAACATTAATAACTTTTTTTTTGAAGATGTTGGGGGTAGGAGTTTATTAATTTATTTATTTTTGCTGTGTTGGGTCTTCGTTTCTGTGCAAGGACTTTCTCTAGTTGTGGCAAGTGGGGGCCACTCTTTATCACGGTGCGTGGGTCTCTCACTATCGTGGCCTCTCTTGTTGCAGAGCACAGGCTCCAGATGCGCAGGCTCAGTAGTTGTGGCTCACGGGGCCTAGTTGCTCCGCGGCATGTGGGATCCTCCCAGACCAGGGCTCGAACCCGTGTCCCCTGCATTAGCAGGCAGATTCTCAACCACTGCGCCACCAGGAAGCCCATTAATAACATTTTTAATGCAAATTACTTTTCCAAAACATAGAAAAAAATGTAGTGAGGAGAGTGGCATTTTTTTACATTTTTGTAAATCTCAATAATTAATTGAATCTTAATTAAAGAGAGTCTCATATCTCCTGCTTCAGTATGTTGTTACTTTTGTTGGAGCTTGTGAAACAAATCAGGCTTCATGTTGTTTTATGATACTATACCAAAACTGGACAAATGTTAGTTTCTTAAAGATTAGTTGCAGTGTGGAGTCAGAAAACATAACAATGAACTTTTTCTACTTTTACATTAAAATCTGTTGGGCTGTCTTACACTTTGCATGTTTTACCCGTCAACATTGTGAGTTGGTCATTTGGAAAATATTGGTTCACTGAGTTACAACAGAGCTTCCAAATTAGACATATTTCATTATAAACTATCAGAAATATCACACTTTTTTTTTTTTTTTTTTTTTTTTTTGCGGTACGAGGGCCTCTCACCGTTGTGGCCTCTCCTGCTGTGGAGCACAGGCTCCGGATGCGCCGGCTTAGCGGCCAGGGCCCACGGGCCCAGCCGCTCCAAGGCACGTGGGATCCACCCGGACCGGGGCATGAACCCGTGTCCCCTGCATAGGCAGGCGGACTCTCAACCACTGCGCCACCAGGGAAGCCCCTGTCTTTGTATTTTTATGAAAATAATTTTGACCTCACAAACCACACTTTTAGAACTTTTAGTTTAGAAAAAAGAATGTTTTAGGTTCTGAAAGGTGAGGAAGATGATGAGTTGGGATAATTGGGAATGGCTACCTGAGGCTATTCAAGTGACTTTGCAAAAGTTTGTGGAAATTTATTTAAATGGGCAGTGGTGAGGAGGAAGTGTATTCTAGTACCCAGGATATCCGCAATAAAGACAGAAAAGCAAAAATGAACATTAAGGTGTTTGAGGGGTGACAGTGAGGTTGAATTTGGTAGAGCACAAGACCTCTATAACAGGAAACTGAATTCGCTAGATGGGCTTTGCAGATTCTTGGGGAGTGCTGAAAGCTGGGCCAAGGAGTTTAAACTTGAAAAGATACCTGAAGTGTGGGGGAAGGAGTGTCTGCAATTCTTTACATATTTGTGCATGTGGCTCAGCTCATTTTTCTGGTTGTTTCTCTTTGTTAAAAGAATTAGAAGGTTAAAGTAATTCATGTATTTTCATCTTGAAATGGCAATGTATAATTTCTCCACCTTTTACTTCAGATTATTTTTTGATCTACTTTGTTTTAAACAGCTGTACAAAATGTTTATTCTTTTACACTTAAATAGTAAGCAACACATGATTATTGCAGAAAAAGCAAAAGAAAGAAAAAGAATTGTAATCTTTCCACCGAGAATAGTCACTGGTAACTTTTTAGTTTGTATGTAGCCTGTCTTTTGTATGCATATTATGTACCATTTTTTTTTAAATAATAAATTAATTTTTTGGCTGCGTTGGGTTTTCGTTGCTGCATGCCGGCTTTCTCTAGTGTGGTCAGCGGGGGGCTACTCTTTGTTGCGGTGTGCGGGCTTCTCATTGCCGTGGCTTCTATTTGTTGTGGAGCACGGGCTCTAGGTGCATGGGCTTCAGTAGTTGTGGCACACGGGCTCAGTAGTTGTGGCTTGCGAGCTCTAGAGCGCAGGCTCAGTAGTTGTGGCGCACGGGCTTAGTTGCTCCGCGGCATGCAGGATCTTCCCTGCCCAGGACTCGAACCCATGTCCCCTGCATTGGCAGGCGGATTCTTAGCCACTGCGCCACCAGGGAAGCCCTTACGTACCAGTTTTAATTGCACATGACTTTAGTCGGCATTTGTTGTAAGATGGCTAATATATGCTAGACACTGTGCCATTTGGTACATATTTTGTTGGCATCTTTTTTCACTTATGTATTAATATCTTTCCATGTCATGATATGAGATTTTTTTGGTCACATGATTATTTATATGGATCTAATTCATCACATTTTAGACTGTCCTTTCTAGTTTTCAAATGTATTTATTTTAAAGACTTGATATGCTTTAAGAAACAAATTTGCCTGTTTTTGTGGTTTTTTTTTTTTTAAACTTGGGTTTACAAAGTTTCTTTTATTTTCAGTTAAAAAAATTGATTTTCTTCTACTTGTTTCAGTACAGCTATTGGAATCAGATGTAAAGATGGCGTTGTCTTTGGGGTAGAAAAATTAGTCCTTTCTAAACTTTATGAAGAAGGTTCTAACAAACGACTTTTTAATGTTGATCGGCATGTCGGAATGGTAAGGTTACATTTAAAAATGTTCCTTTTTGCCTTGTCCAGTTTCTTGTGAAGTAACTAACTGGAATATGTGAAAATGTGATTGTTAAGAACCCATTTAATACTTTAGCATTGAGGCAGAAACAGCAGAGAGCAGCTATAGAAGTAATCAGAAAGTTACTGGTTTGTGAACAGCCCACTGTCTAAAAGGAAGGTAGCATTCTTATTGTATAACCTGATTGGAGATAGATATGAAAAACCAAGTTGCCTTAAGAAAAGGAGGGGAGGGGGGAGGGGTGAGAAGTATGGGTTAAAAAGAAATCTTGGCAGTATAGAGCAATGAAGGTACATGCTTGAGAGGCAATGAATCTTTGGCTTTTTGTATCCCTTCTGGGGATCACTGTTACACTGAAGATGTTATCAGAAAGAGAAGACCTTTATAGTAAGGTGGAGCATCAGGAAAGGATGTCTGATGAAGGGAAAAGTGAACACATGCTTTCTAGTAGCTTCATAAGCATCAGTATTTATTTCATGCAGCTGGTATCTTGAGTGACTGCTTTGCACAGTTGCAGGCCAAGACATAGATACATTACTGGTATATACTGAAGTCATCCTATATAGATGTCAGACTTTCTTCAGTAAGAGCAACAATCCAAAAAAAAAAAGAAAAGAAATGATTTTTAACTTTGCTTACTGAAAAGTCGAGGAAGAAAAGAGAACACTGTGTGCTAGGTACTATGCTAGTTCTTTACATAAATTATCTCATTTAATCCTGACAACCCAGTGCAAGTAATATTAATCCCATTTTTACAGATGAGAAAAAGACGCACAGGTGGTAAAGAAATATGCTGGGATTCATACTTGGGTCTGCATGGTCTGTGTGTTACTCTAGAGACCATTCTGCAGGGTGAGATCCTGTAGGATCCACTCATTCTGCTGAAATACTAGTAGCTTTGTTATTTCTAAATGAGATGTGTTACAAACACAAAAAGGACTAGCAAAATATAGCCAGTAAACTATAAAGCTACAGATAAAATTTTTTTGTTTTTTTTGCTTCTTCAGATTTTTTTTTTTGAACTTGTTTTCTCTCCTGAACAAATTTATTATTGCCAGTGAAACTGGTATGTTTTCTTGAAACTTGCCAGATTATAACCTAGCTGGTATGAGGTAAGGAATCCTGCTTTCTTTCACTTAAAAAAACTTTAGATAGGTATATTTTGGAAAAAAATCATATATGCTTATAAGCACTTTAGTGATGGAAAGAATTTTATCATCCTAGAATTTTCACATTTGTCCCATTTGTTATTTAAAGCCAGGAAATTGATGGCATTCCTTATAGCTGGAAATTGGCAAAACATTAGACATTGAACAGGGTTGGAGAAAATGAAGGATTAATGTTCTGTCTCCAAGTGATTTGATAAATTTTTAGACTCCACAGTGGGTTTTATCCAAAGCAATGGAAGATTGTTTAAATGGTGAAAATTACTACCTGGGTATCCTTGTGGAAGTTATTCTAAACAGCAGTTTTCTAACCTGAAAAACTATGGTGGTAATAGTACCTACCTACCTTCATGTATAATTATGTAAAATGCTTATTAGCATGTAATGAATGATCAATAATATGTTAAGGATTTTCATCATTATTACTACTACTAGGTAGCAGTAGAAAAAAAGGCTATTAAAAATTTTGATAGTACTTATTTTTAAATTCTGCAAATCTTCTGTGCCACTGGTTCCCAGTACCCATAAGTGTTTCAGTAGTTTTTTCTGTTTCCATGGCTTCCCTAGACCAAAAGAAATACCCAGTGGTTCTGTTTATTATATATGTAGGTCTAAACAGCTAAGTGGTTGTGTCCTAAAAACTTAGTAGCTGTAAAAACAAAACAAAAACAAACTCACCACATACAGCAAAAGAAAAATATTTTTATTTTTAAACAGTCACAGTTAACTAATGTGTACTGCACAACTTCTTAAACTTTGGAATTGGATTACATGCCGCCCCCCACCTCCACCCCGTTTCCTGTTCCGCATTGTTTTTTGCACAGTACTTATTTTATATCATGGCAACCCAGCTTTTCAACGAGCAGATGGCAGTTAAAAGAATGTAGAATGATCTAATGTTGAAACCGTTAACTACTTCAACATATGTTTCCCCCAAACTTAAAATGCCCCACAACTCTGAGTTCACTATAATGCCCTGGGATGTCTCAGCACGTGGTTTGGTGATTACAATTCTAAGCCACCAGATTTGTGGTTTGTCATGTTTTGGTTTGGCATTACAATTTATTAGTAAGCTGAAAAAGGAATTTGAGGTTGTGCCTTTTAGGTGAAAACTTTTAATAGCTTTTTGAACACAGAATGGCTTTAAATAAAGGATCAGTTCTAACCAAAACAAATGGTTATATTCTTCTTTGTTGTTGTTTTGTTCTTTATAATGAAGTGGAGAATGGGGAGACATGGAGGTTTTTCTGAATGTGATCAATGGACAAAACAATGTAGTCACACTTGGGAAATTTCCAAATTGTAATCCCGTACTCAAGCATCAAAATGCCAGAATGCCTTGTAAAGAAAGACCTTTAAGCCAAACAGATTTATTCTAATGGTGATACTTGTTAAAAATATCAAATAAGCCTGTAATAATTACATACTTTCCTTGATTTGTGATAGGAATGTTATCTACTGAATTGGTACTTTATTTTTCTTTCAGGCCGTAGCGGGTTTGTTGGCAGATGCTCGTTCTTTAGCAGACATTGCGAGAGAAGAGGCTTCCAACTTTAGATCTAACTTTGGATATAACATTCCACTAAAAGTAAGCTGATAACATGTTGAAGAGCCTTTGGAACAGAAAGAGAAGAGTATTAATAAGCTCTTCTGTTTTTCCCCACAGCATCTTGCAGACAGAGTGGCCATGTATGTACATGCCTATACACTCTACAGTGCTGTTAGACCTTTTGGCTGCAGGTATGAAATTTACTGAGATGTTCAGTGATATCTGTACTGTAGGTATTTGTTTTCTCAGAATCTAATTAGCCTTTTATACCCTTAAAAAATGAAGTATCATCAAGAAGTATTAGGGCAGTGATTAAATAAAATGATGTACTTAAAAATAAAAACTGAAAGACTATGTAGATTTGGACAGGATAAAACACAGAATTCATAGTAATATTTTAATCTAATTATAATAAATTCTCTGGAGGAAGGTGGTCAAAAGGTATATAAACTTTTTTTTAAACTAATTTATTTTTGGCTGCGTTGGGTCTTCGTTGCTGTGCACGGGCTTTCTCTAGTTGCAGCGAGAGGGGGCTACTCTTCGTTGCAGTGCACGGGCTTGTCATTGTGGTGACTTGTCTTTGTTGTGGAGCACGGGCTCTAGGCATGTGGGCTTCAGTAGTTGCGGCGCATGGGCTCAGTAGCTGTGGCTCGCAGGCTCTAGAGCGCAGGCTCAGTGGTTGTGGTGCACGGGCTTAGTTGCTGCTCCGTGGCATGTGGGATCTTCCAGGACCAGCGCTCAAACCCATGTCCCCTGCACTGGCAGGCAGATCCCCAACCACTGCCCCACGAGGTAAGTCCCAAAAGGTATATAAAACTTTTTTTTTTTTAATTATTATTATTATTTTTTGCGGTATGTGGGCGTCTCACTGTTGTGGCCTCGCCCGTTGCGGAGCACAGGCTCTGGATGCGCAGGCTCAGTGGCCATGTCTCACGGGCCCAGCCACTCCGCGGCATGTGGGATCTTCCCGGACCGGGGCACGAACCCATGTCCCCTGCATTGGCAGGCGGACTCCCAACCACTGCGCCACCAGGGAAGCCCTATATAAACTTTTAAAGTACTAGGGATATAATGTACAACATGATGACTATAGTTAACACTGATGTGTGATAAAAAGGAAAATTTTTAATATAGTAGATCCCTTAGAGTTCTCCACAAAAGGAGGAAGTTTTTTTTTCTTTTAATTGTATCTATATGAGATGATGCATGTTAACTAAACCTATTGTGCTAATCATTTCACAGTGTATGTAAATCAGACCATCATGCTGTGCACCTTACATTTATATAGCAATGTATGTCAATTATTTCCCAATAAAACTGGGGGAAAAATTATCTGGAACTAAACCCAAACATTTTCAGGAAATGGCAGACTGATTTTAAATATATTCCATGTTGTTACTATTTAGTAGCCAATTATACTGACACTTCAGTTTTCTCATTAGTTTCCATCTGATATACTTTAAGCAATAGGTCAGATGTTCTTAAATGGGATGTAGCTGTTACAATATTCTGCACATGAAATGATAAGGCTGGTTTCTTTTCTAGTTGTAATTTCAAAATATCAGTAATTCATATGATTTTTTAATACCCTAATTTTAGTTTGTTGAGCATAAAAAAAATGCATTGAACCAATTTTCCTGCAATTTTTATGGCAGGAAAATAAATGGAGGAATACCGGGGAATAGCCAGAAAAGAATGAAGGGTGGAACAAGAGTTTTAGGTAGTTTCAACGTATTCACATCAGGAATTTTGTCCCCTTGGCTTTTTCATGTTTATTCCTTTAGCTGTTGGGCCCCCTTATTACTTGTCCATCTATCAGTACTCCTTTCTCTCCACTGCTATCCTCTCAGGAAAGTTTCATCAGAAAGTTTAATACTAAACAAAGGCACATGAATTGTGAAAAGTTTTCAAGTATATACTAGTTTTTATCCAAACTACATTATCAAAGTGCTTAGTATGAGTTATATGGGTATTAGTAAATATTTGTCTTAGAAAGTACAATTGCATTTTTATCACAGTACTTTTTATTTTTTAAATTTTATTTATTATTATAAATTTATTTATTTTTGGCTGCATTGAGTCTTTGTTGCTGCGCACGGGCATTCTGTAGTTGCGGCGAGTGGGGGCTGCTCTGCGTTGCGGTTCGCGGTCTTCTTATTGCGGTGGTTTCTCTTGTTGCAGAGCACGGGCTCTAGGTGCTTGGGCTTAAGTAGTTGTAGCTTGCGGGCTCTAGAGCGCAGGCTCAGTAGTTGTGGCGCATGGGCTTAGTTGCTCCGCAGCATGTGGGATCTTCCTGGACCAGGGCTCGAACCTGGGTCCCCTGCATTGGCAGGCGGATTCTTAACCACTGTGCCACCAGAGAAGCCCTATCACTGTACTTTTTAATACTTTTCTGGTATTAAGAATCATGGTTTAAAATTACTAATTTACTTTTATGTAGTTTCATGTTAGGGTCTTACAGTGTGAATGATGGTGCACAACTCTACATGATTGACCCATCGGGTGTTTCATATGTGAGTAGTTTTGAATCATCTGAAATTGTTTCTAGTTTAATGGTCTCTCATTAGCACTTAAATCATGTATTTGGATTATATGAGGTTTCTTTAATATTCATTCAAGGAAGGTAACATTTTTTCTTGTTTTAACATTAATGACAATAACCTATGGATGTGAGGCAGAGGAAGATCTGTGGCTTTTTTTTTTGTTTGTTTTCTGACCGAGCCATGCCACATGCAGGATCTTAGTTCACCCAGCAGGGATTGCCCCCTGCATTGGGAGTGTGGAGTCTTAACCACTGGACCATCAGGGAAGTCCCAGATTTGTGGCTTTAAATATGCTATTATAGAAACTGCATAGTGAAGATAACATCTTGAATATGTGCTATTTCCTTTATTACTACAAATATTAGCAGTATCTTAAAAATGAATGTAAAAGTGAATGTAATGCCGTCCTTTTTTTTTTTTTTTTTTGCGGTACGCGGGCCTCTCACTGTTGTAGCCTCTCCCGTCGCGGAGCACAGGCTCTGGACGTGCAGGCCCAGCGGCCATGGCTCACGGGCCCAGCTGCTCTGCGGCATGTGGGATCTTCCCGGACCGGGGCACGAACCCGTGTCCCCTGCATCGTCAGGCGGACTCTTCAACCACTACGCCACCAGGGAAGCCCAATGCCATCCCTTTTAAAGTTTTGTTTTTGTTGTGTTTTTTTGGCTGTGCCACACGGCTTGTGGGATCTTAGTTTCCCACCCAAGGATCTAACCCAGGTCCATGGCAGTGAAAGCCTGTGTCCTAACCACTGCACCACCAGGGAATTCCCCAATTCCCTTTTTAAAAAGGATTTCAAGTGGGATTTCTTGGACCTTTCTCTAATTACCTTTCCTTAAGTGTCTTCTGAGATTTTTATTATACTCATTAAAAAAAAATGAAGGTTCTTTATGTTTTGTCATTATACACTGGTTACACAAGTAAAAAAACCTTTACAGTATAAATTAGGGGATTCCCTGGCTGTCCAGTGGTTAGGACTCCGTGCTCTCACTGCTGAGGCCCCAGGTTCAATCCCTGGTTGGGAAACTAAAATCCCACAAGTTGTGCTGGTGTGGCAAAAAAAAAAAAAAGTATATATTCACACACACATAATTCATATGTATATATTAAAAAAAGGCTTATTTAACTCTTAGGAATTATTTCTTTCTCTCAAATAACTTCCATTGTCAGAATGCTAAAATTTTTTCTATTCCTGTCCTCAGAAATGCTTCTAGTTCATGAAGTGTATATATATAATGAAATAATTTGTTTTTCTTTGGATATACTTCTTGAAAATAATACAGATTATTCTAGATTTAAGTTATTTTAATTTTTTTGAGTCCCTTGGTGGTCATTAAAATGTCTTTTGACTATATTTCTCCAGATGTGCTTTTGAATGTCATTTAACAACCTTTCATTAACCTTTAAATAAACAGTAGTCATTAATGACTTATGATAGTATATTAATTTAATAATACATATGTATTTTTCATGTATGTTTTTAAATAGGGTTATTGGGGCTGTGCCATTGGCAAAGCCAGACAAGCTGCAAAGACAGAAATTGAAAAGCTTCAGGTAATACATATTTACTGCTTGAAATTTTGCTATAGCATTATCCTCATGTGGTGAAATTTTACCACCACAAACTAAACCTTTTACTCCAAGTGTGGTTTGCCATTTTGAGTAGAGCTTTCTGAAGCTAGTAGCTAGGTGGCTGAGTAGGAAAGCTGTTAGCATATTACCTGTACAGTTGGGTCATGGATCCCTTTATGGTTTTGGTGGCTGCTTAATCCAAAAAAAATACAAACAAATCTTCATATAATGTCACAAAATCCTTGAAGCCCATTCATGGAGCCCTGTGACCCTTAGGCTGAGAACTTTGCTCTTTTATTGTATCATTTCTTCCATCTGGAGAACAGCTTTTGTCTGTGGAAGTCTTACACATTAAGAGTCTGTGCTCCTTTGCTTCTCTTTCCTTTTTGTTCCTAGCTAAATAGGGCATGGGAACCCATCATCTATTAGTGTGAAAAAGGTTTCTTAAAAATTTGCTGGCTTTCCTTTTAGCCATAAATTGATCAACTTTATATTGAAACAGTACCCACCAACTCTTCATTGCTTATCAGAAACTTCCCTAAAAGACAGGCATATGATTCATCAACATTTTGGTAAATTACAGTGAGAAAAAATTTTATATACATTTAAATACTAATGCTGTACTGGAGCCTTGCTCAACTAATTATTCAGCTTATTTAAGGCTAGGTCCTAGAAAACATTTTTTTAGTGCTTGGAATTTAATGCCAAGTTCTAGACCTATAAAAGCCTAATTTATGTTTGGTATTTTAGTATTGAGAAAATTGACAAAAGGACTTTAGAGATCACTTAGTCCAAGTCCAGCCCTGGGTTAAACACACTGGCTAGAGTCATAGAACATTGCTTATGAACAATTCACAGACCTAATAACTCTTAGACCAGTGTTCTTTTCCATTATATACTCCCTGGTTTGTGCTAAGTTCCTGTCTTCTTCTATCTTCTCTTTTGCTTTGATCTCTCCGTAGTATTATGTGGAAATTTGAAAATAGATTGTTTAGTACAATTATCCTTTTGTCCTCTGTGGTTAAATCCTAGCAAGGAATGGGAATACTAACAAATCGTACCTAAGAATTGAGAACGATTACTTCTATTGAGGAACATGTACACTTAATGATGAAAACATATGCTCTAAATCAGAGGTTAGCAAAGTGGCCCACTGCCTGCATTTTTTTTTTTAAAGTGAAGTATAGTTGATTTACAATGTTGTGCTGATTTCTGCTGTACAGCAAAGTGATTCAGTTATACAAATTCTTTTTTTATATTCTTTTCTATTATGGTTTATCATAGGATATTGAATATAGTTCCTTGTGCTGTACAGCAGAACCTTGTTTATCCATTCTGTATATAATAGTTACATCTGCCAACCCCAACCTCCCACTCCATCCCTCCCCCAGTCCCCTCCCCCTTGGCAACCACAACTCTGTTCTCTGTGTCTGAGTCTGTTTTTGTTACATAGATAAGTTCATTTGTGTCATATTTCAGATTGCACATATAAGTGATGTCATATGGTTATTTGTCTTTCTCTGACTTCACTTCATATGATAATCTCTAGTTGCAATGCTTTTTAAAGTTTTAGTGAAACCCAGCCATATTCAGTCTCTGGCTTTTGCCCTAGTACAACAGTGGAGTTTAGTTGGTGACGGGGACCAAAGACCATATTCCAATAAGTCTAATAAAATATTTACTACTTGGCTCTTTACAAAAAGAGTTTGCCAACCCCTGCATTATTCTGGTCTGCTTTTCTGCTTGTGTTCTGTTTTACCAAGAATATAATTTTATGAAATAAACTTTACCAACATATATAAAAATATTTTTGACATTTAAGATGTATCTTTTCAAGTTTAAGTCTGTCTTTGTATGTTACAATTAATATACTAAATATAGAACTTCAACATGTAAGGGCAAAAGTATGAATATTGATATTTTCCTTTTCTTCACTCCCAGTTTTAACATGACAAAAATTAATCATCAGAAAAGACACTGTACAACAAAATATCTCCATCTAGATTGAGTGAACAGTTGTTATTTTCCAATATTTTACCTATTTGTATAAGCTGGGGCATCAAGATTTCTAAATATAAAAAAAATACCAAAAATAAATAATAAGCCTAGATATACACCTCAAGTCTGGACTGCTGTATGACTATATTCATTATTTTTCGCCATTTTCCATCCTCCTCCACATATCCAGAATATGAACACTAGTTTGCTCTTTGTTTGTCAGTTGTGTTCAGAAACACATACACCTAAAAAAATTTTTTGCATTGGTTACTTCCAGTACCTACAGTACAGCAGACTTTTCTGCTGGGCATTTAAGGGCTGTTTTTCTACCCTGATTTCCAAATGTTCACTTTTGCTTTGTGCCGTTCATTTATTTTCCTCAAAATCAAATCAGATCCAACTAAGACTCCACTCAGATCTTGGTTATTCAAAGCTTTCCCTGACATTTTGCATTTTTGTCTTGAACAGTTTCATGAGGGACAATTTATTTCACTCCTTCATCCCCCTCTAGAATATAGAAGGTATTCGTGGTTTGTTTACATTTTATTATCCTGAATTGGCTATAAAGAAGAAAAGAAAAAACATTTCTTTGCTAATGTTTTAAATGTCAGGGTCTGCCTGTGAATAAATTCATAAAGGAATCTAGATTTTTATAAACTTTAGTATTTTTCAAAAATTAGTGGTGCCCAAGGGTTGTCCAGAATATGTTTTGGCATAATCATTAAAAAACATTACACTGTAAATAAAAAACTTTGGTTCTGGTCTTTTTGTATTTCAGGTTATTTTCTTTGGTTTTATATCTGAGAATCTATCTCAGGAGCATGGGGTTACTGATAAAAGTTGTGGAAAGAATCTGGAAAGTTACACAAGTGGAAAGCATTCTTCTTTGAATCATAACATAATGAATATATATTTTATTTTCTGTAGATGAAAGAAATGACCTGCTGTGATGTTGTTAAAGAAGTTGCAAAAATGTAAGTTGAAATTTTCCTTAGCATTGACAAAAATATTTCACTTGACCTTACCTTATACATTAATCCTAAGAGGCCGTTTTGTTTGGAAATAACTTGTTGCATAAGTTTTAGAAGGTGAATCCAACATTCTCAGAAGACTCATTAAGGAGAATATCCAAGTGACAATGAATAGGATGGGGAAAAATAGCTTTTGACAAAATATACTCCTGTTCAGGTGACAGAATTCAAGAACAGGAGGATATAGTGAACCTCTAGGGACTTCATTTGATAGCTCCCGACTTCTTAAATCTCAGAAGTCCTGATAATATTAACCTTAGCTTACAACTTTAAGGTCTACAGCTAAAGTTGTAACAAGATGAGAAGAGCAGTGTTTCAAAACATCTAGAAATAGCTGAAGAAAGCCTGAAATAGTTCATATTACAGTAATAATAAGCAACAACAAAGCCAGTAAAAGCTCAGTGAACATGCTTCGAAGTCCATGATTTTTCTTTACATCAAAGAATGCAGGCATTTGGTATTTCAAAAAATCTAATAAAATGCTGGTGTTGCAGCCAGCTTTTCAGAGTTAAAAGTAATAAATGTAATATTCCAGAGAATTCACAGAGAATTCTAACTATTCCACATTAGAACTACATGAACACGGTCTAGTCAGCATTTTGTGCACGTGTCTCAGGTTTTACATCTAATAACACATGCAAGGGAAAAAAAGGTCTTGGAGGGCTCTATTATATAATAATAAATATACTATTTGAATGGTACCCTTAATCTCTATACTGATGGTTGTAGCAAAGTATTAAAATCACAAGTGTTTTATAATTTTGTACTAATCGTCCACCACTCCTGCTACCCTCACTTCCCACCCCCACCCCCCTTTACCATGAGACCCTTCCCCCCTTTCCAGTTGTGAAGAAGCAGAATCCATTCCATTCTATGACTGTCAGTTAATAACAACCTAGGGGACACTGGCAACTAACATATAATAGAACTAGTTAAAAAGTAAATAATCCTTATTGAATTGCACAGCAGTTTAACATGATAACTCAATTTCCTTCACTGAGAAGTCTTCTGGAAATCAGTTCTTCCTGCACCTTTTATGTTTAAATATAACACTAGACTCTACTTTGTTCCGTGTAGGAAAGCCATCCCTTTATCATTTAATAAAATGGAGCACTATGCTTATTTTACTTAGTTCTAGCAATTTTAAGGTGCTTTCTTAAAGCAAGGCTTTAGGAATACTCTCCAAATTACTTTTGTTACTTTGTTGTGTAAGATGGTGGAAAGTATAAAATAAGAAAGTTTTGCTGATACTTTGTTCTTACTTCTACTTTAATATGTTGTGTGACAGTGCCTTCTTGCTGGCAGCAATTTGTCATGTACTGTTTGAAGGCCAGGTTTAAAAATATTCCTGCCAAGAAGGTGCAGAACGAAGAGACCACTAATTGTAAACTAATGAATTAGTTTGTTTAAAAAAATACTGAAAAGGCACACAGGGAATGATGGCCTTTTCCCATTTCAATGTATGTTCCTTAGGAGGTATCTTTCAGGTATGTCTCTAAAAGAATGTATCAAGGGCTTCCCTGGTGGCGCAGTGGTTGAGAGTCTGCCTGCCGATGCAGGGGACACGGGTTTGTGCCCCGATCCAGGAAGAGCCCACATGCCGCAGAGTGGCTAGGCTTGTGAGCCATGGCCGCTGAGCCTGCGCGTCCGGAGCCTGTGCTCCGCAACGGGAGAGGCCACAACAGTGAGAGGCCTGCATACAGCACACACACACACAAAAAAGAATGTATCAAAATAAACAACTTGGGTTGTAAAGGTGTAAGGTATATTGAATCCTTTGTAGTGAGTGTTTAATTTTTTTATCAGTCCTAGTGTAATTTTCATAATAGACTGTATATAATGTGTGTATCATTTTATAGATACTTATATTAGGAATGGCTGTTCTAATTTGCTGAGCTGGGTGCATGAACTATGTATGTAGATGACCAAATGAATGTTAACGTCCTCTTTCTGTTCTAGAATTTACATAGTACATGATGAAGTTAAGGATAAAGCTTTTGAACTAGAGCTCAGCTGGGTTGGTGAAAGTAAGTTATTTTTCTACATTTATTTGCTCTCAGAGTCATCTGTACCAAACGTAATGTACTACTGGGTGCCTTATTTTTTCTTAAAAACAACAAAAAATTAGTAATGGTGTATACACATATAAGAGTACACAAATAACAAATGAATTGATAACTGTCACAACATGGATACATTCATGTAAATACTGTTCATTTGGCTTGCTGTACAGTGTTCTGTTGTCTGAAAATAACACTTTATTCATCTCCTCTTCTGTTGTTACACCGTTAGGCACTTTCCAGTGTTTGTTTACTGTAAAATGAACAATGCAGCTGTGGACATCTTGTACATCTATTGTGGTACACATATGTAGTAGCATTTTAGAAATATATGTTAAGAGTGGAATTGCTGGGTCATGAAATAGGCACACATTCAACTGCAATATTGGCCACAATGTGTTCTGACCACTGGGTGCCCTTCTAATACAAACAGAGCCAGAACAAATTTAGGAGGTACTCTCTTTTTGAAGGAAAAGCTCTGCTTAATAATTGACTAAAGTTGTGAGTAGTTTATTTACTTTTTTTGAAACATCCATTGCATTTTTTTTTTTTTTTTTTTTTTTGCGGTACCTGGGCCTCTCACTGTTGTGGCCTCTCCCGTTGCGGAGCACAGGCTCCGGACGCGCAGGCTCAGCGGCCATGGCTCACGGGCCCAGCTGCTCTGCAGCAAGCGGGATCCTCCCGGACCCGGGCACGAACCCGTGTCCCCTGCATCGGCAGGCGGACTCTCAACCACTGCGCCACCAGGGAAGCCCCATTGCATGTTTTAAAAAAGAATTACTGGGAAATCACCATTTTTCTTTCTAGCATGGCAACTGTAGGGCTTCAAGGACAGCTTTTAAAATCTAACCGTGCTGTGAATGAATGCTCAGGACTTAACAGCATCAGGATAAATCTTAGCATAATGTATTCTTTATTATAAGAGCTAAATTTGGGCAGATTTAATATGTTATGTAGGGAAAACACACAAAGATGAGTTCAGAGAATCTGGTATTACACTTGTAGATTGGTTAGATTATATGGTATTTGCAAATCACAATTACAGTCCTCGTTTTTAATTCATTTAAATATATGGCTTAATTTACAGTAACTAACGGAAGACATGAAATTGTTCCAAAAGATATAAGGGAAGAGGCAGAGAAATATGCCAAGGTAAGCCACAGCATGAAAACGATTCTAGCTGAAGATATGGAGATACATTGAATTTTATAACCCTTAAGAGTTGAGCTGAACTGAAGGATGAAAACTTTCTAGGTTATCCTCAATGGGGATAAAGTTGCCCTGGTTCCAAAAAAAGTTTTTTTGTGCTTGTGAAAATGGCAAAGTTTTTTCAGGACGTTTAATGCTTTCATACTGTGTGTATCCTATCAAGAATATAGTCATTGATTGTTACAGCAAGATGTACTTTAGTTACCCGTTTCTTTACTTGAATGTCTTATTCTAAACCAGTGTTCATTTTCACTTACAAAGAATTTTAATGACAAGATTCAGACTATTATAGCAATGCTAAAAATTGATTTTCAACACTTTTCTCTTTAACAGGAATCTTTGAAGGAAGAAGATGAATCAGATGATGATAACATGTAACATTTACTTCATTTACTTCTATTTAACTGTTTAGCCCTTTGGATTAATACATACCCACTGACAAACTTTCATTAAATCTTTGTCTTGTAACGACTGAAGTTTGGTTAATATCTGCTTGACAAAATTGGTGGGGGTAGCTGAGCACATATTTATTCAGCATTAGGATGCTGCTTTATGCCCGTTGTAAAATTCCTTAGTTAAAATACTGCAGACAGATGCTTTGGAATCAGATTAATTCAAAACTCCATTTCTTCACTCATCTATAACCTAAAGATCATATCCTGCTGGACTGTTGTGTAAAAAGTACCTACCAACTTTGTAGGCAATTGACGCCACTGCCCAATTTTGTATTTAGTGAGATGATTGTCGGTCATCAGACACTGTTAACCTTTAGAATTTAATTTTTTTTACTTTGAGGAGTGGATTTAAGGATTCAGAAAGCCCCTATCCTGTCACTTAAAGAATTTCTTGATCTGTAAAGTTGAAATAAAAATACCCACATTTTATGCTTAAAAATAAATTAGAATACATGTGGAAACAGAACTGATACTGAGTGGAAAAATGAGTATTGGAAGAAACAGTCTGAACTCAGGCCAAGCGTGCCAGGCATACACACACCCTTTATTGGCTTCATGCCAGTATCACTCCATTCAACTGTCATGCTTTCCTGAGGTCACTGAGTTTAGCAGCAGGGTGTTGCCGGACTTTGAGCATCTGTATAAACAGCAAATCATTATACCAGAATACTTAACTACTATACAAACAACTCAAGAGCAGTATCTCATTACCATGGCTGCTTTTATGTAAAATTACCTGCTACATCTTACAACTCCTCATATATTTAACTCAGAATGACACCAGTGGCCTTGGGCAGATGCCTAAACAACTTAAGCTAGATGGATAATAAGATGAGTATCCCTAAGCCAGTCTGACCATTCTATACTTTTCCAACTTCCAAAGTATGAATGGCACATGAATCTTCTATTTTCATTGTACTGTGAGTAACTCTGTTCTTAATGGAACAGCTAATAATCCTCTTTAAAAGAACAGACAATGGTTCTAAAGAAACTTAAATCTGAGCAGCTAAGCCACCTCAAAAACATATATCAGATAAATCTAAAACTAAGCTTCTCAGCTATTAGAAAAGAAAAGCAATTGATTTTCATAAAACTATACAAAGGATTAATAAATAATCTAGGTTCAGCTGTAGGGGCACTTCGTAACTGCACCACTGAGGCATGATTAGCCTCTGGGGGGAAAAAATGGCTGGCACATTTTACTTTGACAAGATAACAAATTTATTTTCAGCAAAGACTGAATACCTTATTACTGTAAACCTCGATACTGGTACCTAGGAAAGAAAATTACAAACGTTTTAAAGAATAAAGTTTTGGTTTAGAGATTACAAATAATATTGGGTTGGCCAAAAAAGTTCATTCAGGTTCTTCCATAACATCTCTTCTATTCCACATTATTGTACAGTATCCAATTTTCATTGCCCATCACAATTTGTTTTTAAAAACGTAATGTTTTCGTTACGTAAGTAGAGAATCACAGTGCAGAAATATGGTCAAGGTTTCTTTCGCTTAACGTGGAACCCAAACATCAAAGCGATTAACATAACCAAGCTGGTGCAAATGATTTTCAACACCTGATGTGGAGATTTTGAGTATGTTGGCTTATCTCCTGCGTGGTATAACGTTGATTGTTCTGAAATTTACGTCTCGATCTGATTGCTATCAACTTGAACTGGTCTCCCCGACCATGGAGCATCATCCAGTCAGAAATCTCTGCCACAAAACTTTGCAAACCACTTTTGACACGTTCAGTCACAGCACCTTTTCCATACACTGCACGAATGTTTTGCCTTTTCAGTTGTGTTTTAACCTTTCTTGAATAAAGCATAATATGCTGCTGTTTTTTCCTTCCATCTTCAATATTAAAATGGCTACACAAAAATTCACCAATTTTGATGCTTTTTAAAAAAAGTATGCTGATATAACAGCTATCACAATACAATCTAACAAAATTGTTTCGAATGAAGTTAAAGACAACTAAGTGCTACTAAAGCCATCTTATGGAAGAAACCGAATACATTCAGATAAAAAAGCACTTATCTGA
Organism: Monodon monoceros; assembly: GCF_005190385.1. Classification (NCBI taxonomy): domain Eukaryota; kingdom Metazoa; phylum Chordata; class Mammalia; order Artiodactyla; family Monodontidae; genus Monodon; species Monodon monoceros. Next base: position 131,826,169 of record NW_021703778.1, read on the forward strand.
TAAGACTATCCCTTTGCTTTCATTTCTGTCATTCTCAAAGGAACCTGAAAAATAAATGAGAAAAATGAAGTTGTAGGTCCTCAATATGTTTAACTGATTGAAACATTAAAATACTCTTCAAATTAAGATTTGAAAAGCAAATTAAGATTACAAATTAATATCTCATTAAAAAAATTATCAAAATGCTACTAAGAAATCAGAAGAAATCCACAAATGAAAAAAATGAAGTCTTAATGTAAAACAATTCTAATGCTGTTCCTCACCTTGGAAATGAAACCCAGGCAGAACCTTTTACTTTCCTGCGCTCTACCACATCCATATTGTATTTACTGTGCCTAGGCTATCTCTTAACTGGTCTTTCTGAAGGACTCCCACCACCTACAAAAGCAAGCCTTCTGAAGTGATTGACAGATTTCTCCCTCTCAAAGCCCTTTACACGTTTCACTCTTAATAGTTTTCAAACTATTTTTTTTAAAAGGAACTCCGAAATATGAAATAAGAGTGCAGCCTACTCTTAACCCCAACCAAGTAGAAGCTTTTGTTCCACCATTGACCATGTGTATATATCTATTACAGTGTTTACTATAGTAAAATTTACTATAATTATATAAATGTATTCCTCCTCCCCCACCCTTCCTTGGGAGTTGTTCAAGAAATCGTCTTTGTATCTCTACTGGTGAGGACACAGTATGTAATCAAATGCTAAAGGTATGTATTTTTAAAACTAAAATAACTCATACTAGTTAACTACAGGGCGAGATATTCAATATATTTAAAAACACTGGTTCACTACTGTATTGATCAGAGGCTTCTAAATTAAGACAAACGTGGTTTAAAACGATTTGAACAGATCTGGAAAACCTAAGCTCAGGAAACATAAACTTTGGGGGAATCAATTCTTTTATACCATCATGATAATGGGATTTTTCTTGTTAAAAAAAGTTGGGGCTTCTTCTCTGTCACCATTGTAACCACAATTTCAGAATAAGAAAACCAGCATCATAATTAAAACCAGGATAGTGGTTTATAAGCTAACGTAGGTTTCATACTGGCTTTGTCACTTAATAATTGTGTCACCTTGGGCAAGTTACTTATTCCCTCGTCTATAAAATGAGGATTATGTACCACTTTTAAAATGACATCAAAAACAGGAATACTTAGATATAAATTTAAATTTGTACAAGATTTTGTGTTGAAAATTATAAAATGTTGGTGAGAAAGTGAACTATATAAACAAACTGATCAGAAGACTCAGTATTGTCAGTTCTCCTTAAACTGATTTATAGATTCAATGTAAAACCCAATCAAATTTGCAAGAGGGTTTTTTTTGGGGGGGGAGGGGTGTGTTTGTGGAAAGAAATCAACAAGCTATTTCTAAAATTTATTTGGGAAAAGAAATTAGAATAGCCAAAACAATTTCAAAAGAGAAAAAGTTACAAGGCCTATGGCATCTGATTTCAAGACTTCCTATAAAATTAATGTAATATTATTAATGGAAAAGAATAGAGTCTAGAAATAGAAATATATGGTTAATTGACAAAGGTGCAAAGGCAAATCAATGCACAAAGATAGTGTTTTTCCACAAATGGTGCTTGAACAACTGGACACCAAACACCAAACCATACCTTGTACCATATACAAAAATGAACTCAAAGTGATAAAGTCAAAATGTACCTCAGGGCTTCCCTGTGGCACAGTGGTTGAGAGTCTGCCTGCCGATGCAGGGGACACGGGTTCGTGCCCTGGTCCAGAAAGATCCCACATGCCATGGAGCGGCTGGGCCTGTGAGCCATGGCCGCTGAGCCTGTGCACCCGGAGCCTGTGCTCCGCAACGGGAGAGGCCACAGCAGTGAGATGCCCGCGTACCGCCAAAAAAAAAAAAAAAATGTACCTCAAAGTCTAAAACTTCTGGATGAAAACAGAAAACCTTTGTGACCCTGGTTTAAAAAAGAGCATTTTTTCATAAATGAAAAAAACTGACAGTGAATTTCACCAAAATTAAAAGCTTCTGCTCTCCTTTAAGAGAATGAAAAAAAACTCTAGACAAAATATTTGCAAATCACATATTTGACAAAGGATATTTGTCCAGAATGTATAAAGAACTCTCAAAATTCAACAATCCAATATTTAAAAATGGGCAAAAGACTCAGATAATTCATATTACAAATAAAACTAATGTTCCTTCTTTAACCATCCTAACCCTGCAAGAGGTAATCACCATATTATGTATATCCTTCCAGCCAATAAATATTAATTCTTTCAAAGAGTAAATGCTACTGTAATTATAAAGATGTTGAAGAGCAAGGGTACTCACACACCTTGAGTCTGTGTTTGAAGTGTATGATTTGGAATTTGATTTTGATTTTTACTATGTGGAACCATGAAGTGGAATTTTAGGAAAAAGTCATTTACATAAGTTGAACTATATGATCCATATGGGATTTATTAAAACTTTAATTTTTTTAGAAAAAGCCAATAGGCTTCAAGACTGATATAATATGGTAGAATCTGACATATAAAGATGATAACCTACCTTTAGTAGACCGATTGGTTTAAGAGTCAGCAGCAACCAAGTGATAGTAAAGATTCAATGCAAAAATTTAGATGTCTACAATGGATCATACTGCCAGGAAAGATTTAAAAAAAAAAGTTAAATAATATGCAATTCTTTCCCCAGTGGGAAAAACAGACACATTTAAAAATCACTAGGAAAGTATATCAGAAATACATGGGGACTTCCCTGGTGGCACAGTGGTTAAGAATCTGCCTTTCAATGCAGGGGACGTGGGTTTGATCCCTGGTCAGGGAACTAGATCCCACATGCATGCTGCAACTAAGAGTTCACATGCCACAACTAAGGGGCCTGCTGGCCGCAACTAAGACCTGGCACAACCGAAATAATAAAATTTAAAAAAATATTATATTTCATATCCATTAAAAAAAAGAAATACATGTTCATGTATTATTAAGTATACATAGCCTGTATGTATATACTGACCACAAATGTGTACTCTGAGAAGGGGGGAGCAGGGGAGGAGATAAATCCTGACAAGGAATTTTGGACAGTTCCCTGGATATCTGGTGCATTAGCTCTCCAATTCAGTGAACTGGATGAAAAACTAAGGATGACAATAATTAATAGGAAAAAGTCTTGAGATGTCAATAATTGAAACAAAGTAAAAAAACTAATCCATATAAGAATATGAAGAACAGAATTTAGATGGGCGTGCACGTAAGTTGATAACTGTTTCTCCATCTTGTTCAGAGACCACCCGCATAAGAATTCTCCATGGATTTGAATTCACCAGATCTGAAGCGAGGCCCAGGAATCTGTATTTTGAACAAACAACTGATGTAATGCTTATGAATACACTAAAATTTGAGAATCACTGATTTGGACACAGCTTATTAAAATGAGAATACAGCAACAGAATGGTTATTAAAGGGTTTCAAGAAAAGAGATTTCTGATATATAGCAAAATGGAGGATGAAGCTGTAGGGCATGATGGGTACTTGGGAAAACTTGCCATTGGATTTTTAAAGAAATACATGTCTCAGAAATAGGAGCACATAACTAGATGATAAAAAGAGAAGTACCTGATAGAAACTTTATAGTAGATGGTTTCTAATACCTTATGATTCAGCATCAGTTCTCTCACCATTTCCAACATGAGCGTGGACAAAGAGCCAGGGAGCTGATAAAGAAGAAAATGCATATGAATTCAGAGATTAAAAAGCATCTTTTATATTTTACTGACAGGTCAAGAGAGAGAAAAATAGCTCCGACTTAAGACAGGCCAGGTCAATATGGCCAAAGAAAATTTTATATTAAGGGCTCAGTTCTGCCACTGCAAAAGAACCTTAACACAAGATTCCCTTACCAGCAATATCAAGGGATTCAGGTTTACACTGAAAGTATCTTCTACTGACACGTTCTACTAACACCTAATTCGAAGTTCATTTCATAGGATAAAAATAAGGGACAGATAATTCATTTTTTAGAATAATGTTGTATTTACTCACTATTTTACTAACAAAAGAGTAACATCATTTTACTGCAAACTTTCCCCCAAAGATATTCAATATTCACAAGGCAGCCCATTTCTATTCTAATCACCATTTGACCTTTCACCTGTCCCTACTGAAAATGGAGTAAATGTGGCTGAATGCAGTTCTTACGTATTTCTAGAGGAAAGGTCTACTAGAAGTGAACACAGATAACAACACTTCCTTCAGAGGCAATACAATGATTCATTCACAAACTGAAACACGTTTGACAGGGAAAGTCTAAAAGGCAAGCCACCAATGTTGGCAAGTCATACATTAGTAATTATTTCTGACAACTATGTTTTTCCTTCCTTGTCGGCAACCCTGGCTTTCATGATATGAAGCCAAATGAAACTTTCTGACAGATGACTTCATGTGAAGACATGACGTGCCACCCCCATCCCTCAATCTAGATATTTGGACAGCTTCCAAAAAGAATTTCAGAAGAGATGCTTTAAACATGAAACTCAAGCTTGTCGACTCTAAATCCATTCTTTTCCCTACATGGAAATCTGACAAAACAGGAAGTACTTGGCAGGATGGAGAAGCAAGTCTTGCGGCTTAAGTATTTACTGGTAACAGACTAAGTTCTTCGTGACTGTGTAATAAAATGCAGAACTACAAATTTGAGAAGAAAACAGCAAAAACTTGCCTTGGTTACCAAGCTTCCCTTGGCAATTTAAAGGCCTTAAAAAGACAGTATATCACATGATACATAGAGGAATAAGAAACAGGAAGATGGCTTTTTTTTTTGTTATGGTACTTCATGTGAGAATCCCTCTCCCTACCCTGTCAGACCAAGATCTAAGCCACCAAAATTATACAAACACTGAAAGGAGTTTTGTGACTGTATATAAAAACTAAGAAACACAAAGATTCAAAACAAAACAAAACAAAACAAAACAAAGATTTCTGGTTTCGTTTGAGAGAACCTACTTGGGGAAAATCTTTGGTCTATGCTTGCCGAAGGATTTGAGTATAAATACAGTATCCTAACTACAAATAAATACAAATATAAATATACACCCTTAAATGGGCTGTTAGGATTAGCAGAGTCAATAACACACTAGCAAACATACTAAGGAAAAAAGAATCCCTCCCCCATGACTCCTTCCAGCTGCCACCCCCAGCCCCAATTGAACTGTTGTTGAAACAACTAGAAGCATTTTCAGGTAACAGTTTGTATCTTCGCTTTTAAGCTATCACACTTAAGGGTACAGCAGTATATCAAAGTGCCCAGTGAATGTTAAAAACTACCAAACAAATGTAAAGCACTGTTATCTAGGCCATTTTCCTACCCCTCAAAAGCAGGTTCAGACCCACAGTAAGTCATAAAATCAATTCGTGAGTCACAACAGATTTTTTTAAAAAGTGAACTATAGGACAAAATACTGGAGGGCACTGTACTTTCATCTGTGGGGTGTATGAGCAATACACACATACACAGAATAGAAACTTCACTATAAAGAAATTAATCCACGACCTTCCTTAGCTATTATTTCAAATATCTGTTTTACTAGAACACTTGTTATATAAAACAGTGAGGTATGTAAGGACATTAAAGCTTCTGTCAATTTGATAACAGCAGCAACTTCCTTAAGTGCTAAAATTATCAAGTCAGTGTCTGATACTTCTGATTTTCAGAAGTATCATTTAACCTTTCAGGGATACATAAATATTAGAAATATGCTTAGGAATTCTTACTAGAAAAATATGGTGCTGGATTAGAACCGTTAAGTATTAAGAGCTGTAAATACCTAGCCCCATGTCCCTTATACTTTAAAAGCAAACACTCATGTAATGTATCCCAACCAATGAGAACAGGCTTATGATCAGAACACAGAACACGTGGTCTTCAAATCCAGTGTTTCTACAGTAGGATACTTACTCAAATCAACATCCCATTGAACTATTGTAAAAATTCTGAGAATTTTCGAGCTAAGAGTACATAATGCTGCTTTAGCTCTAAAAATGCCTACTTATGAGCCTGATTTTTTAACTTATCTCCCCATTTCCCAACATTTCCATTTCTTCTAAATCTAGAGGCATAGACCCCATCAATCTTACAGTAACTAAAGATCAAGTAAGTGTCCTCATGAAATGTCTCACCCAGTTCCTATTTTCAGCCTACTCCTATTTTCATGCCTAGAGGCATTACGGTATTGTGAAAAGAAAAATGTACGTACAGAGTGAGATTATGGGTTCAATAACCAATCGAGCCACGTGGTTTGTAGATTCTGTTATTGGCAGATGTACCCTTAGTACTGGCCCAACTTTTCACAAATTTGGACCACTGAGGATGAGAAGATTGGTGGGCGGGCAGATCCGTGAAAAATCAGCTGTCAGAAGAAAAATCCCTCTGGTGGTTAATTAGACATACTAGCCTTTATAAAACAATAGGAAATCATTCTAATGAAAATTCCTGACCTGTGGATAGTCCCCAGAGTGATCTACCCCCACTACACATTCTGGAATCTGACCCAATTCCTAAACCTCAAGCGATCTCATTTTAAGCAACTCATCAGGCAAGATGTTCCTCTTGTACAAAAACTGACAAAGCACATTTTCACTGGCATGCATTTGTCCATTAAATGTCACCTTTTAGCTTGCTATACCTTATATAAACTGTCACTCCACAAATGAGTGCGTACTAAGTGCCAAGGCCTGTGATAGGTTCTAAACCTACAAAAGTGAATAAGGTGCAGTTCTCTGTCTGTAAGATGTCATAACTTAATGAAGGACATATTAGTGGACAAAAAGCTAAAATGCAATACAGAAAGTGGTAGAAATCACATAAAAGGAAATATATGAAATTCATACGGACAGATTACCTATAGTTGCAGAGGTATCAAGGAAAGCATCACTTAAAAAGCAGCTTTTGAATATGTGGCAATAGGGCAACGATCCAGATGGTGGGAAAAATATGAATAAAAACAAAGAACTGGGAAAATACAGAGCTTGTGCAGTGGAGCGATGATAGTTTTAGTGTGACTGCAGCAAATAATACCTGAAGAGAAGAAGTATGAAATAAGTTTGGAGAGAGGTCAATATGACCTTCAGGAAGGGAGAGGCAAAGAGTCTAGGTGCTTTATTTCTGTATATAAATATAACATTTCTTTAAAACTCTTGAATGACAGACATTATGAAACAGCACGATGCATACTAACACCACCACATAATATCTGGAATCATTCTAAGCACTTTACATATATTAATTCATTTAATACTAATCCTAACCAGGTCAGTTCTATTACTATCCCTATTTTACAGATGAGGCAGAGATTAAATCAGCCCTAAACCACCCATCCCCACAAAAAGCCTGGCCACACCCACACATTCTAAAGCTGAAGTATCTTCTTTGCTATCCCTGAATAATTCCCTGGATATTCACTAAACTGTAGTCATCATTTCATGATGCTAAGTCAAATCACTACGCTGTACACAAACTTATACACTACTATATGTTAATACCTCAATAAAACTGGAAGAAAAAAAGAATGAAAAACTAACCTTTCTTTAACTTAGTTCAGGAATCATCTGGTTTTCCTGCGTTTATTTTACTTAATAATCCACTTTAACTTTTCAAGTTAAAACCAGAAATAAGAAAGCCCTAATAAAAGCCCCAAAAAGTCTAATGGAATAATGGAATTAAAAGTCAGAATACAGGGAATTCCCTGGCAGTCCAGTGGTTAGTACTCCACGCTTTCACTGCCAAGGGCCTGGGTTCGATCCCTGGTCGGGGAACTAAGATCCCACATGCCATGCCGCGCAGCCACAAAAGTTGGAATACAGAAAACAGTATACAGTCCAGCATATGCCTTAACCCAATTAGGGACCTTATAGGCATTTTCACAAGAGAACAGATGCTTACCGGACATTTCAAGCTCTAACTAGCATGTTTAAAACTGATTTCACTTTCCTTACCAACCAGTAGCCTTTCCTGACTTTCCAAATTGATTAATGGCACAATCTATTTCCCATTTCTTAAAATCTTGAGTTTTCTTTCTTCTTTACCTCTATAATCAATTAGAAATCAAATGCTATCAACTCTTTTTTTCTCACAGTCTCTTGCTCACCTATCCTTCCTTACCCTCCCTCCAGGCCCTACTCACTCTAGTTTCACCTCATGCTGACACCACTGCAAGAGTATCTTAATTGTCTCCCCACCTCCAATTCCTGTGTCACTTCTTCAGTCATATTGGACACTATTTCCAAGTAATCGTTCAGGAATACATTTTGTCTATTCAAAAACCCTCAACACAAATAACGAAAATCAAAAGGGAAGTCTTTATGGAAAAATATCTGTAGCAAATTACTACTAAATATTATATAATAAGCTCAAAAAATTAAGGAATATCAAAACTGTAATATATAAATGGACAAAAGTCTTGAATAGACAACTTGTCTACTACTAAGAATCAGTAACTGAAATTATGGAAAGAGGTCCCACTTCACAAGTTAACAAAAATATTACAGAGAAAAAGAGAGCTCAACATATTTTGTACCTAGTAACTTAGCAAAAGTTATAATTACAGGCTACGCAATGTTGGTAACTAAACTCACAGGGAAGGTAGTGTAAATTATAACTCTTTTGGAAAACAACATGGCAACATTTCAGAGTCATAAAAATGTTCATACAATGACCTTTTAAATCAATCCTAAAAGAACAGTGCAAAAAAACAGAAAATACTGTATGTACATAGATGATAATTACAGCACAATATTTAAGAACTAGAAAGAAACCTAAATGGTCCAGCAATAGGAAAATAAAGTCAGAGATAACAGAGTTTGATGGAATATTTTCAGACATTAAAATTACTGTGGAGGACTTCCCTGGTGGCACAGTGGTTAAGAATCCGCCTGCCGATGCAGGGGACATGGGTTCAAGCTCTGGGCTGGGAAGATCCCACATGCCGTGGAGCAACTAAGCCCGTGCGCCACAACTGCGGAGCCTGCGCTCTAGAGCCCGCAAGCCACAACTACTGAAGCCCATGTGCCTAGAGCCCATGCTCCGCAACAAGAAAAGCCACTGCAATGAGAAGCCCGTGCACCACAACACAGAGTAGCCCCCGCTCGCCGCAACTAGAGAGCCCGCGTACAGCAATGAAGACCGAATGCAGCCAAAAATAAATAAATTTAAAAAAAAAATTACTGTGGAGAACATGCAGTCACATTGAATGCCTATTACAACGTTAAGTAACAAAGAACAATAAAAATTTCTCTGAGTCTAAAGAAAGAATATGCATACAGACAAGGAAAAAGAAAATTTTAAAAATCCAATGGTAGGGTGGGATTAGAAGTAAGTTTTTGTTTGTTTAATTCCATTTTGATTTGTAAAATTTGAAAACAAAACAAAAAATAACCTTCATTTTCTGCTCATATCCCAGCTTTCAAGGCCCTCTGGAAGTTCCCAAACCTATAAAGACAAGCACTCTACATAATTCTGATGTGCAGCTAATTCTAGAAACCTTGACAAGCTGGCTTCACACAACTTTCCCAATGTAATCTTTAATCAGTCATCCTCTCCAAACTGGTTTACTTACTGTCCCAAACATAGCTTTTCTTATATATTGGGTTGGCCAAGAAGTTCCTTCAGTTTTAAGTAACTATAAAAGACACATTTTTCATTTTCACCAAGAATTTTATTGAATAATGTATTCACTAACCGAACAAACTTTTTGGCCAACCCAAATAACTGCATCCTTGCTCACAAGCTACATCCACTTAGAATGACTTCCTTTCTTCTAATTTTACATATTACATATCATTAACCTTGAAAAGTCTTCAATGATGGCTAAATAAATTTCTTTCTGTTCTATATTATAAAACAATTTGTTTTTTAAAACAATTAGATCCAACTGTACACTGAACTTTGACAAATCTATTTTTCTCGTGTGCCATGATTTAAATCTTTAAAAAGTTAAACCAATCTAAATTGATGGAATCTTTTGAAATAACTATATTAACACCCACATGTTTAATTATGGTTTTCTTTTTTTTGACAGTAAGCTTCTGAGGACAGATCCTAGTAGGAATGCCACTAGGTAATCTACCAAATCCTAAAATAATGCTCTTGTTTGCATTATATATGAAGGAAAACCAGTTATCTATGACTCCATGTGGCCATAAAATAAGCAGTGACATCTACTAGGGCAAAAGACCATACAGAGATTACAAAGGTTGCTTTGGTTGCAAATAAGCAAATTTAGTAACTTTCCAAAAAATAACAAAACCATTAGGAAAGCAGCTACATTCAACACAACAATCTGTTCTGCTTTTCAACATACGCAGTTACAGAAATAACTGTACAGTGGAACAAATTCTATCATTTTTAAAAAGAGATATACATGTAAAGGCAACATGGCCAATCTCGATTACTAAAGAATAGTTAAGTAAAACTGCATACCAGAAATACAATTTCAACAGAGAGCAGATCCAAGTCATTTAAAAACTCGAACACTTTCCTTCATTATTCCACAAAGCAAGGCTTCCTCTAGAAGACAAAGACTTTTTAAAGTTTTGAGTATGTTATATAGCCCACACACTCAGAACAGACTGTTTTGCTTCACTTCTAAACACTTTTCCTGATGAGATCTTTATATGTCAAGTATTTTACCATGGGTTAAAGAAAAAAAAATCATGAAAATGTTCAGTGTTCTGTGATTAAAAATCCAGAAATGGGAACCATATGAATGGGTAAAAAAAAAATTCATAGGGATGTTCTAATTTTGAGATTTCAGTCTAAGATACCATGACAGGAAGCTAATTTCATGCCCTCATTTGAATTCTTGACCAAATAAATAAAACATTCTGCTTTCAAAATAGCTTTTTTTCATAAAAACGTTATTAAAAATTTGACCATTGTGATTTTGTAGAAACATTATTCTACTAGTTTTGGCTTGTTAAAATAGGTTACAAAAATTAATTTTATCAAAATTAATTTTCATTCATTTATTCCTAAGAGATGATTTGAGTGTTCAATTAATATTCATCTATAGTTGCCTTCCGCTAAGGTATCATAAAATCTTAAAAAAAGAAAAAAAAAAGAATTGAGGAAAAAAGTCAAGAATAACTATTCTCAATGAGTTCTCTAAACCTACATTATTATTAGCAATTAGAAATCAAGTCAGTTCTGGGACTTCCCTGGTGGCGCAGTTGTTGAAGAGTCTGCCTGCTAAGGCAGGGGACACGGGTTCAATCCCTGGTCTGGGGGGATCCCACATGCTGTGGAGCAACTGAGCCCGTGTTCCACAACTACTGAGCCTGTGCTCTGGAGCCCTCGTGCTACCACTACTGAAGCCCTTGAGCCTAGAGCTCACGCTCCACAACAAGAGAAGCCACCGCAATGAGAAGCCCGCGCACTGCAATGAAGAGTGGCCCCTGCTCGCCGCAACTAGAGAAAGCCTGCGTGCAGCAACGAGGACCCAATGCAGCCAAAAAAAAAAAAAAAAAAAAAAGTTAAGACAGCACTTGTGGAATATCATGAATTTTCAGAAGAGAACTGCTGTTAAAGAAAACATAAGTTAGCTTACTTCACATATTTTGTATATGAAAGTACATAACGATTCATAAGAAACAGTGACAGAACACATACCATGTATCAGGTAAGGAAACATAAGAGTGATTAAAACAGCAATTGCTACCCTCTGGGAGTAAAGTCTCAAACTGGGGAAGAGCCAAACAAATGCAGAGTAAATGTGATGAGAGAGACATGTAAAGGGTCCTATGACAGTACAAAAGCACCTTGAGAACGCACAGAAAGATGGAAAACTTTAAGCCAGGCTACAAGGAAACAATAGTTAAACTCAACTAACTCTACCATAAAAAACAATTTGTTTTTAGTATCCTCTAAGTGTCACTTCTGCGTAGCAAAATGTTTCACTGTACAAACGCCTAACTATTCTAGAGCAAAAAATAAATTAATTTTAAGAAATCACTCTTAAGGTCCAAAAAATTCTCAAGTTTATTTTACTGTATGTGTGACTTGAAAGACTGATAATTTTACCTGAATAAACAGAGACCCAGGAGAAAAAGCTCAAAAATAAAGCTAAATTAACTTTTTAAAATGGGGATTGGGGGGGAGGAGAGTAATAAAAGGAAGAAGGATAACAAAAAAAGTAAGAGCAAAAGCTTTCTGATGAAGCATGGTATAATCTCTTTGGCCTTGTATTTCCACTTATAGAAATTTATTCTAGAGAAATAATCAGGCATGTGAGGGAATATCAAGATGCCTAGAAATTTTAAGCATAGATGTCAGTTCTCAGAGAAAATCTTTTGTAAAACATGCACAAGGATATTCAGACATATTACTGCCATTATAAAAATTAAGAGATCTGGTACATAAAATACAGTACATCTATCCTACAGGACACTATGCAGCCATGAAAAACATGCAGCATGTTCCCAATATTTTCCAAAAAGGAAAAAAACCTGAGTGACAAAATGAGCATGACTAGAATGATCTCTATTTTGTAAAACAAAACCAGCAAAAGAGAAACCCCTCTGAATAACATATAGGTACAGTACAAACTGCAATCACCTTTTGGTGGTGGTGATACAAGAGATTTTGTTTTCTTCTTTTGGCTTTTTGGTAATTTCCAAATGCCCACTGACATACATTATTTAGATCAGATAATAGCCGTTTTAAGTCGGGTAGTGGAATTATAGGTGATTACCCACCCGCTCCGACCCAGGAAGTTAAGTATTTACATGTCCTATAATTTCCTTAAGAAAAAAAATTGCTTAACTTCCAAACTCTTACTGAAATATCTTTTCTACATGCCAAATTTCTAAATATTGAATAAAAAATCATGAAAATGTCCACATTATTCCTTGATAAAAGTATTAAGTACTTAAAAATCTAGAAATGGGACTAGCATGAATGGGTAAACAAATTCGTAAGTATGTCCTAATTTTGAGACTTCATTCTAAAGTATCATATCAGGAAGCTAATCACAGACTCATTTGAACCCTTGACCAAACAAAGACTTTTCAACTACCATTCTTCCATCTTGCTATTTATGGCTCTACTTACTGGTCTCCCTAATTCTAAAGATTTTTACAGATATTAGAACTCACCTCAGTAATACTTCCGGATGTTTGTCACTTACCTGTCCTTTTCTTCAGACCAACTGACAAAAAAACCCCAACAAATCATTAAATCACTCGATCATTTTCTTGTCTGGAGCCCCATCAATACAGCAATAGGGTTCAAAACAGAAGTATTATGAGGATAATTTTAAGCAGCTATTCAGATCAGTGTGACTAGGTCACTCAGCAGAAATACTAACATGCATTTCATTTTCTTAACAATTCTGAAAAAATCACTGTTACGAATGAAAAATCGATGCAGCCTTAGTTAACATGTCCTCTTAACGAGTAAGTTTAGTCAACGTGGATTACCGTCGATATTTTACATTTTTAAAATTATTTCATTCTTTAAAACAACTTGCCAATCAATACTCGACTTCCACCATTTCAAATGTGGTTTTGTTTTCTTTAACAGAACACAAGATCGTGCTAATGGAACTAGATCAATGGCTACCCTGAACAAAATCCTATCGGGGAGGTCCTTGTATTTTTATCTAAGGTGTTCTCCGTCCCTGCAAAACCACTGCTCGCTCCTTTCAAAAAGCAGCCTAAGCCTCGTGCAGCGTGGCACAGCTACTTGTCTAAGGCCAGAGCGGCAGCGTCTGTGCTAGCTAGGGAATTCCTCAGCACCCCAAGACCAGCGTTTCCTTCATTTTCCTCACTTCTTAAACGCGTGACCAGCACGCGGAAACCCCTCCCCACGCAGGACCGGTTTGCCTCAGAACCCTGCCCTCCCTGTCTTAATTAAGGAGGAGCACACAGCCGGTGGCCTTGGTCGCAGAACGTGACAAGCTGCCGAAATCCACTTCTAAAGGGAGGAAGCACTGCTCTGAGAGGAGCGGTATCCCGAACATCTCTCACACTCCCGAGAAGAGTCCAAAGGATCAGCCCGGAGAAAAGAGACGTGCACGTCCCCTCCGCCTCTTTCTCTAGGGTCGCGAGAGAAGAAGCCTCGCCCCCTCTCAGCCCGCCCCCCAGCTCCCCACCCAGCCGCAGGGAGAACTTACTCTGCTATGGCTGCCGAGCGGCCCCCTCACTTCCGGTGCCGGTGCCGCTAGAGCTGCGCCATCCCCCAGTCCACCGGACAACTACCGCTTCCAACTGACCTTTCTGACAGATCGCTACTCTTCCGATCTTCACTAGGTGCTGTCCTGGAGGGAACGGTGGATGGTTGCCGCAGTTAAATGAATCCACGGGATAAAGATTCCGCTCTCGTCTCGCCAGAAACTTAAAATACGGTAGACCTGCAGCCACCGCTGCCCAGACAAAATGGCGCCGAGAAACTGGTTCAGCGCAGGCGCTTTGGAAAGACCCTGCCCCGCCCCCGTGCAAGTCCTGGCCACAGCTCCGGGTTCGGTTTCCATGGGACACCCCACCGCCAATCCTCGCGCCGAACTGCTCTTCCTGACCCCTCAATTGACCAATCAGTGCTCAGTTAAGTACATCCGGAGTCGTCTTTACCAATCATTTTTCAGGACTTGCTTACTCAATACCTGATTCTCCAGTAACGTTAGTCTTCGGAGGCAGCCAATCATAAGTGGCAGATGTCCTACCTGCTGTTTTTCGCACCAATCCGTGAAGTTTCAGAGCTACATCCAATGAGGACGGCAGGTAGCGAGCTCCAATCCGAAACTCTTCGGCGTCATGAGCAGCCAATAGGAGTTCGTGTAGAAGCGAGTCTGCTCAACAGCTTGTTATTTGGTGGATTGTGGCAGTAAATCGGGCGAGTGGGGAACCGGGCGTAGGAACTGCCGCCGCGGCCGGGAGTGGTGCTGCCCGGACTGGGGCCCACGGGGGTCAGTGGGGCGGAGGACTCGGGGGCTGACAACGCGCACTTCACCTGCAGTTGGTAGGTGGGGAGAAGAGAAGCGGGGGATACTGAATGGAAGAAGCGGCACTAGCAGCTGGTGCTGCTGCCTGGGGTCCCAGTGCAGTTGGAAGCTTTGGAGGTGGGGAGGGGGATGCTTGGCAAGCGGGGCGGCGAGCGCAGGGGAAGGGGCAAGTCGTGGAGCAGCGGCAGCAACTGCGGGAACAGCCGCCGCAGCTGCCTCCTCGGCCGCTTCCCCGGGTTCCCCGGGAAAATGGCTGTGGGCTGGCCGCGCCGCTAAGTTTGCTTCCGCGAGGCGAGGAGCGGGCTGCTTGGGGCAGCCGGCCCCCAACTCCCCAGCGCGTCCTCCCCCGTGGAGTCCGTGGTTGGACCCGAGGGACTGGGGGCTGGTACTGCTCTGGGCTGTACAAAAAGTTGAGGCGGGCGCGGGGAGGAGGCGGCGGCTGCCGCTGTGCGGCTCCCCTCCCCTCCCACACCCTGTCCGGGCCACCTCCCCTCCTTCTCTCCGCCCCCCCAGCCTTCTTCCCCTCGCGGGTCTTCCCTCCCTCGCGCGCCTCGGGGCTGAAGGCCACGGCCCCTGCCCCTTCGGGTGAAGAAGTGCTTCTCCTTTCTGATATGGTGCAGAGGAGAGGAAGGAGAGCAATGGCGCCGTGACACTCCGCTGCCGCCACCGCGGGCCCGGGGCGGGCGGAGGGGGCCGATCGGCGGAGGCGGGGCGCGGGCCGAAGTCGGGGTATCCGGGGGGCGGCTGAGCTCGGCGACCGCGCCTGTGGGGGGCCCGGGGAAGCCCAAACGGCGCCCTGCCCTTCTCCAGAGCGACCCGTCCTGGGGCTCTGAGTTGAGCATTCCGGGTCAAAGTGGCGAGCGAGGCGGAGGCGCGGTGGGCCGCTGGCGAACTCCGCGGCGGAACCCACTGCCCTTTGGCGCCCGTGGGGTTCTTGCCACCCCCTCGGCTCCTGCGTCCTGGCTGCCCTCGGAGGGGATCTTATCCCTTCCCTGGTGAGGGTTCTGCCCCTCCCCGCTGGCGTTTGTTTACTTTCTTTCCCCGGATCGCTCCCCTCGTTGACTGATTCTGTGCCTGTCTTTCCCCTCCCCTTGGTTCCAGCGACGGAGAAGATAGCTCGTTGAGCTGGAACCCCACAGATCACCAGTGAAAATGAAGGTAAGTAGAGTCGACGCTGCTCGGAACCTCGTGCCCTGGACACTGACTGTCGTGAGGCCAGTGCTATGGAATGTCATTTTTTTTGCTACTCGAAATTGATTCGTCTGCTGAGCAGCGCTTTCTGAAAATGAGGACGTGTTGAATGGGTGAGAGATGATCATTGTGTCTAAATGCGGTCAGTTGGGCCCCTCTCCGAAGCAGTTAGCACTTTGGAAAGGCTGCTGCAGCCTTTCCATTGTTGTCCATTGGGCTAGTATTTTTAAACACTTCCTGTGTTGGCAGCGACCTTTGCAGAAGTAAAGCTTTTGTCCTGCTTTGGTTCTTTGGGGGATTTTTTGATTTTTTTTTTTTCCTTCCCCAGTGCCAATGCGATTTTCTAAGGAAGGAATGTGTGGATTGTGTAAGGGAGATACCATTTCTTCTGGGGATAAAGTGAAATTTTGTGGGTAAAATATTTGAAGGTGAACTAAAATTAAGTATTATTATATATTATTATTATAACTAATAATACTTAATTTTAGTTCAGTAAATATTTTAAATGTATATCCAACCTAAAAAAAATTCTCCTGAAGACAACTAATATTGCAAACATCGTATGTGATGTTTAAAGGGAAGGGGAGGTATAACATCCTGCAGTTCCGTGGCATTGAATGTTTCAGGTCAGATATTTATTTGCAAAAAGTATTTCTTTTCAATTTGCGTTATTCGTAAATGCACTAATTTTAAACTTGATTCCTTACTCATGTACTGTTTCAGTGTATTAAGCTCTGAAATACAGGATTTTCCCAAACTTCCTCTTGCTTTCCTATCTCCTTGAAGTGACAGTGTACCTTCTTTAATGTTAGTTGGGAAAACTTAATGAAAAATCATTTTCTACTTGAAAGTATTTCTCTAAAGTGTACACTGTCACCTTTGCACTTAGCATTGTTGAGTTGAGCTTGTACGAATACACTTAACTTTTGGAAAATATTCTTAAAATGACAGATTGAGATAGCGGTCATTCTGTTACTGTCAAGATTAAAATGAATGGTGGAGTGAAATTTCTCATATCTTTCCATGTATCATTCTGATCACGGCCATTTGCTAAAAGTAGATATTACTTTGTGAAACTTTTTTTTTAAATATACCAAGAAGATTAGTGTTGATAAACTAGGTACAGCTACCCTCAGTTCACATCTCTGCATTCATCAGTTAATTTAGATTTAAAACTTTAAAATGCAGCTTTTAGCCAATGATTTTTCTAAATAATGCTCTCCTTATCAAAAGGGTTGGCTTCATTTATTATCTGTACAGTTATTATGTATCCAAAAACAGTTGACTTTATGTAGCTATATTAATAAACATTTGGGCTTCCCTGGTGGCGCAGTGGTTGAGAGTCCGCCTGCCAATGCAGGGGACACGGGTTCCTGCCCCGGTCCGGGAGAAGATCCCACATGCCGTGGAGCGGCTGGGCCCGTGAGCCATGGCCGCTGGGCCTGCGTGTCCAGAGCCTGTGCTCCGCAACGGGAGAGGCCAGAACAGTGAGAGGCCTGCGTACCGCAAACAAAACAAAACAAAACAAAACACATTTAATTATGTATTTGTTAGTGTTAATTTTAATAGCAATATTTCTTTTAATTTGAAAACAAAATTTCAGGAGGCCATAACTGACTAACTTAAAGTTTTATGAGACACTTAAAATAAATATACCTTTTCTGGATTTTTAAATTTTTTCATTTCTTAAATATATTATAAAATTGTTGAATCATTTTGTATCTGAATGAAAAAGCATTATATTTCCTACTGATACTTTCTAGTTACAATTTAAATTGTTTTATGTTTTCACGATATAGATTATAAAGTAAAGGATTGCTAATAAAGTGTTTGCTTTAAGGATATTTTTCAAATTATCAATGATATTAATAAGCAAATAATGTTAATATTCTTATTACTTGAAATACAGAACCTTTTGATGAGACTTGGGGTTGGAGTAGGGGAAAATAGTAGTGACATTCATATTGTATGTTCCTTTCATCAGGCGGCGGATGAGCCTGCCTACCTGACAGTGGGAACTGATGTCAGTGCCAAGTACCGAGGTGCCTTCTGTGAGGCAAAAATTAAGACTGTGAAAAGGCTGGTAAAAGTTAAGGTAATTTTTTTTTTAATGGAACAGCTTTATTAACTCGATTGAAGAGAATTAGGGATGGAATTCGGAGACTACAAATCAACATTTTATTTACTGAACTATTACTTCACTTCGTGAATCATTACTATGTGAAAGCACTGTTATATACAAAACTATAGGAAAAGCACATTAAGAATTGGGAAATAAAGAACTCAAGATGAGAAATTATTCCAAGTGCTTCCATGAAATACCATACTCATGATACTTCCCATCATTTGGATCTTTCCTCTTTGTGGTAGCATGCTTACTTAGGCTATAATCTATTTTCTCTCCTTTCATATTATTCAGGTAGCGATAATTTCAAGTGATTAGAAAAAACAATGGATTACTAAAAACAAAACAGTGGGAATTATCATTTCAAGACAGCGATAAAAATGACTTAAGAATTTTATCTTAAGATAATTTTAAGATGCTTTTGTGACCGGAAAAAAAGTTATTGATTGCTGTACAATATTTGGAAGTACAGAAAAGTACTGAAGGATTAAAAGCCATAGTTGACCTCAGAAATCCTACTATTACCATTTTGTGTTTACTCCTAGTAATTTTTCTATATAAATGCTTTTAATAATCTTAGTTACTTAGACTACAAAGGTAATCCATGCTTATTATAAACTTTTTAACATTGTGGAACTGTATAATAAAGTTCATGGAGGTCCTCTGTGATATTACTCCAAAGAACCTTTATGTGTCCTACCAAATTTTGTGCTGTGCCTTTCAGTAACAGTGTTGATGTTATTATTATCATTGGATCATTCTGTACTTTCAGTTTTGCAATTTGTTTTTCACTTACATATGTGATCCTTTCCTACAAAAATTAAGCACCCTGGAAGGAGGAAATGTTTGCCCTGTTCTGTTCGCAATACCTAGAGCAGTGCCTTATAAACAGGGGGCGCTCAGAATGTGTTGAATGAATAAGTGAACAGTGGACCCAGGACCAGCAGCATCAGTCTCACCTGAGAACTGGTTTAAAATGCAAATTCTCAGGCCCCCACCCCAGACAAACTGAGTCAGAAACGCTGAGGATGGGGTCCTATGATTGTGTTATAACAAGCCCTTCAAGTGTTTCTGATGCATGTTGAAGTTTGAGAACCATTAAACTAGAGGAGTGTGATTTGTGTGGTAGACAAATAGATTTATCTATGATTATTATAAACTTTCTGTTTAAATTTCCATCTGCTGGTGAAACTTTTCTTCGAGTATTCTTAGGATATCATTTGACATTCATTTCTTCCTTGTTTCATATAGCCTTTTTACTATGTCAGCTATACAGGATTTCCTTACTAAATATTTACTTGGAATTCTTTGAGAATTTTAACTTTTTGTTAGTATTGTGGCTCTTTGTAGATTAATTTATTTAATTTAAAATCAATACAGTGATTGTCTGGGGAGGTCTTATACATAAATTACCTAGAATTTGAAGTTTCCCCTTATTTGGGTAGATGCTTCCTTTCCGTCTCCCTCTCCCATTCTCCCTCTCTCTTAATAGAGCAGGTTACCTTATATATGTGGGAAGATCTGTAGTAGAAGGGAGCACTTATTTGTGACTGAATTGCATATCAGATTATTATTTAGGTTTACTTTATAAAGGACCAGAAGACTTCTGGTTTTAATTTGTTTACCTTGCATGTAGGCAATAAAGTTTGATGCTGTTTTTTTTTTAAATATACTTGCGACAGAACCTTTATGACTAGTTGATAAAAAGCAATGAAGGCAATTTTAAGGTTTTACAATAATCACTACAGATTATAAACCACCTATAGTCAATTCAGCAAACATTTATTAAGTGCCTGTAATATGTATTGACACTTGCTAACTGCTGGAGATATGGTGAGAAGGAGGACTCGAGCCCTCAAGGAGCTCACAGTTAATGAGAGAGACAATAAACGTAAATACAATGGAATAAGTATTATACCAGAGGTAACCACAGGATGCTAAGAAAGTATAAAGACATTCTTGTTACAGTATTACCATAAATGTACTGTTTTAAAAGTAACATGCAAACTATTGTGCAAAAATGTTTTTTAGGTACTCCTGAAACAGGATAATACTACACAATTGGTGCAAGATGACCAAGTAAAGGGTCCTTTAAGAGTACGTATTTTGTACAGTTTACAATCTGAAATGATGAATCATAAATTCATACAGTGATTTATTGGATTTTATATTTGTAGATACACTTTTAAAATGTTAAAAAATGTTAATCAGAAAACAAAGTTACAAATAAGGTGTTGTAGAGTTAGTATAAATTACAATATTACAATGGCTGTATCCTTAGTTAAAGAATGTTAAACATCTTACAGAAGGATAATTTAATATATGTGAACATGAGTTTCAGCTACCTTTTGTTTTGAATTCTTGGACTGAATACTACATTTTGTTTTTCATATTGTTGCCACAGGTGTTTAGCTTGATAAGTGCAATATACCAGTATCATAAGTCTGAATCTTCTGTTTTTCTAACTTACCAAGTAAACTATGTTGACTTAATAGTTCAATTTAATGAATACCTACATTATGTTTTCCATCCATTTCTGGCCATTTGTTTATGTTATAAATCTTCATTATGTCAGAGTACCACTTCGGTTAATATCTGATATACAAAGGTCTGGAAGCTGAAAGAAGGTCAACTGGTCCATCCCTCTCTCTCCAGGTGAACCTTTATCTAAAAGGTCCCTTAAATACAAATGCTGAATCCAATATTCAATATTTACATGAAAGAAAATTGAAGCTGTTTTTGCTGTCCTATGGTGTTTTGGTTCTTACATTCCACAATTTTCTTGAAGGCAGTATCATGTAGTAAAAAAAGCTCTGAAATGAGACTTAAAAGACTGGGTTCTCATCCTGGACTCTTTGCAAATTATTCTCTCTTCCTAAACCACAATTTCCAACACGTAAAATAGGGGTAATAATAGCTATCTTACTTAAGCCTAAGCATTTTGAGACTTGAATTGCATGGTAAATGTATGAACACTATAAATGATAAAGATCTAAGCCAATGTAAGGTATAATTACCATAAATAGATATATTTTTTTAACCCAGGTCATATAGTTGGTACAAGTGATTTGGTTTGTTTGTTTAAATTTGGTGATGAAATTTCGATTTTTTGTTTTAGGTTGGAGCCATTGTTGAAACAAGGACATCTGATGGATCCTTTCAGGAAGCTGTTATCAGCAAGTTGACAGATGCTAGTTGGTATACTGTGGGTAGGTAGTTAGGTAATTTAATATAGAGGATTTAATTTGCGGGTTTCATATCTATCTCTCTGTTTTGTAAATTCATTGAATCATTACCTTGGCAGAGAAATATGTATTCTTTCCTGTCAATTTACTTGATATAGACAGCTGAAATTTTAATGACACCCTGATGGTGAAAAAAAAAAAACCCAATTATCTCTTTATAGTAACTTGGCCACTTATGGCTATTTCATCCAAGAATGTACTTCTTTTTTAGGTTATCTTGATATTTCCCTTCAAGAAAGTTAAATTATATGGTTATTTTTCTTCCATTAGAAAAGTCAATACAACTTAGTATTGTAAGTTATCAGACTTTTAAACTTTTTCTGGAATTACAATTAAAATTGCATAGTTGCAGTCTTTTATTGTATTGCTGCCTATTTTATATAAGGGTGCTATAGATATTACCACAGAATTTACAGACTAAAAAAATTTGGGCCAGAGTAGATTCAAGCCTAGGTGATCATAGCTTAATTTTTGATTTTCAATGCAGTCAGGACTCTCTTAGTAACACCTTTCACGAAAGATATATATGCTGCTAATGTGAATTCATTCTTAACATTTCATGCATAAGCTTATACTGGCTTTAAAAAACTTTACTGTAGTGAGTAGCAACAAGTGTCACAGTGCATGTAAATGAAAACCTAAATGTAGTACCTATATTGTTGCTGTCATTATGTTGATGAGAATAGCAATAATTAAGATTTCCAAGTCTCCTCTCATTACTTTCAGACTACACAGTCCTGTGGATAACATCCAATCGTTGGCTTTACACTGAACATCTATAGCATTAATTGGTTTTTACATTTATGTCTTGATATAAAAGATATAATTATAGTGTTGTGGTTTCCTTGCAGAAGATAAAGAAATGACCCTTTAGGTTTATTTTTAGTTTACTTGATTTGTTGCTTTGAGTAAACATCATTCATCTGTAGTTGATGCTCAAAGCTGTGAAGAACACGCTTTGGTTGGAAATTGTACTTCCTGTGTCTTACTCTGTGGCTTCTATTAGTAGTAGCAATGTGCTGTATGTACCTAATATTTTCTAACTGTTTTTATTCTTAGACCTCCTACAAGTTGGTGTTGGTTCACAATAGTGCTATTATTCTGAACCATACATATATATATATATATATATATATATATATTTTTTTTTTTTTTTTGTGGTACGCGGGCCTCTCAACTGTTGTGGTCTCTCCCGTTGCGGAGCACAGACTCCGGACGTGCAGGCTCAGCGGCCATGGCTCACGGGTCCAGCCACTCCGCGGCATGTGGGATCTTCCCAGACCGGGGCACGAACCCGTGTCCCCTGCATCGGCAGGTGGACTCTCAACCACTGTGCCACCAGGGAAGCCCTGAACTATATATTTTTAGGAGGCTTAATTGTGACTGTTGATAGTTGTTAGAGATTTAAAAACTAAGCTTAAAATTAACTGTTAGATTTTAAGTGGATACAATTTTGCTATATTAAACAAAGCAGTGGTAAAAATTACAGGAGTTGATGTGTGCAGAATCATGGGAAATAATATGATGCATGTTTGAATACTAACATGCATCCTGTTTGGTGCCCAATATCAAGGTTACATTCACAATACTTGTGAAGTTTTACTGATGTAATGCTTACACTTCTGCAGCAGCAATACTTTTCAGGTTTTCACATTTTGGATTTTCTGCACCCCAGAATAATCCTCCATTTATGAATAGCAATCTCTGTCCTTTACCTGAATGGCACTTTAGTATTGATGAAAACTAGTTGCTACTGAGCATTCTCTGTGGTGATTTTCTTTGATAGACAATAACAGAAGAAATTGTATAATTCTTGTTCTCAAAGAGCTTAGAATCTTAATTGCACATGGTTCATATATTAAGCATTAGTGTACATAAGAATCACTTGATGCTCATTTGAAAAAAAAAGGATTTGAGGACCCCAAATCTCTCTAATTTAGTGGGTCTGGGATGGCAACCCAAGAATCTTTTTTATAAGCACATTGGCTGAATCTAATGCAGTTAGTACACACTTAGAAAAACAGACCACATTTGTAGAAACAGACCAATTAGGGGAGAAGAATCCAAAATACTTAAAATTTTTGCATCTGTGTAATGAGAGACAGTGACCAAAAAGTTTTAAGATGTTAAGAGGCACTATTCTCGTAAGTATTAAGAGAATTAAGTATATTCTCTTATTCTCTTTATAGCACTCTGCTATAAAGAATGTTTAGGTATTGAAGGATGTAGGCCACATAAAGAATGATCCTTATTAAAAGATGGCAAAATAAAATGTGTGATCTCTCACAGGTCACGAACTTTCTATAATTTTCTTTAATTGAGTGACTACTTAATTGCTCTTTTCTGGATTTTTTCTTGATTTCTAATTCCTAGCAAAGTGTTATATAGGTAGAATCAGAAAGTATTCAAAGTATTGTTAATGGTCTTGATGTTTTTTGATTTTAAAAGAACTTGAAATTATGTCAGGCTCTTAAAAATGAAACAAAAGGGGATACCATACTGCTGATTTGGATTAAATAGGAGTCATAATTATCAGTGATCAAAAGTTATCTGAGAAACTGTTATTAACTCCTTATATAATATAGGTATTAATTTTTCATATTATAGCTGAATGACCAATTTTGAAAAAGATTATGGATCTAATATAACTCAATTAAAAAAAATCTAATAATACCTTGCCCTCTAGTGTTGAACAACAAATAGCACCAGTTCATGGAGTTTTATGTTTTTTGAGACTTTGAAATATTTCCCCTTCCTATCATAAAACAATGCTTCCTAGTAGTTTATTCATTTGGCAGTTCTTTTCCTTGCATTAAAGATAAGGAATCTGTAATGTATGGAAGTGTATTGTTATCTGTCCAGCCATTCAGAAGATACCAAAATTGGGATTAGAATTCATATCTCCACTTGAATGTTGCCTTTAATTCCTGACAAATATAACTGTCAGTAAGACATTCTAAAACTGTTCTTCTTTTGCTTTGTTAGAATATAAAAACAACACATGGTATTTGAAAAATAAGAAAAATGTAAAGGAGAAAGTTGCTTTTAATTTAAATAATTTATAAATGTACGTAAACACATACATCATATATCAAGTTTAACACTAAAATATTTTCGATCATTGATATATTGTGACAAATGCTTTTTAAGTTTCTGGATTTTTTTCATACCTTCTTATTATTTTGCACATCAGTTTGATCAGATCTCATGGAAATTCTAAGTTAAAGGAGTAGAGGAGGGTTACATTAATGGACTGACTTTTGTAGAATGTGCTGTAGGCTTATAAGGCTTTTGATTTGATTAGAACTGCTTATGACAAATGTTGTTATAACCAGAATCAACCACAAAATGTTTTCAAAGCCAAATGGTTATTTCTTTGACTAGAAAATCATTCATTAAGAAAAAAAATACTAAGTAACAAATCTATTTAGTCCTGTGATAGGCTTTAACCCATTGTTTAAATAGCCTTCTGTAAGACTTAACATTCTCATGATATTTTGTTAACATAATTATACATTTGAATGTTAATTTCTTAAATTACCAGATTCCTGAAGTTTTTGATCTTAGCTGCTGAGGGGCTTCTATAGTTATCACAGATGATTTTATGAGCAACAGAACTATTGGTTTTACCTAGGGTATGCATATATTTTTAATTTTAAAGTTTTTACTGTATCACGTGAAATGTTTTGTTAATTGTTACCGGTATAAGCAGATATAACAATAATACTTATTTTCACCAAGTCAGAATTCTTTTTTTTGTCTATTTTTTGTTTATTAACAAGATAAAGTTTGAGGGTTTTAAAAAAATTAATTTTTATTATTGAAATATAGTTGATTTACAGTGTTGTGTTAATTTCTGCTGTATAGCAAAGTGATTCAGTTACACATATGTATACATTCTTTTTCATATTCTTTTCTATTATGGTTTATCACAGGATATTGAATATAGTTCCCTGTTCTATACAGTAGGACCTTGTTGTTTATCAAGTCAGAATTCTTAAACTCTCTTCCCAGTGTTCATTTTATGCCTCTGTTTCTTACCTGCTTGTTAATTCATTTTGATCCCCCCTTAACTAAATTGTAGCTCATAGATGAACCTTCTAATTCTCAATTTCTTTATCTATAAAAGGAAGATAGTGATTCCGACCCTGTAGAGGCTGCTGTGAGGATTAGGGCATAGTAGAAGCTTAATAAGTAATAGCCAATTATATCTTTGGATAGATAAAGTTAATTTACTGTTGTTATTATCTTACTATTCTCCAGCATCTAACAGTGCTATGATAACAGGTAAATCTTTTGTATTTAGTAGTTAGATTAGATCCCTTTTACTTTTGTTTCTTTGAATTCTAACAGTTTAGGGTCAGGCTTTGTTTCCATTAGCATTATTTTGTCTAGTACGATTAATGTTACAGAGAGAGTCTTAGCTTTGTCATTGTCCTCAAATTAGGTTTTAGAATTTATATGTAATATACTAATAGAGGTACAACTTTTGTAGTATCTGCTCTCTTGCACTCAGTGAATGATGTATTCAAATGCCATTTTTGGCAAGTATAAGACATTTCATATCTTATAATTACTAAATCCTTATACTCTGACTTTTTTTCTCTTGGCGTGCTCTAGTATACACCTTGAACCAAAAATAAGCTTAATATACTATACACACACCAGTTAATTATTTCACTCTTATCAAAATGCTAGAGTCAGTGTTCAATGCCTTCAAATTATGTGTTCTTTAAGATGATATTTCTAACATGGAAGTTATAGAGGAAACTTTTTGTTTTTGGCCGCACCGCGTGGCGTGTGAGATCTTAGTTCCCTGACCTGGGATTGAACCTAGGCTCTTGGCAGTTAGAGTGCAGAGTCCTAACCACTGGACTGCCAGGGAATTCCCTAGAGGAAACTTTTTTTTTTCTTGCGTTATGCGAGCCTCTTACTGTTGTGGCCTCTCCCTCTGCGGAGCACAGGCTCGGGATGCGCAGGCTCAGCGGCCATGGCTCACGGGCCTAGCCGCTCCGTGGCATGTGGGATCTTTCCGAACCGGGGCACGAACCCATGTCCCCTGCATCGGCAGGCGGACTCTCAAGCACTGCGCCACCAGGGAAGCCCGAGGAAACTTTTTTTAAATAAATTTTATTTATTCATTTTTGGCTGCTTTGGGTCTTCCTTGCAGTGTGCAGGCTTCTCATTGTGCTGGCTTCTCTTGCTGCGGAGCACGGGCTCTAGGCGCGCGGGTTTCAGTAGTTGTGGCTTGTGGGCTCTAGAGCACAGGCTCAGTAGTTGTGGCGTGTGGGCTTAGTTGCTACGCGGCATGCGGGATCTTCCCAGCCCAGGGCTCAATTCAGTGTCCCCTGCATTGGCAGGCGGATTCTTAACCACTGCGCCACCAGGGAAGCCCTAGATGGAACTTCTTAATGATTTTGATAATCAGGGATGTCATGATTAAATAGGTCCACTATGTTGTCAAGTTTTCTGTTTGTCTTTCAGAAAATCTTGAGAAGTTATATGGCTCAACAAACTTGTATAAAGTACTCAAATACATACCTTTGTATAGTTTTATGAATTAAAAAAATTCTTAAAAATATTTTTTAAGAGAAACAGAGAAAATTCTGTTTCTCTTTGTTCACTTGAAGTTGGAAGGGGTTCGGTTCCTGTGAAAAAATGTAAAAGGATTATTTGTACCACAATTGACTTTGGTCCTTACCTTATTTCTAACCATGGTAAAATTGTGTTGAAGTGAGATTAATTTTTTCCTTCAAAAATCTGATATATTTTCAAGGTGAATATTTTAAAAAAACAAGAACTCAGAATGTTAAATTGTTGAAATTTCTCATCAGAGCATTTTGATTTGGGGCTGCCATTGATTAATAATAAAACCTTGTGGAAAAGACTTTGTTGCGTAAATTTGATATTAGTGATTTGTCTTATAGTCTCATTTTCCTTCCTCACATCTCCACCACTTAAATGTGGTGTATATAGTGTATATGTGCGTGTCCAGTGTCACTGTCTTTGGTATTGTAGGCATTAAGGAAAATTGGAACTTTTTAAGTTTTATTCTTTAGCATACTTATGGACATTAATAATAACATGAAAATTATTTTAAGTTTGGTATGATAATTTCATGATTTTGAATTTTTCAAAGAGCAGTGGTTTATCAGACTCGATGACACCATATAAATCATAATTGTGATACAAATGTTTAAAGCAGTGTTAATCAAGTGTAGATTAGTGATGTAATTGTTGGAGGATGTTGTGTTTTATCCTGTCATTGTGTCTGCAGGTGGTCATTAATTTCTGCATCATTGACAGTGTATAACACAGATGATTTTGTGGAATTATTATGGTTCTTTAAATATGTGCACCAGGAGCTTTTAATATTCTCTGCGTTGTCTCCTGCATGTAAGAGAATCTAAACTAGGTGTCTTTAGTCTAAGAGAAGGAACTGACTGAGGTGGATAAATATTGAAGAAGTTAAGTTTCCACCATGAAAAAAGTTTATGATTCAAAGGCAAAGTTTTTGCTAATAAAGCAGCCCTTTAAAAAAAATTCAGGATTGTAATTATATAGGTAACAAGGTAAAGATTTTAAGATATTAAATCAAGATAATGTAGAATTTTCCTTTTTTAACATTAATCTATTCTGTTAAATTGGAAAAACATTAAAAAATTGAAAAACATGTAGAATTATAAAAATTAGGATTAAATCTTAAAATAATAATCACTTTTATGTATGCTTTCCTATGTATGTGCTTTTTCCATAATATATATAAACATTTGTTGATGTGTATATGCATTTTAAGTATCAGAGGTAAGGATTCTGTCTTCTTGTATTTTATTTTTTCAAAATGCTGGGCATCAGGTATCTTCTGAGAAAATTTTCTTTGTGAATATTAGATGGTAAAATCAGAGTACCTTTCTAGAAAATTAAACCTTAGGGAGGGTGGGAGGGAGGGAGACGCAAGAGGGAAGAGATATGGGAACATATGTATATGTATAACTGATTCACTTAGTTATAAAGCAGAAACTAACACACCATTGTAAAGCAATTATATCCCAATAAAGATGTTAAAAAAAACCCTATAAAATTATCAAAATAATATATATAGCTAGATATATGAAGAGCATTGGTGGTAAATTGTTAAATTCCTCGCCCCCATTTTCTTGAAATATTTACACATAGTTTCCAAGTAGTATTTCTTTTAAATGTAGTAGAAATAACTTGAGAAAGCTTCTGTGCAATTATGACTTATTTTTTAGAATTAAAAAAATTCTCTTTCTGGTGTTTAAACTTTTATTTCTAAACTTCTTGCGTCCTCCTCTAGCAAAAGAAACAAGTTGAATCTTATGACTTTAGAATTTGGCAGCCAGTACTTCTGTTGTATTAGGGTATCATGCAAATAAGTAGAAGCAGTAGAATGAACCAACAGCATTACGAGCAGTCAGGCAGTTTCTGGACATTAGAGATACTCCGTTGATAACTGTTGTGAAAAAACCCATAATACTTCTTTTTTTGCGAGAAAACCCATAATACATCTTTTTTTTTTCTTCTGTACGCGGGCCTCTTACCGCTGTGGCCTCTCCCGTTGGCGGAGCACAGGCTCCGGACGCGCAGGCTCAGCGGCCATGGCTCACGGGCCCAGCCGCTCCGCGGCATGTGGGATCTTCCCGGACCGGGGCATGAACCCGCGACCCCCTGCATCGGCAGGCGGACTCCCAACCACTGCGCACCAGGGAAGCCCCTACTTTTTTTTAAACCAGGTTTTTGCTCGTTCTTCTAAAATTAAAGGTAATTTAATATCTGTGCTTTGACTAGGTTGCTCATGGTTGAAGAAGGTCGTTCTGTAGTGATAGAGATTGAAAAAGTGAATGGAGACGCTTAAGCAGTTTGGGGCAGCCATTAACCTGTGTTTGTTTGGTATTTACAGAATGAAAAATGTGTGTAAATTTTAAAAGGTTTTGAAGCGTAACTAACAATGGTTCTTAAGCCCCAGGTAAATAGCAATAAGTGTGCATAAATTCTCTGATATCTTCTGCCTGTTGCAGTGTTTGATGATGGTGATGAGAGAACGTTGAGACGTACCTCACTATGCTTAAAAGGAGAGAGACATTTTGCTGAGAGTGAGGTAGGGTAACATGGATGGACTTTTTAAATTGAACAACAGCTACTAATGTAGAAGCAAAAAGTGATTTAATTTGTCTGTTTCTTATCCAGACTCTTGACCAGCTTCCATTAACAAATCCAGAGCATTTTGGAACTCCAGTAATTGCAAAGAAGACGAACAGAGGAAGGAGGTCCTCTCTGCCTGTGTGAGTGTTTTCATGTACAGTAACATTACAATTATCACAACATTAAGTAAGTGGTTTTTCTACGGTGGTGAAATTTGTTTGGGTGGCCTTTCCACAGCATCTTGTATCCTTGTTTTAGACGTTTTACCCTGAGTAGACTTTGTTCTTAATTCTTGGACAAAGTAATAGGAATAATGATCTCAACCCCTTTTTAAAAAAGGCTATTTTTGTTTTGAGTTACTTTGCCAAATTCCTTAATTGATAGGATTATTTTGCTATGTTATGTGCGTATATGTGTTTTTTTAGCCTTTTTATTTCAAAAACATTTCAAGTTTAAAAATCGTAAGAATAATACAATAAACTTTCATATACTCATCGTCCAGATTCACTAAATTATTAAAACTTTTTGACACATTTGCTTTATCATTTCCTGTCTTTATATACATATATTATAATTATTTTTTATTTAATAATAATTTTAACTGGCTGAACCATTTAAGAGGAAGTTGAAAGATCATGACTTCTTACCCCTAAATAGTTTATGTAGGAACAGGGACACTCTCTTATATAATCAAAGTATGGTTATCAAATTCAGAATAGATAACATTGATAGAATGCTATTATCTGATAATATATAATACATATTTCAGATTTTGCCAGTTGTCCCAATAATAGCCTTTATACCATCGCCTGATTCCAGGATTCAATCCAACATCATGCATTGCATTTAGTTTATGTGGTTCTTAAGTCTCCTTTAATCTAGAAAAGTTCCTCAGCCTTTTTTTTTGTCTTTTCATGACAGTGACATTTTTGAAGACTACAGGCCAATTGTTTTGTAGATTTTTCCTCATTGTGGCCTTGTCTGATTGTTTAGTTATACAGATAGGTTATCTAAATAAACCTCCTAATGTGTTTGGTGAGATCTTTTCCTAACCTGTTGGAGAATTAGAGTTATATTATCTGGAACCTGGCATGCATAAAAAGTGGAAGGGCAATCTCTTAAACTGTATTTGGCACAGTGAATACTTCCTGGTGATATAGCTTTTCTGTCCCAGCCAGTGGTTGGCATGAGAGTCTAAGTCCAGGTCCTCACTGATCTAGTGAAGTGGACTCAGAGTTACCATGGACAGCGCAGGACTACCTCTTTGGGGCTAGGGAAGTATCCATTTCTTCAATTCCGACTTGAATGAAGAGGCTACTACCCTGGGGTAATGACTGTATCGAAAATGGTTGATGTTAAGATCATGATAAAGTTATTCTAACTTTTAGTAACGAAGATGAAAAAGAAGAAGAAAGTAGTGAAGAGGAAGATGAAGATAAGCGACGTCTCAATGATGAATTATTAGGAAAAGTTGTAAGTGTGGTATCTACATCTGAGAAGAGTGAATGGTATCCTGCTTTGGTAAGTATGGTTTCTTTGCAGAGTTAATTAACCATTTAAAGTATTTGTTTAACATGGATTTTAAGAAAGCATTTAAAATATTTTGAGAGTGTTACACAAATTTAGTTTGGACTTTATTGCAAAATTGAGCAGTCCTACTCAGGTCCCACATACTTCACTGCCTTCTTTTGTTATTTCCTTTCTTTAATTCTCTGTAACCAAGTATTTATTGAGATCTTTCAGTTTTTCCTTCAAAATGTGTCCAGTGGTCTGTGTTTACTCTGTTCCCATCACCTTTTTCACCTGATGTATAGTACCTACCACCAGCTTCTCTTAACTTGATGCCTGAATGCTTTCTTTACTAAATTCAGACTTTTTTTCTAGAAGTAACTTTTATAGAGAAATTTTAAAACATTGATTTAATCATGATAGTCCCATTCTCAAAAAAAAAAAACAAAACCAGCACTGACTCTGCCTAGTGAATCAATTCTGCATTTTTAGATGGGTATCTGTGGTCATCCTTAGCTCTTAGTTTGTTTCTCATTTTCAGTGTAAGCTGTCTACTTAGGCTCTTTCTTAACTGCTCCCTGTGTAAGACACTTCATTCCTCCAGTCCTTTACCCCTTAAATCAATTAGTATTTACTAAGGATTTGCAGTGACTTCAGCTTTGCTCTAAGCTCCTTAAGAAAAGAAAGAGGTATGAGACATAACACATTGCCCTCAAGGAGTTTACTATACACATCTCAAAGACTGTGTAGTAGTTAAATATTATACCGTAATTTAAAAAACTTTTGGTGCAGACACTGGAATAGGACAAAGAGTTTTAGGGAAAGGAAGGGTATACCTAAGCTTTAGAAATGGCAAATCTTGGGTATGTTGGTAGAGAAAACTAACCTTTGCTTACTTGGGAAAGGAATGAGAAGGTATGGGCAAGAGAATTACTTCACAAGAGGAATCAATATCTCCCCTTTCTCTTCTTCCTACTCTTCTCTTAAATATGTCTTAAGGCTCAGCTCAGGTCCTACCTTTCCTGTAGATTCTCCCCTAACCACTTTAACATAAGTATGCCCCTTCTTCTCTGAGTTTTGATATCACTTATATCTCTAATAATAATTTTGGCACAAAATACCTCCCAAATTAGGTTAGCCTCCTTTAAAGAACTGAGGCCTTTTTTTTTTTTTTTTAGGTTTCTATGTGCATGTAAATACATTACTCAATTCCTATGTAGTAGATTTACTTCACATAGGAAAAGTCTGAAAATCCTTTGAACCTTTCAGTTGTATAGGCCAACAAGTCAATGGGTTTGGATTCACAATACTCAGGTCATAATTTGTCAAGAGATTAAAAAAAAAAATGCCTTTATTTACTCAACAGGTTTATCATTTCCCAGGTAATAAAATAAAAGATGAGTAAGAGTCAATGTAAGAATCAATCTTACATTTGATGATTTTAGTGTACTGCAGAGAATAATCCAAGTAACTGTAATATAAAATAGTATACATTCAATATTAGGACTTCTTGTCCTGAGACCTTGCATTTATTTGAAGGAAATCCAAAAAGAAAAAAAATAAAAAGCCTTCATGAAGCTTTTGAGCTGAGCCTTGAAGGATTTAAAGTTAGTTAGCAGAGCTTCACTAGAGAACTTTCTTAGAAGAAACAGAATAAGTAATAGGAAAGAAGGGGGTTTGTTCATGAAACTATTTGCTCTGGGAATTCATTTTGGCTAAATATTAGATGTGAATAGGGGCATAATAGGAAAGAAGACTGGGAAATAATTTGGATCGAGGGCAGAAGGGTCTTTAAAATTTCATCTAAAGAATCTGGACATAGTTCTGCATAGAATTTTGCAGAAGAGTGACATTATTTGAGCTGCATATTTAGGAATGTTAATGACGCAGTGGTATGGTGGATGGATTGTTGTTGAAAGGAGTGGAGGTGATAGGAATCAATTTGGAGGCCATTAGAGTGGTTCACAGGTGAGGTAATTAAGCCTTGGGTTCTGTCTACTCATCCTTTAAGACTTACCTTTAGCCTTTGCTGCCACACATTTTACCTTCCCAGGTCTGGTTAAATCTTCCTCCTAGGTGTTTTTATTGATATTTTATCTTATGCCTAGTTGGTATCACTGTACTTGGCCTTCGTTATGTTTTTTTTGTATATCTTTTTGTATTTACCCTTCCATTTCAGTGTTAGCTCCTTGAGGGCAGACACAACTATATTATTAGTCTAGTAATTACCAGCACCTAACGAACAAAAAAACATTTAATACCATCTGATGTTAAAACAGCCGATACAACTGCCAAGAATTTTTGATTGTCTGGACATAACACTGTTTAATATGATAGTCATGAGCCATGTGTGGCTATTTAAGTTTAAATTGTAACTTAATTAATATTAAATAGAATTAAAAATTCAGTCTCTCAGTTGAACTGGCCACATTTCAGGTGCTCAGCCCCATGTGATTCATTGCTGCTATATTGGTCAGTGCCGACAGAGAACATTTCCATCATTGCATAAAGTTCTGTGGTTGGTGCTCGATTACCACAGAGGGGCTAATGTTGAGCAGGTACAGTTCAGCAATTTATTAGTAGTCTTTAATGTTTTTTAAATATTAAATTCTATAAAGAATATACAGAGATTGGTTAGTTACAAATGTTAAGACATTTGTTATTTTTAAAAGTTAAGAAATTTAGAAGTTCTTCACTCAGATTTTCTCTGACTTGTTTAAATACTAAAAATTGTACATGCCTTGGTAAGAATGGGAACTTAGGTGCTTATTTTAATCAAATAGCCGGATTTCAAAATTGATCCTGATTTAAGTGCATTTAAAAAAATATATAATATGGCATGTCTTCATCATAGATCATACATTTTGTTTTTTGGACAGTAAATGAGTTATTATTATTTGGCTTAGAATAAATCCTAATATTTTTAAAGTGGTCACATTATGGTTTATATTTCATTAATTATTCATTTTATTATCTAATGACTGTGTATATTAAATATCTAGAAAGCCAATATGCTAAAGAAAAATTATAAGGCAATCTTTTGTAAGTAAATTTATTATGGTATGGAAGCTGTTGACAATGAACCTATTTCTTGTCAAATACAATCATTTCAAGAAGTTAGGGGATCCAGAATTGTTATTTTAAAAAATATATTCTTTCTTTGAGTAGGGAAAGTAGTAATCAATCTGCTTTTATTTTATATTTCAGGTAGTATCTCCCAGTTGTAATGATGATATCACAGTGAAAAAAGACCAATGTTTAATTCGGTCATTTATCGATTCTAAATTGTGAGTAATGAATCACTTAATAGTGTTACATTGGGAGAAAAAAATGGAAATCAAGACTTTATTTTTTAAAATTTAATCATTTCATGAACTGAGAAGTTGTTACCTAATATGTTTTGACATTTTTGTAATGTAGGTTATTTAAAAAAATTTTTTTTAAATAAATTTATTTTATTTTTGGCTGCCTTGGGTCTTCAGTTGCTGTGCGCGGGCTTTCTCCAGTTGCGGCGAGTGGGGGCTACTCATCATTGTGGTGCGCGGGCTTCTCATTGCGGTGGCTTCTCTTGTTGTGGAGCACAGTCTCTAGGCACACAGGCTTCAGTAGTTGCAGCATGTGGGCTCAGTAGCTGTGGCTCGCGGGCTCTAGAGTGCAGGCTCAGTTGCTGTGGCGCATGGGCTTAGTTGCTCCGTGGCATGTGGGATCTTCCCCGACCAGGGCTCGAACCCGTGTCCCCTGCATTGGCAGGCAGATTCTTAACCACTGCACCACCAGGGAAATCCCTAAAATTTTTATATAAAAACTCAACAACAGTATTTGAGAATAATATTTAAAAAGTTTTAAAATAAAGCATAGTATTGATTTTCTCTTTAATTGTAAGAATTCTTTTTTTAATTTATTTTATTTATTTATTTATTTTTGGCTGCGCTGGGTCTTCATTGCTGCGTGCGGGCTTTCTCTAGTTGTGGCGAGCAGGGGCTACTCTTCTTTGTGGTGCTCGGGCTTCTCATTGCGGTTGCTTCTTTTGTTGTGGAGCAAGAGCTCTAGGCGTGCAGACTTCCAGCAGTTGTGGTTTATGGGCTGTAGAGACCAGGCTCAGTAGTTGTGGCGCATGGGCTTAATTGCTCCACGGCATGTGGGATCTTCCCGGACCAGGGCTGGAACCTGTGTCCCCTGCATTGGCAGGCGGATTCTTAACCACTGAGCCATCAGGGAAGCCCTAATATTATGTAAGAATTCTTTATTTTTATTATGTGTACTATTTCATATTATAAAACATGAAATTTACTTTTAATAGAATTTATATTACTAGAATAATTATTTTGACTTTTTTTCTGATTAAATGTCAGATTTTGAACTCCAATAAAAATTAATTTTAAAAAAGGTCAGAGTTTTAGAAACCTTCCTTCACTTCAACTTTGCTTTGTTTCCAAAAAATGTAAAATTATGTATTTATTGAGTTGTGATTCTCTGTGAAAAATTTGATACCATAATATATCTTACAATGATAAAAATATTTTAATGTTACCATCTATTAAATTATTCATACTGAACTGAATAGTAAATTTGAGAAATATGAAAGATCAAAATAGACACTATAAGGAAAATACCATGCTGATATAAATAAACGACCCCATATTGTAGGTAAGAGGGTTGCATAAATTGAAATATTACAAATGTGAGGCTCTCAAATTAGTGTGCTTTGAGTATGTGAATCTTTAGAATTAAGATATTAGCTTTGCCTATATTACCTCTTGCCCTTTATTAAGGATTAGGATATACATGGTCTTTTTAAAACAATTTATAAGTAAAATAATTTTGATTTTGAGATTTATATTTTCTGTGTGTTAACATGACTCTTTAAGTGATAATTCTTATTTAGTAATGGTTTCCCTCCTATTTATTTTTCTCTGTAATTAGTTATTCTATAGCAAGAAAGGATATCAAGGAAGTAGACATTCTCAATCTACCTGAATCTGAGCTCTCTGCTAAACCAGGTAAAATAAGGATGAATCAATCCATTATTTCATGATGTGACTCTAAATGGCAAATTTAGTGGCAAAAGCAAGACTGAATATTTTCTGGTGCCATTTTAACTGTTTAGAGTTGATATCCACTCTTCTTTAATGCCTTTTTTAAATATCTAGATAAAGTATTTGACCTTAATTCTTTGTATGTTTTATCACTAACATTTCTGACAGTATTCCCTAGAGAAAAATAAACATTAATATATTATAACTTATATGTTCAAATTTACTGTATCATTTTAGAAATGACAGCTGAATTTGAATCCAGATCTTCTGACTCTGAATGTCATGGCTTTGTATTATTCTGTGGTGCTAATTCCATAACAAGTGCTGAAGTACATTTTTACTTTTAGGGCTGCAGAAAGCAAGCATCTTCTTAAAAGCTAGAGTTGTTCCTGATAATTGGAAAATGGATATAAGTGAAATCCTTGAGTCATCCAGTAGTGATGATGAAGTTGGCCCAGCTGAAGAAAATGATGAAGAGAAGGAAAAGGAGGCCAAAAAGGAAGAAGAAGAGATGGTAGGTGAAATTTCATGTTTGTAACATATGAAAACATTTCAATACTCTAAAAACAATACCTTCATATATTTTCCCTGTGTTTAGATTCTTTATATTATTTGTTGCTGTCTTTTTCTAGCTCAGCTTTATTTGGGGAAGGGGGAGCTTTCTGGCTTTTAGCTTAGTGGGCAAATCAGAACTAATTTTTAGTGGGTAAGAGATTACAAAGAAGAACTTTTCAGGTTAAATGAGCAGCAAGTGCAGACTTTTTTTTTTAATAACATCTTTTCCAAATAACCAAAGAGGAAGGAAATGTAACTTTTAGGTATATTACATGTGTTAACTCATTTAAATTATTGCCAGATGGAGTAACTGTTGTTATTCTACTTTAAAGAGAAAAGTGAGGGTCAGAAAGATTAAATAACTTTCCAAAGATGACACAGCTCAAATGTGGAGAGCAGGGATTTGAACACAGGTCTGGTCTGTCTTAACTTTGAAATTTCACCTCTTTCAGACATTTCACAGTATCTCAAGGATAATGAGGATTAAAAAAATCCTATCTAAATGGAAGAATATTTCATTTGGCAGTTGGATAAATCATAGAAAAGATTTAGATTGTATTTTATAGGTGCTAATGGTTTTCTTTGTAATATCACTGTGTTGTTAAGAATGTATGTGTAATTGTAGGAAATCATTCATGAAGTACCACATAATTGCTTTCATGAATATTGCTGTCTATTTTTTCAGCACTGTTTTGTCAAGTGGGATAAACTGTCCAGTATAGTTTTGGTTGTTATGAGGTAAAGGGGCTTCGGGGCAGACAAAGAGAATGAGTTTACTGAAAAAGACCTATTTGAGCATGACAAATATTTGCTTGGAAAATGTGGAATGTTTGTTTCTGTTTTACATACACAAATAAGAATTTTTGAAACAAAATGAGTGTACTTGTATGTGATATAGGGCATAGGGTGTTTCTTCCCTTTTACTTCCCCTGCAGTATTTGGCTTTTTGCACTCTGAAATCAGAATGGCGGTTCATACTTACAGGCTGCCTACAGAGTTGCCATAGTAACGGGCTGTTGGTTTTAAGTGAGCATGCTCGGAAAGACAGGAAGGTTTTGCAGAGGCTTGGCGGGTTGCCAATGGAGGTTTGCCAGATGCTTTGAAATGGGCTGTCTTTCTTTTCCTTTCATGTAATGTCTGATTTTTATGTGGAAGAGAATGTAAGTAGTGCTGTATAACCCTGCGGATGCTATGCCCTAAGAGGAAAAGCAAATATTGCAAGTCAGACTGAAAAATGTTCAGATACTGTACTGATTAAGTAGAAGGGGAATCTAACCATTTTACATGTGAAAGAAAATGCAGCATATAGGTAAGATTTTTTTTATATATTACCATTTTGATTGCCAAAAATGAGGTTAAATAAGAATTTTAGGTATTGATGATTTGGCTGATATGGTAGGACTCATAACCAAGCGTAATTGTTTCATGTAGAAGAGACAGTAGGAGTCTATTTTTAGAATATCAGAGGATGAAGGCTATTTTTCTGAAACATAAGATAGAGTTTGAAATGAAAATGATAATGACAGTTTGGAAAAATTTGGGATTTAAAGTCTAAATATTAAATGTGATTTTTGTATTTTATCTGTATTTATTTATAGATTATATGTTTTCAGGGTAAATAGGCCACATTTTCAGGGTGTGAACTGTTGGAGTCTGGTTTTGCTTTTTTTTTTTTTTTAAATTAACATTGAAACATTGAAGTTAGGATCTTATATTGCCAAATACTGAAATACATAGTCTCTTTATTTTTGCTAATACTTTTGATTTGTATCCCTTTCAAAATGCATTTTCCCTGATCCCCACCCCCCCAAAAAACCTGAAATTTTAAACAAAGAGGGTTAAAAAGGCTGAGTAGTAAGGGTAGAGAGTATGGCTGTAAAATAGTAAGTAGTAAATAGTGGTCTTATTATAGCTATTAATTTTGTAAAAGTCATAATGTTTTATTTAAGCTGTGAGTAATGTTAGTAAAAAAGAATGAAGAGCAGAGGCAAGCTCTGTTACCTATTGTTTGCAGGTAGTAAGTAAAGAAATTTAAAAAGGTAAGGACCTTTGTAAGGATAGTATCTTCTTAAAATGTATTACTTAAATTATGAACTGTTAAAATTAAGTGAACCAAGATGCTTTTCATCTAAAGAAAGAAAAGCACAATCGCAAAATGTAGTCATTGATTATATGATTATTTAAAACTATTTTTCAGATATTCATTTTCATGCATATACTTCATTGAATTACCTAATAGAAACTAATTTCCTCTTTTTCTCTGGCTGTACAAGTAGATTTTCTTTAGTGAGGTTGGGTTGCTTTAGAAAAAAAAAAATCAGCTGCATTTCTTGCTCTTGGATTTAAGATTTAGATGCTGAATCATTCTAACCTGTCTTGGACAGTAATTTTTTAAAATTTGATATATTGTAAAACTGAAAAGCAGTTTAATCTATATTTAGCAAAGGAAAAAAATGGATATGGTATAAAATGAATTAAAATCTGATAAGCCAGGGCCTACCTGGCTTAGTCATTACAGGCCTTTACTATATAAGTGAGGCTAAGCTGTTATATTTACATTACAGATCATATTCTTCCCAAAATGTAATTATGCTATGCTTTCCATGAGGATTTAATGTTGCTTGACAATGATCAAAAAGATCTTTTATAATATTCTGTAAACCACTGTAACAATACTTTAGCCAGCCATTTGGTGTTTGTAAATTTTATGCAGTAGAATCATACAAGTGTTAGATACTTCTGCAGTACTAATGGGCAGTGCACATTGTTTTTATATTTGATACTTTGAGTACCCTAACATAGCCTTAATCAGGAGATTTGAGACTTACTGTGGAGGAGCATCTTTTATACTTAATATTATTTTGAATTCCTCAGCACTGGTAGTTTAGGATTTGAGTACAAGAAATATATTTCATACTATTACTCGGTAGGAAGAGACTTGAGAGTCTGACAGGAAGTAGGTCCTACCTATATTGATGACTCTACATTTTAAGTCATTGATAATTATATTGAAAAAGGATCTGGAGAATATTTTTGTGGGTATTACTTAAATGTATTTTGTTAGGACATTTTTATATTAGAAAAGATATTACTGAATTTCCTTTTGAGCTTTGAAATTGATTGAAAAGTTCATGTAAACATAAACAATGATGTCAGGTATTCATTTACTCCTGACTTATATTCACTTTGGATGAATGTAGGAGAGTTGTCTAAGGGTAAAATAAATAGGTGAATGTTTAGAAAACTGAATATCAGGTGGGAATTTGACTAGTCTTAGTTCTTTTATCCTTTTGGTTTGCTATAGGTAGGCTTATATGTTGGGCCCTTTCAAAAATCTCCTTTAATTTCATATTTAGTAATGAAAATTAGAATTTCGTGAATTTTTATAAGAAATGCTCTTTTTTTTTTTGGCCTCTCCTGTTGTGGAGCACAGGCTCCGGACGCGCAGGCTCAGCGGCCATGGCTCATGGGCCCAGCCGCTCCGCGGCATGTGGGATCTTCCCGGACTGGGGCACGCACCCGTGTCCCCTGCATCGGCAGGCGGACTCTCAACCACTGCACCACCAGGGAAGCCCAAGAAATGCTCTTTTTTGTTTAGAAGTATTGACACCCATTTCTCCAGTCGTTGAACTTCTAGGGATCACTGTTAAATTTAATTCCTAGGATTACATTCCCCTATTATAAAAATCGTAAGTGCTTGAACTTTTTAATTCATCGAAATGTGAGGTTTTTTTTTTTAATATTTAAATCAAGTGTTTTTTGTGTATTTATGCCTTTTTGTAGATCAACCATAAAGGCATTTGTTAGTAATATTTCAAGATCACTTTGGGTATAAACCTATAGTAAATGCTTGATAACTCAGGAAAATCCTGTTAAGTCAATAAAATTTACAGAAAAATTTAAAGGTAATATTAGTATTTTAGGTATATCTAATAACTCCAGCTGCCAATCAGGTGTTTCTAAGCAGACCCTATAAAGCCAACCTTCAATGAATAACTGAGACTTTAGCTTGCATTCAAATGTAATAACTTATCTGCTAAGGTCTTAAAGTGTAGCCTATTAAATAAGCAAGCAAAAATGTCCTAATGTCTTTAGCAAAACCTTTCTTCACAGTGTTAGCATAAGACTCTAACCAAATTAGGATCACCTC
Organism: Monodon monoceros; assembly: GCF_005190385.1. Taxonomy (NCBI): domain Eukaryota; kingdom Metazoa; phylum Chordata; class Mammalia; order Artiodactyla; family Monodontidae; genus Monodon; species Monodon monoceros. The sequence continues at coordinate 131,867,112 of NW_021703778.1, forward strand.
ATCAGATTAATGAGGATTGCACATTTGTACACACAAATACACCTACATTTTAATGTACTTATAGAAAAAGGTATTTTATAGTTGTGTTAGTAAGACTGATTTTAAAACCTTAGATTTGATAGCATGTGAACCACAGCTTGATGACTGAAAGTAAGATATATGTACCTTTTAAAATGGGGGGGGAATTACTAATTTGTTATAGGCAGGTTGTTTGTAAACTGTTTTGTGAAATTATAAAACAGTGTCTTACCACATAATGAATATATTAGGCATGACATGTGGTTTCTGAAATTTTCTGTTTAAGTGTACACAACAGAGAAGAATGGTACCACTCTAAATTTTATGATGAACAAATTTCATTGGGCCTTCAATACTATTGGTTGGTTCTCAGTTTCTATAATCTAATCATTATCTCCTCCATTAAGCCAGCAACGCTACCCCCACTCCACTCACTTTGGAAAGAAACTAGGAGCTTCAAATTGGGAGCCAGCTCTAAACCCCACCTGCCTGCTCTCCTTCCCTTAATGTACAATTGATAGTATGTTGTCCTCTTCTGTAAGAAGAGTCCATCTTTTTAGGCTCTGGATCTCATTCCCTTCTTTCTTGTCTTAGACTGTGAAGTATCTCTTTTCTTTCCAGCATCTTTAATCTATTCCTTTGTGTTGTAACCTTCTTCCCAGCTTTTAAAAACAGGCTTACATCTCTTCCAACCTTCTAGCAACCTGTCCAGATTCCTTCCACCAACCCCTCCACCTAATGGCCAGATTGCTCAGAGGTATATACACCGTTCTATTTCCTGACGCTACCACCCTGCCCCCCGTTCACTCTTAATTCACTGTAGTGCATCTTGTACTTCCACCACACCTAAAACAACTTAACTAAGGTCACCAGTGACCTCCAACAAATTTTTGTGCTAAGTCCAACAAATTTTTGTCATGATTTCATTTGACTCCTTAGTAGGCATTCAGCATCTTTGACATGCCTACCTTCTTAAATCACCTGACATACATGACGTTGCATTTTTTTCTGGTTTACTTCGTAACTAAATGATGTAATGACTCCAAATCTATATGTGCATCAAAGATGTCTCTTTCTTAACTCCAGACATTTATATTAAAATTCCAATGAGGATTTCTTCATATTTTGTAAGTCCTCAAACTCTGTATGTGCAAGACTGCACTCATCTTTTCCCCAAAACCTGTCCTTTCCCTGTTTGTTCCTAATTAACTTGAATAGAAGCACCATTCCCCCAATTACTCAAGCTAGATAAATGGAAGTCCCCTTAATCCTCTCATTCTTGCCTCCCTATCCAATGAGACATCAGATCCTGTCTCTTCTACTTACTTTATAGCTCTCAAATTTGTCCACTTCCTTCAGTTCCTACTCTCTGTCACCTTAGTTCAAGCCACTCTATTCTTTCACCTAGCTAGACTGGTGCAGTAGCAACTTGTTCTTTCCATGTCCATGCTTTCCCTACTCCAGTCTGTCCCTCTGTACTGCATCGAAGTAGGTTTTTTAAAACTAGAAATATAAAAATGAGATTCCTCTTGGAATAAATTAATTTTGGGGCACAAAAATAAAAATAAAAGTAAATACCAGTCATTGACAATAAAACTGACTAAAATCAGCATGTCTTTAACTTCATGGAACTTATTGAGCACTTATAACATGTTGAAACTTTGAGGACAACAAACATGAATAACCTAAACTAAAAAAAAATCTCAGCATTAACACCTCTCTCTCACTCTCCCATGCTCTCTTTTCTCTCTGCTTCAGGGGGAGGGGTCATCTTTCCATCATCAGGTGGCAAGACTAATTCAGGCATTGATCCTCTCTTTGTGGACTGTGACAGTAGCTCCCCTTTCCCTTCCAATCCATCAAACTCAGAGAACTTTTAAAAATACAAATCTGACCTAGTTCCTCTCTAGCTCTCTCAAATCTCACATCTACCCAGAGTGTCCAGTTCTGATTCTCTAACATATCATTACAAAGTCCTTTCCTAATCACAGCCTGCCTTTGCAAGCCTCATGTTTATCCTGTTTGCTCTTGTTCCCAGGCTGTATGCTCTTCCCATTCTGAGGCTTTCCCTACTATTACCACCATCACCGCAGCCCCAGCAGAACCATTCATCCCCTCACCTTGCTCCTGTATTCTTTTATGTATTTTACAACACTTATCACATTTTGTCGAATTGGCTGGTTTTACATTTCCACACCTCCTGCCAGACTTGAGGGCCAAAGTTTTCTGATTTGAATTGCAATACTTTTGCAAAAGTCTGTGATTCATGGTAACTATCAAAAATGCTTGAGCTGTATTTGAAGACATAGTGTCCAAAGTCAGAAAATACATAATCTAGTAGTAGATAGATATACAACTACTATAATACTAGGAAGTTATACTCCTGCTAACTAAAATTGTAAGTTTCTTAAAATTATGATCATATTCATGCCTCTTCTATATTCTTAGCCCCCTTCCCTGCCCTGGCATTTTACGGGGTGCATAGTTACTCTTCACATCCTTGACTAAACGAAGGGAAGAAGGCTCAACAGCAGTCTAGTGGGCTCCACCTCCCATTATTATAGCCCTGTCCCACTTCAGAACCCTTGAGGGATGGAAAACCCTCTTGGCTCCCAACCGGGAGAGAGACCCTGCAGGTATTGTGATAGCAAGCGCCACCCCCATACAAAAGTCATAAAGGCAGAGTCTTCTAGTTGGAGGCATTTTCTACCATGTGCAATTTTACTCTAAGGTGACTAACAGGACAGCTGTTTTTTAAAAAAAAATGATTGTGAAGAATTACTTATTGTAAGAGATTAAGCAGTTTTGAGTTTTGCAAAGACCATCAGGTAAATTTAAAACTTTGTTTATAGCATCATCTTTTTTTTTTTTACTCGAAATAAATTTCCTTTCAAGCAGGCAGTTGTTTTTAAGTAGAATTCTTTATTCATTTATATCTTGTTTTTACACCTGATAACTGCATTCTGAACTTAAAATTTTATGGCCATAGTTTCTCATGGTACTTAAAACACTCTTGACATCCACTAACTTATAATTCCAATGAATTTAAACTACCGATTTTTATCTATAAAACTATATTCTTAATTAAGAATTTATCAAATGTTTGGTAAAACCTTAATAAATACCTTATTTGCAATTGATGGGTTCATTTTGTTCACTTGCTTTTGGAAGAAACTTTGATTTCAAACCAGTGCTTTTTAAAAACAATTGCTTTTACATATACTGGATACAACAGTCTTCTTTGAATTCTGTAAGATCATAAATACTAAAAATGAGGTGTTAGTCTGAGGAGAGACTATTGTGATTACGAGGGACAGGCAAAGCATAGACCCAGTCTGGTATAAGTTGTTTTTATTTTTTTCCCCATACCAGAAGTCCTTAAAATTAGTATCTGAAATGATTCTTAGGCTACCAGATTACTCTTTTCTTGAGTTAACTCATTGGCAGTTGTTTTCACAACCTTGTAAAAGCAAAATTTTTTAATGCAGTTGGGGAAAAAATTGCCATGTCTTGATCTGAGTATTTAGTAAAGACCTTTATTAACTCTGTAGTGATTATTAAGTCTGTATGTATATTGCTAACTATTAAGTCTGTATATTGCTATTTTTTTTTTTTTTTTTTTTTGCGGTACGCGGGCCTCTCACTCTTGTGGCCTCTCCTGTTGCAGAGCACAGGCTCCGGATGTGCAGGCTCAGTGGCCATGGCTCACGGGCCCAGCCGCTCTGTGGCATGTGGGATCTTCCCGGACCAGGGCATGAACCCGTGTCCCCTGCATCGCCAGGCGGACTCTCAACCACTGCGCCACCAGGGAAGCCCGTATATTGCTAATTTTTGAGGCTTACTAGAACTTCGACTTAAGTTTCTTAAATTTTGTTAAACTGAAAGTACTCCGATGCTATGTCATTTTTTTTTTTTTTTAAGAAGATGTTGAGGGTAGGAGTTTATTAATTAATTTATTTTTGCTGTGTTGGGTCTTAGTTTCTGTGTGAGGGCTTTCTCTAGTTGTGGCAGGTGGGGGCCACTCTTCATCGCGGTGCGCGGGCCTCTCTTCTTGCGGAGCACAGGCTCCAGACGCGCAGGCTCAGTAGTTGTGGTTCACGGGCCTAGTTGCTCCGCGGCATGTGGGATCCTCCCCAACCAGGGCTCAAACCCGTGTCCCCTGCATTAGCAGGCAGATTCTCAACCACTGAGCCACCAGGGAAGCCCTGTAAGTCATTCTTCATGAATGTACTGAAAGAAAAAAACAGACTGTACTGAGGGAAAGACTTTTCCGTTGATTGCCTCATGCTTTTTATGTTATATATTTTAATCGACCTTGATTGCCTCATGTTTTTTTAAATATATTTTAGTTAACTACATGTTTATTGATCTTGGCTATATTATTAGCTGTTAAAAACTTAAAAAAATTTTTTTGCTCTCTGGATTGTGAGCACTCAATATTTATTGCTTGACAGTTGCCTTTGTTTTGAATATGGCTTTGAAAGACAAAAGTCTGAATTCTTGTTTTGAAACATGGAAAAATAGTAGTACTCTGGGGCTTCCCTGGTGGCACAGTGGTTAAGAATCCACCTGCCAATGCAGGGGACACGGGTTCGAGCCCTGGTCCGAGAAGATCCCACATGCCGCGGAGCAACTAAGCCTGTGTGCCACAACTACTTAGCCTGCGCTCTAGAGCCCACGAGCCACAACTACTGAGCCCATGCTCCACAACTCTTGAAGTCCGCGTGCCTAGAGCCCGTGCTCCGCAACAAGAGAGGCCACCACAATGAGAAGCCCGCGCACCATAACGCAGAGCAGCCCCTGCTCGCTGCAACTAGAGAAAGCCCGCGGGCAGCAACGAAGACCCATTGCAGCCAAAAATAAATAAATCTATTAAAAAAAAAAAAAAGTAGTACTCTGAAATTAAATTATGATAATTTATATGAAATATATCAGTGTTTTCTTTGTTTCTCCATAGTATTGTTAAACTTCAAGAATTTTCCCAAATATTAATTTATAAGTAGTCTATCAGAAAAGGAAATATTTTATTAAAACCCAAAATCCATTTGTTTGCATAAGAAGAAATCATTAGGTTTATATAATTAGTAAAATGTAACACACAAATAGGTATTTGTAGGAATAGTTGTTTCTGTATGAATGTTTCCATTAATTTTTTTTCCATAGAACTAAATTGTAGTTATGTATCTAGTTTCCTTCCTTAAGAAATAATTTTCATTGTTCTATTTTAAGGGGTTGCAAAGTCAACTACAGAGGCCCTGCAAGAAAGCCAAATGAGAAAAGCAGGCTACTGTGATACAAGAGGGGCTGGTGGAGTCTGGGACAAAATAAAATTTATATGGCTCATTTACATGCATTTAAATTTCTTTAAAACATTGTGCTATCCAAACAAAAAACCTTTGCCATGCGACTTCACAGCCTCTGGTTTATATTCATTCAACAGTAACAAAATTTTAATATTAGTATGTGGATTATTTTAAAATAATAAATACATTTGTAATTATTACGCTTATCTATCAGTATATTCCTATGGGCCACATGATATTTTGAGGATTTTTTAAAAAACACCAGATGAGGTGAAAACACTCTCACCCCATTCCTAAACCTTTTCCTCATGGCTAATCTTAGTCCCCACAGAGATAATTAATGGGAAGCTTCAACTGATAAATGGGGTGAAGAGTAGAGATTGTATATCCTGACAGTCACATCAAACCAGCTCTATCAAAATATGAATTAAAGTATGGCGTTGTAGGATTTTGAGAAAAATTCATATTTTCTGGCTTCATTAAAATTTTATTCCCTTACCTTGGTTTCCCAAAACAAAAAACAAAGAAGACAGTGTATCTCCTATTCATTGTTCTGTATATTTATATAGTTTATCTTTACAGCCTGAGGAAGAACCTGATCCTGAAGAGAGGGACAGCTTCCTTCAACAGCTTTATAAGTTTATGGAAGACAGAGGTATTTTCATGCTTATTATTTAAAAGCAGGCATTTCTGGGAATTCCCTGGCAGTCCAGTGATTAGGACTTAGCGTTTTCACTGCTGAGGGCCCAGGTTCAGTCCCTGGTCTGGGAACTAGTGTGGCATGGCCAAAAAAAGTAGACATTTCTTTTACTGTTTTATATTCTAGGTTTATGTATTATTTTTGTTCAAATCATGGTACAGGGATTTGGATTTCAAGCCTAAGAATCAGTTATAGCTGATAATAATAGTATTGGGAATAAAGACAACTACTAATGTCTAGTTTGAGTACAAATGTAGAGGAAAAGTAGTTTTGGTATAGTTAAATTTTATCTTCTTGAGACTTATGAAACCAGAAAATATTATAATAATATTTGAGTAATAGAAAGTGAACAATCATAATGTAAATTTACATACCCATTATTTACTAATGGCGTTTTTGTGGCAAGTAAACTAGTCTGATCCTTGGTCTCAACAAATTAAACATAATAGCCCGTATCTAAACGGAGTAGGATTTCTAATAAAGTTAGAAGAAATAGAAGCTTTATAAATCATCATACTTACTGGCATTATGTAAGTCCTGGAAATCCTCAGATAAATCAGTTCTAGTGGCCTTCAGCAATGATCCTTCAGATGACTGCCACCCATCTTAACGTTTGTGTTGAAGTATTCAAAATGGAACCATGGCCTAAAATGTGCCCTTTCCATTGTATGTTTTCTTGCCCAGGCTTCTTGAACCAGCAACATCATTGGCTACACCTTGCAGGCCCAAGGTTTGATTTAGTTTTATCCAATTCAGTGGCAGTTAGAGAGGTTATTTTATTAGTTGTGGCAGTAAAACTAAAGACCACCACAATACTGTGTAAAGAATATAGAGAATATTTTGTGTTGTCTTATATAATTTGAGGTTCTTTAAATATATGCCTCTGATTAGTGATATTTGGGAAATTAGAAATTGATAAGCTTTGTTTTCAACTTAGTATTTTCCGTTGGAATTAACATGGTATTTCTGCTCTCTGATATTTAAAAGGTACTCCAATCAACAAACCACCTGTTTTGGGCTATAAAGATCTCAATCTCTTCAAACTCTTCAGACTGGTTTATCATCAAGGTGGATGTGACAAGGTAAGTAAGACTGTAATGCAAAGCTAAATTGTCTAATGTTACACTATAATATGTACTTTAGGTAATAAGCACATTTTCTTAATGAACATACAGTATTAGTGTAAAGATTATTTCCCTTTGCAAACATTAACAAATAAAAACTTAATTTTCCAGATTGATAGTGGTGCTGTATGGAAGCAAATTTATATGGACCTTGGCATTCCTATTTTGAATTCAGCTGCTTCCTACAATGTAAAAACTGCTTATAGAAAGTAAGTAGTATAGTTTATTCATCAAAGAATACATATTTACAAGGAGTATTTTCCACTTAATTTGTTAACAGTTAAATAAGAACACATCAGTCGAAGAACATTAAAGTCAGAGAAAGTATATAAAAAGGTTTCGGTTAATAAATACTGTGATTGAAAGTTATTTCAGTGTACCAAGTCTGCTTTACTCCATTTTTCATGTTCTGATTTTCTTTTCAAAATCACAGATACAGGCAGTGTTTATAGTCTGAAATTACGATACATGTTATAGAGTTGTACCTTTTGTGGTGAACAGCCTTCACATCAAAACTATGATAGCTGTGTTCACTTATCACAAGCTCAGATTTTTCAGGAAAGAAATTATATTTTCTGATCAATATTTTTGTCTGTTTTCCTATATAAAACACCAATAAATCAGTAACAGAAAAAATACTTTGTAAAAAAAAAGGCTTGAGTTTTCCTTTTCAAAAAACATGTGTGCGTTTAATATAGTATTCAAGTTAAATGTAAAGACTAAGATTTCTTAAAATGAAATATTGTTTGTTTAGGTATCTCTATGGTTTTGAGGAGTACTGCCGTTCTGCAAATATTCAGTTCAGAACTGTTCACCACCATGAACCAAAAGTAAAAGAGGAAAAAAAAGACTTAGAAGAATCCATGGAAGAGGCTCCAAAAGTAGATCAAGAAATGCCTTTAGTAGAAGTGAAGAGTGAACCTGAGGAAAATATTGATTCAAACAGTGAAAGTGAAAGAGAAGAAACAGAATTAAAATCTCCAAGGGTAAGTAGTTAAGACTAGTTTTATCTAGTTCATTTTTAGCATTATTTTAACCTTTTTATTATGGGCATTTTCAGATATACACAAAAATACTCCTATGAACCTAGTTTATTTTCCAGTATTTGGTTGTGCTTCAGCCAGGCTAGCCTAGCTCCCTTTCTCTAAATATACCACATATTATTTCTTCTGCCTGAAAAAACATTCCTCCTCTTGTTCTGTTTATGTTTGTTCAAGTCATTCTCATCTGGGGTCGGTCTGAAATATTCACTTCCGTCAAGTCTTTTGCTAAAGTGTCACCTCACTGAAGCCTATCCTGGTCACCTTACCTAAAATTGTAACCTACCTCCTCTCTTTGGCACTGGCAATCCCTCTAACGTTGCTGTTTCTATCTGTAATTTACTTACTTGTTCAGTTTACTATTTATTGTTTCTTTTACCCCACTCTGGACTAGTATCACACTCCACAAGGGCAGGGATTAGTGTTTATTCCATTAATTGAGAGATCCCAGGCATCTAGAATAGTGCCTGGCACATAGTAAGGACTTATTAAATAGTTGTTGAGTGAATGAATCTCCTCTTTATAATACCTGTGCCCTCAGCCAGGTGGGATCTTTTCTTTCTCTTGACTTCACAACACACTGTACAGCTCTTGTGGCAGTTTTTCATGCTCTGCCTTGTTTCCTAGTCATGTGCACACTGGTTTTATGTTCTAACTCTACTCTTCCTCTCCATTAGTATATAACTCAAATCAGGAATTGTCCCTCACTATTTTGATCTTTGTCTGATGATGTCTACACAGTAGGATTTATCAAATTTTAGAAGTAGAAAGAAAATTTAATCACACTGTCAAAGATTAGTTCACTTATTATAATGCATCTTATTTTTCAGTGAAATTGTATTTAAAAGAAAAGGTGAAATCATCTTCTCTTTTATTTGCTCAGAAACCATTTTTTAAAACTGTCCATTTTATCATCTAGTAAATGGAATCTTCTAGTGAATTTCATGAAACATCCAAAGTGGTTTGTTTCTTTTCTTTCTTTAATTTTTAAAAATTGTGGTAAATACACATAACATAAAATTTATCATCTTCACCGTTTTTACATGTGCAGTTCAGTGGCATTAACTACATTCACATTGTTGTACAACCATCACCACCATCCATCCCCAGAACTTTTTTCATCTTGCAAAACTGAAACTGTACCTGTTAAACAGTAACTCCTCATTCCTCTCTTCCCCAGCCTCTGGCAACCACCCTTCTACTTTCTATGAATTTGACTACTCTAGGTACTTCATATAAGTGGAATTATGTAGTATTTGTCCTTTTGTGACTGGTTTATTTCACTCTGCATAAGGTCTTCAAGGTTCATCCATGTATGCATTAGAATTTCCTTCCTTTTTTTTTTTTTTTTTTTGCGGTGCGCGGGCCTCTCACTGTTGTGGCCTCTCTCGTTGCGGAGCACAGGCTCCGGACGCACAGGCTCAGCGGCCATGGCTCACGGGCCTAGCCGCTCCGCGGCATGTGGGATTCTCTGGACGGGGGCACGAACTCGTGTCCCCTGCATCGGCAGGCGGACTCTCAACCACTGCACCACCAGGGAAGCCCTTCCTTCCTTTTTAAGACTGAATAATATCCCTTGTATGTATTGTGGACATACTTCCTTGTCATTACATAAAGACCCTCCTCATCTTTATGTAAAACATCTGCAGAGTACTGCGTAGTATGGAGGTATCATAAATTTACCTTCCTCAAGATTTTGTCCAATTTTTTATGATTATAAAAAGTGATGCAATAAATACGCTTGTAAAAATGTCCTCCCCATTTATCTAAATATAGAGGTTTGTAAAAATGTCCTCCTCATTTATCTGAATACAGAGGCCAGACTTCTAAAAATGGGATTTCTGGGATAAAGGTATAAGTTATACAAACCTAAATTTTGATGGATAACAGATGCTTTCATTCATTTACCTACAAATATTTAAAGAGCACCTGCCATGTGCCAGGCACTGTCTAGATCTGAGGTTACAGAAGTGAATAAGACAGAGACCCTGCCCTCATGGAACTTACATTTAAGTTCTTTTTTTCCCCGACCTTTGATGTTTAAATAGCACATAGTCGGCAACTAGGTAAAACATTTGTTATACTGAGATATTGTTAAGTATTCTAGTGCTCCCAAAGTTCTTGGCTCTTTTTTTATCCTCACTTTATTCCAAGTAGAGGGGAATTCTGCCAGTGTATAGAGGTTGACTGGAAGGAGAATTTAGGAGATAATGAAATGGCTCAACAGTTTCATGGTCATTTGAGCATGCAGCAAGAGACTGGATAAAAGCTGCTGGGCGTATAACAAGTTACTGCTGGCCTAGTGAGCTCTCCAGATACTCATTCAAAGAAATGAGCTCACTTTTTGGCCATTGATACAGTTCAGTCCTTTTAAAATGTAATCACACTGAAACACAGTGATATGTTAATTTCATCTTCGTAAACAGTAGAATTAGAGATGACAGAACTTCTAAAAACTTAAGGGACTGATTTATTATTATTAACTTACATCATTGACACTTAGATAATTCTTTAAAAAATTTTATTATAGTCAGGAAATATTAAAAGTGAGATAATAGAGTGAACACAGGAGAAAATTTTTATTTTTTATGTAGTATGTAGCCAGGGATCATAGTACACTTGGACATAATTAAGTAATTTACATGGGTTATTCTTTTCCTTTTGAGAGGAAGAGAAAAGTGTTCAGGAGTTGATGGGCTATCAGTGTCATGTCTCAAGCTAGAGAGAAGACGAGTCATTGCTGTGAAGGTTTAAGGAAAAGATGCATTTTTCTATGTTTTTTTGCCCTTTGTAGTGATAGTTACTTTAAAGCTTTTATCCCCCTATTAGGGACGAAGGAGAATTGCTCGAGATGCAAATTCTATTAAAAAGGAAATTGAAGAAGAGAAAACAGAAGACAAATTAAAAGATAATGATACAGAAAATAAGGATGAAGATGATGACTATGAAACTGCAGAGAAAAAAGAAAATGAGTTACTACTGGGGAGAAAAAATACACCAAAGCAAAAGGAGAAGAAAATTAAAAAGCAGGAGGATTCTGACAAAGACTCAGAGGAAGAGGAAGAGAAGAGCCAAGAGAGGTATATTATCTTATATTTGTTCTCCAGAAGCACCTGTCTGGGGTACAGCAGCGCTCTGTTCCTGCTTAGAGATTCAGGTTTGAGGGAATGTTTTCTTATTGGGACTTCCATTCCTCTTGTCTAATGAAGGTGAGACACATTGTGAAGATGATGTGTATCGCCTTTCGGAATTGGAGAATATACTGGTCGCACCATTTTAATAGCACTTGTGCCCTAAACAGTGGCCTCAAAGAAGGCTGCGCCACCCAGTCAAAAGAAAGGTCCTGCAGTTGACAGCAGGGAAGGGAGCTGGAGAAAAATGGAGGAAGTGGACAAGAGGAAACAGCGACAGCAAAAATTCCATTTTAAAAAAGGTACAATTTGGGAAAGCTAACAAACACATGGGTGCACAGTACTAGCAGATGTTTCTGTGTGTTAGCTTTATCTAAGACATTTTTCTTTTTCAAGGTATTGTATTAGAATAAGTGGCATGCACCCCTGATTCTAGTTTGGAAAGTACATTCTTGCCCCACATCACAACAATTAAATTTCGGCCTTTTAATGTTCATCCTGTTTGCTGTTGAATGAAAACTGTTTTTGTTTTTTCTCATGTATTACACACGTATGGACTGAATTGACTTAAAAATAACCAATGATTAGGCAGTCTAGCTAGATCACGGTAATGTCCAACTATGTTCAGTTGGCCATTTCTTTGTTGTCAAATGGATTTACTAATTTTTAGACACTACTAAAAAATGAATTTTAATTCAGCAACAGCAGCATAACACACTTACTTGTATAGAAGCTCTCCTCCATAGTTATTTTTTGATTATCATCTGATGCTAAATTTTCTAGAAATTCGAGTTACTAAGCAAAATTGGGAACAGTGGCCTGCTGCCTCCGACTAGTGGCTGACACCCATCTGAAAATTAACTGTTGAGAAAATTACTGGAAAAATAGTAATGATTGGTGGGTGGGAGAGGCAATTTTATGATTCAGTATAAATAGGTGCAGGAGCTTTCACAATTACATGTGAATTAGGTTAGTGAATAAAGCAAGTTCTGTCGTGAAATAGGATTAGGATTAGGGAAGGTGGGAGGAAATAATTGGAGTTGAGTATAATGATGTGAGTATAGTATTTGAAATATTCGGACAATAAATTTAAGCAAAGATAAACCACCTAAAACGTAAGGCCTAATTACAGTTTGAAGATGTGTTAAAAATAAGCATCAAAATGTGTATATTTTATAGTAATGCATCAAACATGTAATACACATATATACACATACACATTATGTGGTTTGAAAAGCCTTTATAATTAATTGATATGTAAATGGAATATTTATTTTAGAGGCAGAAAATTTCAGACTTGAATATGAAGAATGGTATTTCCTTTTACTAAATAAAAATTGAATATACAAACATAGTCTGTATTCTCATTCAGTAGCAGGAATTATGGAAATAGGAAACTTTTTTATTTATAGAGACTTCTGTCTTAAGTAGTTTCTCATGGTGTTTTGAAATTACCTTATGAGGATATAATTGGAAGATGCCCTTGGAAAGAAAACATTCCCACTGCTAATGGGTTATCAAAGCTTCTTCATGTTGGGTCCCCCAGTGGTCCCTAAAATAATGCCCTATGTTTATGACAGAACACAGTACCTCCTTTTAAGCTTTTTAAAACTCTTGTGACACTAGTGTGATCTTTGATGCAAATCTTTTCTGAATCCTTGCCAGGCTAATAAAGAATTTTATTTATAAAAATATGAAAAATATTGTTGGACCTCCCTATGTGAATCTCCTTTATATCTGATTATCAAAACAAAGAAGAACTGATGGGAGATGCGTAAAAACAAATAGGAACCAACATTAGATGTGCAAAGCTTTGTTCTCCTGGTGCTATGCCACAGTTATAACAAGTGGCCTAATACTCAAGTATCGTTTCTTTGTTAGGGTGGGGAAACCTTTAAAATAGAAACTATCAATAATTTAAAAGATAGAGTTACTAAGGTAGTTAGCCCTTGTTCATTATTTTGCCCACCAAAAAACTAGTCTTGGTTAAGAACCATTCTGAATTGAGCAGAAAGTAGTAGTAAAGTAGACTTAAAAGACATTTTAGTTGCAGGAAGTTAAAAACTATCTTTAGGTCATTTTCGCCTGTAAGGTGGCACTTGAGTATGAATCCTAAAGACTTTTTCTCAAAGCATGTTATCCTTATTTTCCGAAAGTGACTTATTTGACTCCACATCATCATTAACTGTGATTATTGATTGGCCTTTAAGAAGTATGGATTTCCTTTTGGTACAGTGCACCTTTACATAGTAAATAAAGTCCTTAGTAGTCTGTAAAAATCTTCTCCTTCTCCTCCTTCTTCTCCTCCTCCACTGACATGAATTAGGTTATGACTCTTCTACATGTTGGATTCTTTTAGCATATATTATTTTGTTTTCCATTAAGTTATTAGTAGCATTATCAATGTTATAACTTACTGCAGGGAAGAAACCGAAAGTAAATGTGACTCTGAAGGGGAGGAAGATGAGGAAGACACAGAACCTTGCCTAACAGGAACCAAAGTGAAAGTAAAATATGGACGAGGGAAAACGCAGAAAATCTATGAAGCCAGTATTAAAGGCACTGAAATTGATGATGGAGAAGTTTTATACTTGGTACATTACTATGGATGGAATGTCAGGTAAGCAAGAAATTATTTTCTTTTTTTGAAATTTCTTTCATTGGTTCAGAAAGATCAATTTAATGTTTTAAAGAACTAAAGCAAATAGTATATATGTATTTACAAAGCACACCTTGTATCTGAATTTTCCAAGACTCCTATCATTCCCACTGTTTTACTAGCTATGTCAATACTTCCAGCCAAAGGTCACCAGGATCACATCTGTAGTTGAACAAGTTGGATTTATTACTCATTTTCAGTGAGGGAGAACACACAGCTTGGAGAACCACATGGCACCTCAGTTAGAGGGTGGATCTGTGAAAGCTTACCACCTTGGGGAAAAGCAATAGCCCAGGATTCTGTGGAAACATCCTGTAGGGAGCCAGGGCCATGGCGCCCAACAGTGCAAGTGGTTTTGTTTGTTTGTTTATTTATTAAATTTATCAGAAATCAAACCTGTATCAAGCACTGTAACAATTCTGAATTGGTTAATTAATAAAAAAAGAATGTTAGATAGGACTTAGATCTGAGCTTCTGTTAGGTGATTTTGGGGTGGGTTTAAGGAAGTGGGGCTTTGCTCTAGACTGGATGCTGTCAAGAAGTGGGGGGTAATTCTGTGATTGGTTATCTTAATCTTATCTATAAGGAGAGAAGACTAGAGCAAGGTTAGTGCTGTAATTGGTAAAGCAGCAGCAGTCAGGAAAAAAAGGATGCTTGGTCATTTTTGTGGCTTGGAAAATGTTCCTGTTTTTTTCTGTGTTGAGACACAACTAGGGAGTGGTCTTGTTTTTGTCTTGATCCATTATGGTCACGGAACAGACCTGTCTGATGTTGATGTTCTGTGAAATTGTTCACGTTCAACATGAGAACAACACGCCCAAGCTGTGAGGGCCAGAACATCTCCGTAGCAACAGCAAGGCCCAGCTAATAGTACCAGGCTAGTTCCTGAATGGCAGGGACTACTTTTCTCTTTCTCCTTTAGAAAGTCTTGTGTGTTCAGTATCTCTGCTTGCCCTGTAGTTGCTTTGAGCCAGAGTGCTCCAAAATTTCCCTACATACTCAGTGTGTGACCTGTTATGCCTCAATTCCCTCATCTGAATTGGGGAAGACAGAGTACCTACTTTACAGGGATTCTGTGAGAAGCAGTGCTAATATCTACATTAACATGCAAAGTTAATATAATTAGTGCCTAATATAGTTAGTAAGTGCTCAATAAACATTAACTTTTCTTTAGTGAGGGGGAGTTTGGTTTCTGTCCTCTCACGTCATTTTAGAAGAGTATGGTTTTAACGAATAGCGTATAAAACTTTAAAATTTCTTTTCTTTTTTCTCAAACCAGCCCCTGTGCCCTTCACATTTCTGCCAACACTAAAAACAGACTTTTTCGTCCATCTCCCAGTTGTTTTGTATGTATGTACTGAATTTGGGAAGAAAGACCGCACTTACCAACCTCGAGTCCCTGCTTTGCAGTTGCAGCCCATTGTAGCCTTTTTTCCTCAGATTCTGTTTAGTTCACATCCATCTACTTTTATTTACCATCAGTGTAATTTCCCCCTTCTGTCATCCTTCTGTCTCATTTTTTTAATGTTTTACTGTATGACTCTTCTTCACAGTCATTTTATTACATGCTCATGTTCTTCCTAAGTGGTTACCTAACTGGAATTCACATGGTTATGGGTTTTCATTGACCTTCCATACTGCTAGATATTGGGTTAATGCAGGAGAAGATCATTTTTAAACCATAGTATATATAGGTAGTCATGGTACTGTGTCAGCTGAACTTGCGCATATTGGAACAGTGTCCTTCTTTTGCGTGACTTCACGGTAATTCGGTAACAGAGTGAGGGTATGGTTCCCATCATCATGGTGAAGTTCAAAGCGAGGACTGCCTGTAGTTTTTTTGCTTAAATGTTCAGATTTTAGATTCTGGTTGAGCTCTATAAATACCTATATATTCATATAATACGAAAGTTGTTATTTAGTTCTAGGAAGTTTAATTCCTTATTTGCCCCTGATTAGTAACTTGCACTGACTATGTTAAAATTTAGAAGTGATGTCAGTATTTTGGGAAAGGGGAAAATGAGGAGTTCTCAACTTGAGCTAAACAGAGTAAACGTAGGTAAAGGAAATATCTATAAAAAATTTCAGTCTTAGAGGTGGTACAATTCAGAATAAGATTGTATTAGAAATACTGGAGGCTAGAGAGAGTTCTGAGAGGAAAAGAGTTGAAAAGGACTTCATAAAATAATCTGGAACTGAGCACATTACAAACTTGAATTTACCTGACTTGTTTTGCATTATTCGATCAATAGAATGAATTCCAGTGCAGAATCACTTATTTCATTAAGCTCAGGTGTGTGGGAGTTGTGGAAAAGAAGGCAGTTCAAACAATCTTGAATCTATTTAGAGTTTGCCTACCCTGCTATCCCTGTAAGCCTGTTTTCCCTGAGAAATTCTCTTGCCTTGCCCTGTTGGGGGCAGGTACATAAAACATCTAGTAGAGTACTTGGCACACATGTTACCAGCAAACTAGCATCCGTGCCCTTCGCATTTCTGCCAACGCTAGAACCAAATTCTTTAGCCTATCTCACTTGTTTTTATTTGGTGAGTACCTTTCAAATAAGGTATTCTTGTGAATTTTTAATATATTCTTTATTTTAAGGTATGATGAATGGGTGAAGGCTGACAGGATAATCTGGCCGTTGGACAAAGGTGGACCAAAGAAAAAACAGAAGAAAAAAGCTAAAGTATGTACATAGGTGCCATATCCTTTATGATAGGTACAGGAATTAATTCATATTGTATTTTCTGTAAACGTTGTTTTCTCATTGTATAATCATCTTGAGTCTTTCAAAGTAATTGTGATTTTCTCTTCTACAACACAGAAGCTTAAAAAGTAAAAAATGTAAACACATTACCACGCTGTTTCAGGAAAGGTGAAAACCAGCGACCCCTAGGGCACAGACTTCAAACACAAAGGCCTATGAGGTTCTCTAGAAAAGGGGTGTAAAGTAGGACTGAGAGTGACAAAGAAGAGGTCAAGTTCCTCATCTAGAGGGAATGGAACTAACCACTCTGCTGTGGGATGCAGACCCAGGGTTGACAGATTTTAGGATTTTTCAAGACAACTGTATTTTTTAAAATGTGAAATCTAATTTTTAAATGCTGGAAGCTGATACTAAATTTTAAGACATATGTTGGCCAGTTGTACCCTCATGCACGCCCACAATTTTCAGCCTTTGCTATAGAGATGATGACGTATCTTTCTTTTCCTCAGGGAATAGTAAGAAACAAGGGGGAGAGCTGAGTAGTGTATAGCTCTCTAATGTACTGACTCTGACCTTCACGATATAATTGCAGTGTTACAAGTTGAAGTTGTAGAACATCATATTCACATAAGTACAAAAATATTTTAGAAAACGATTTAATTTTAATTTTTCCATAACTACAGATTAGGAGTTGACATAACAGACCTTTTTGAGTTATAGTTTTCCTTGGAGAAGTAGACTGTTCATTTTTCATAGGCTGGTGCTTCTCATACATTTTGTTGTTGTTATCCAGAACAAAGAAGACAGTGAAAAGGATGAAAAGAGGGATGAGGAGAGGCAGAAGTCAAAACGGGGACGACCTCCTTTAAAATCTACTCTTTCATCAAACATGCCATATGGTTTGTCTAAGACTCCAAACAGCGACGGAAAATCAGGTACCAGAAGTGCTCACATCAATATGCCAGACAGCTCACCTCTGTCAAATGGAATGGAAGGTGCTGAATTCTGAGAATCACTGGTTTTTTAAAAATCAATAATAAAAATAATAAAACTTCAGTTTTGCGAGAGATTCATAGAAAGTCATCTAGGTTTTTTTTTTTTTTTTAAGGAATCAATTTTATTTATTTATTTTTGGTTGTGTTGGATCTTTGTTGCTGTGCGCGGGCTTTCTCTAGTTGCGGCAAGCGGAGGCTACTCTTCGTTGCGGTGCGCGGGTTCTCATTGCCGTGGCTTCTCTTGTTGCGGAGCACGGGCTCTAGGCATCTGGGCTTCAGTAGTTGTGGCTCGCAGGCTCTAGAGCACAGGCTCAATAGTTGTGGTGCATGGGCTTAGTTGCTTCACGGCATGTGGGATCTTCCCGGACCAGGGATCGAACCTGTGTCCCCTGCCTCGGCAGGCGGATTCTTAACCACTGCACCACCAGAAAAGTCCCTAGGCTTTTACTATATGATTTAAACTACAAAATTTGATTTGAAGAAAATGTTTATTTTGCTGTATCATGTTTATTTAAAATTTAGTGATGTTTTACTTAATTAGGAATAACTTTTCTTGTTAATACCGTAGGAATATTCTTTTTAAAAATTGTTTATTTATTTTTGGCTGCATTGGGACTTCGTTGCTGTGTGCAGGCTTTCTCTAGTTGTGGCGAGTGGGGTCTACTCTTGGTTGCGGTCTACTCTTTGTTACAGTGCGCAGGCTTCTCATTGCGGTGGCGGTGGCTTCTCTTGTTGCGGAGCACGGGCTCTAGGTGCACGGGCTTCAGTAGTTGTGGCACGTGGGCTTAGTTGCTCCGTGGCATGTGGGATCTTCCCGGACCAGGGCTCGAACCCGTGTCCCCTGCGTTGGCAGGCAGATTCTTAACCACTGCACCACCAGGGAATTCCCCCCTAGGAATATTCTATTTTAACAGAGGATGCGTTGACAAGCCATGCGTCCTCCTGTGTGCTGCACTGTCCTACAAAGCATGTACCAGTGTCTCCTGTAATCTATTGCTGTTCACCTAGGATCTTTCAATAAAGTTGTGACTGTTGTTCAAAGACAGGACAAACTAATGTGGTAGAGGCATGTTTTGTGATGAATATAGGTGAACATATTTTCTGATTTTACCGTTTTTCCCACTTTTCTACCTTTGTATATTTTTCCATGTAATTTAAGAAATGTTAAATTTAGAAAAACGTTCATATAAAAATTTCCCTCCCTTGAAGAAAAAAGCTTTTCTGAACCACAGGATTGCCGTGAGTCCACCATGTGGAGAAAACGGCATCTTTCCTCCTCTTTACTGCCATCTGCTGGAAGGTTGTCATAATACACAAATGCAAGACGTCCGCAAAGTGGAAGATGCCCTCTTAGATGCATGCCCATGTGCAGTATATAGTCTACAGAACTGTACATGGTCTTGCTAAACTTCTTCATAAAAGTAAAAAACTACTTTTAAAAAAAATTTATTTATTTTGTTTATATTTATTTTTGGCTGCGTTGGGTCTTCGTCGCTGCGTGCAGGCTTTCTCTAGTTGCGGTGAGCGGGGGCTACTCTTTGTTGCGGTGCGTGGGCATCTCATTGCGGTGGCTTCTCTTGTTGCGGAGCACTGGCTCTAGCTGCGCGGGCTTCAGTAGTTGTGGCACATGGGGTCAGCAGTTGTGGCTCATGGGCTCTAGAGCGCAGGCTCAGTAGTTGTGGCGCAAGGGCTTAGTAGCTCCGGGGCATGTGGGATCTCCCTGGACCAGGGCTCAAACACGTGACCCCTGTATTGGCAGGTGGATTCTTAACCACTGCGCCACCAGGGAAGTCCCTACTTTTTTTACCATGAGAAAAAATTCTAAATTCTGTATATGATAAAACCACAAAATAAAACTACACACCTTTTCACTTAAAAAGTACATCTAAGCTTGCTTTTTTGCACTTCTTTAGAATATGAGCACTATGTGGGTAGAATTTTTGTGTTTTACAACTTCTGTACCGTCTTAGAACCCTAGTTATTATTTTAAAATTTTTCTGAGTTAAAGAGAATGATTTAAGGTAGCTGGCCTATACTTTCCTGTCTGTTAATCAGAGGAATATTTAAAGTTTTGAGAATTCAAGCTTCTCATTCTGTACATCTTTTCAGAATTAAGTAGAATATCATATTCCTTTCTAAGGACACACAATGGGCATCTCATTTATTAATCAGTACCTTCTAGATCTCAGATCAAACCACTTAACATATTAACTTCATATCTCAGTACTAGTCCTTTGCTTTTTCTAGGGGTTACTGTAGCCTAAATACGATACTAGTAAAAATTGCAAAATAGCTCTTTTATAGAATTGAGACAGTAATATTTTCTATGCAATGTATTTTCACATGGAATTTGAGGTCCCCCCTCCCCCATTTCGGCACAAATGTATGATTCTTTTTTTTTAATTTATTTATCTTTGGCTGCGTTGGGTCTTTGTTGCTGCGCGTGGGCTGTCTCTAGTTGTGGTAAGCGGGGGCTACTCTTCATTTTGCTGCGTGGGCTTCTCATTGTGGTGGCTTCTCTTGTTGCGGAGCACAGGCTCTAGGTGCACGGGCTTCAGTAGTTGCGGCGTGCGGGCTCAGTAGTTGTGGCGTGTGGGCTCTAGAGCACAGGCTCAGTAGTTGTGGTGCACAGGCATAGTTGCTCTGCGGCATGTGGGATCTTTCCGGACCACGGCTTGAACCCGTGTCCTCTGCATTGGCAGGCGGATTCTTAACCATTGTGTCACCAGGGAAGTCCTGATTTATTTTACATAAGAAATTTCTACAAGGAGGTATTCAGAGGTACTTGATAAAGAGTTTTGTCTTTGGCAGAATTTTTATTATAAAATTGCATTGGTAATTAAGATAGAAACCTTTGTAATACAGTATTTCCTCTTGCAGACTCCTGTTCATCTGATAGTGAAACAGAAGACCTTTTAGAAAAGAATTTGATGAATGAAGAACTTTCTCCTGATATTAAAGAAGAATTAGAAAAAAATGAAAGTTTAAGTGATGATAAACTAGATGAAGAAAATCCAAAGATTGCTGCACATATATTAAAAGAAAATGATAGGACTCAAATGCAGCCTTTAGAAACCTTGAAGTTAGAAGTTGGAGAGAATGAACAAGTAGTACAGATTTTTGGAAATAAAGTGGAACAAGTAGAAGAAATTAAGAAAGAGGCAGAGAAATCTCCTAAAGGAAAGGGAAGACGAAGCAAGACAAAAGATCTTTCTTTAGAAATTATAAAGATTTCATCATTTAGCCAGGATGAAGCAGGAACTGAGCCTCATATAGAAGCTCAGAGTATAGAATTTTCTTCATTAGACAATAAAAACTTTTCTTCTGCTACAGAAGATGAAATTGACCAGTGTGCAAAAGAAAAAAAGATGAAACGGAAAATACTGGGACAGTCATCACCAGAGAAAAAAGTAAGAATGGAGAATGGAATGGAAATGACAAATAGTATTTCTCAAGAAAGGACCAGTGATTGTGTTGCATCTGACGGAATGAAAAACTTAAATTTTGAACAACACTTTGAAATAGAAAATGAAGGAATGCCATCATTAATAGCAGAGCCAAACCAATGCATTCAAGAATTGACTAAAGAAAAATTTGATAGTCCAGCTGAAGAAACTGTAAATACTCCGCTAAAAGAAGAAGAGGATGCAATGCCTCTGATTGGGCCGGAAACCTTGGTTTGCCATGAAGTAGATTTGGACGATTTGGATGAAAAGGATAAGACCAGTACTGAGGATGTAGTAGTTGAAAGCTCTGAATCTAACTGTCTTGTTTCTATTCCACCTGCCCTACCTCCTGCAGTACAGCATAACTTTTCAGTGGCTTCACCACTTACTCTCAGCCAAGATGAGTCTCGAAGTATAAAAAGTGAGAGTGACGTAACCATTGAGGTCGATAGTATTGCTGAAGAATCTCAAGAAGGTCTCTGTGAGAGGGAATCAGCAAATGGATTTGAAGCCAGCGTTGCCTCTGGTACCTGTAGTATAATTGTTCAAGAAAGAGAGAGCAGAGAGAAGGGTAAGGACTTCCTAGGGAGAAAATCAACCGTTATATTAAAACCAAAAACTAGTGAGCCAAGAGTTTTAGGAACTAATGATCTGTTAAGTACCCTCCTTCCCTCCTTCCCTCCTTCCCTCCTTCCCTCCTTCCCTCCTTCCCTCCTTCCCTCCTTCC